>NC_041382.1:67693517-67695406 GCF_002162155.2 Triticum dicoccoides | reverse complement strand
AAACCTGGGATGACTCGGACAGCATAACGGCTATAATTGCTCAAAAAGATTTGAGACAATCACAAAAATGGTGGCATAACCACTCAGAAGCACAATATCAAGGTTCCGAGATCAACAATTAACATACGGAAGTAGTAGGAACTGAACTGAGACTTAAATCCAACAATCTTATAAGTCTACTGATTAGTAACACGTGATCCTAATAGAAAGAAGAGATAGCCTAGTTCTTAATCCCCGCAGGAAAGATAAGATGACTCAGATCAGAAGGGCATGAGGTATAAGGAGTAAAAAGAGCCTTACGTTCCATCCCACAATCAATTCCCTTATATAACTAAAGAATTTCTAGACTCAACTTCGACCAGTTTGGCTTGGTAATCCTACAGGCAGTCAAGCTCTGATACCAACACTGTCAGGACCCCGACTCAATGCCACATAGATCTAGCATGTAACACTTCATATCACTTTGCGGCCTCACGCACGGTATTCCCACGGGTGTCGCCTTACCTTTACCCGGGACCGTTTGCGCCTTTTGGCACACGTATATGACAGTGTCGCTAGCACCCATATGATAAGGAGCCCGGGCTGACATGGCTAGTCGTAAACCCAAAGTGGCACAAACTTACAGGGACATGCATCCATGACCCAGCATCGAACGTGTCGGTCATCAGCGAGTGAATCCAGGCTGTAGCACTGGGCTAGCAGGACTCCGGTGAGCCGGGCTGTAGCGGGCTAACAGGACTCCGGTATTCATCGCGTGACATTTCCCCGAAGGGACAGACACAGGAACGAAGAAGGACACATGCCGGCCAGCCTAAGTGTTCCGGAGCAGTAGCAAGCTACCATGGCTCGGTGGAAACACTAGGAGACATTTCCCGGTAAGAGAGGCTACTAAAGATAAACAACTAGATGGTCAGATCCCACACATACCAAGCATTTCAATAGCATACACACAATATGCTCGATATGTGCAGATACAACATGGCATCACAACATGACTCTACGACTCAAGTAATTTATTCAATAGGCTCCGAGGAGCGAGACATTACAAACATGGGTCTCATGACCCAACAATCAGAGCATACAAGTCAAAGCACAAGCGGAAGCTATCATGTCTAAATACAGACATCTATAAATGAAAAAGGCTGAGAAGCCTGACTATCGATCAGATCCTGCCGAGGGCACAAGATCGTAGCTGAGGTAACAAGCTAAACGTCGAAGACCACGCGGAAATACTAGTGAGACTGAAGTCTCTCTGCAAAAACATAAATTAGGCAAACGTGAGTACAAATGTACCCAGCAAGACTTACATCAGAACTATCTACATATGCATCATTATCAACAAAGGGATGGTGGGGTTTAACTGCAGCAAGCCAGCTTTGACTCGGTGGCTATCCTGAACTACGACTGCGAGTAACTTTTTTGAGGTGGCGCACAGGAGTCCACATATTCACCATATCAATACACCACTATGGATCCACTCCCGTCTCCCTACGAGAACGCCATCCATAGCACTCACGCTTATCTTGCGTATTTTAGAGTATCCACTTTCACTTGTCTATGAACTGATATAAGCAACCCAGAAGTCCTTTTCCGCGGACACGGCTATTCGAATAGATTAGGTTAACCCTGCAGGGGTGTACTTCTTCACACACGCTCTCACCACTTACCGCCGTTTACACGACATGTACTCGGCAACCTTCAAGCGGAAGCCCAACGTGGGTGTCGGCCACGACCTACCTAATCACCTAAGTCTCTAGTCCAGGTTTATCGCCTATTCGGGTTCCATCCATGAGGAGATCCGGCCGGAGTTTCGCTCACAGCCCCAAACGATGTGAACAGGGTTCCCGAGACACCAAACGGGCGCCCGGTACACCGTGCCACGTGCCTAC
>NC_041382.1:67661297-67689388 GCF_002162155.2 Triticum dicoccoides | reverse complement strand
ATATATGAAAAAAATTGCAAAGGGAGGGCGACGGCGGCCGGACCAAGCTGAGTAGAGGACCGCGCGCGCGGGGTCGGCGCGAGGATGGCGTCGGGGCAGGGGCGTAGGCGACGGCGAGGGCGGGCCGGGGCGGCGCGCGTCGGGGCAGGGGGGCGGGCGACGGCAGGCGACGGCGAGGGCGCGGGCGACATGGGCAACGGCGAGGGCGCGGGTGACGACGGGCACGGGCGAGGCGACGGCGACGGCGGGGCAGCCTGGCGGCGTCGGTGTCGGGGCGGCAACTGCGAGAGATGAGAGGGAAAATTTCCGAAGTGTTTGTATATATAGCCAGAGCAGTGGTCCCGGTTCGTGGCACGAACCGGGACGAATGCCTACCTATGGTCCCGGTTCGTGCCACCAACCGGGACCAAAGGCCAATTTTCAGCACTCCAAAGGGCGGGAAGCGGTGGCCTGTGGTCCCGGTTGGTGCCACCAATCGGGACCAAAGGCCTTGTGCTGCCCCGCGCCCAAATGTTTAGTCCCACCTCGCTAGTTGAGAGGGAGCCGCACCTGTTTATAAGGTGCGGTGCGCCTTCCCTCTTGAACTCCTCTCTAAAGCAGGCTTTCGGGCCTAACCGTGCAATGTGTGCCTGTGGGCCTACTGGGCCTCCCGCGGGCCTGAATCCTGGCCCATGGTAGGGTTTCTAGTCGTATTCAGGCCGTGGGTGCCCAGTAGGTGGCACTTTTTTTTGTTTGTTTTGTTTCTACTTACAACAAAATACTTATTGTTGCTATATTTAAATTTTTTTTCCAGTTTTTTGTTTTGTTTTCTGCATTATTTATTTTCTTTTGTTTTTGCTTTATTTTTTAATTCTTTTTGCTTTAGTTTTAGGAAAATTATAAACTTTCTGTTAGTGCCATTAGTTTTCAAATTTGAAAACACTTTTTTTGTTTTTTTGTTGCTTTATTTATTTTATTTTGTTTCTACTTACAACAAAATACTCACTGTTGCTATTTTTATTTTTTTCCAGTTTTTTTGTTTTCTTTTCTGTATTATTTATTTTCTTTTGTTTTTTGCTTTATTTTTTAATTCTTTTTGCTTTTAGCTCAGCAAAATTATAAAATTTCTGCTGTTTTATTTATTTTATTTTGTTTCTACTTACAACAAAATACTTATTGTTGCTATTTTTTCTAGTTTTTTTGTTTTGTTTTGTGCATTATTTATTTTCTTTTGTTTTTTGCTTTAATTTTTAATTCTGTTTGCTTTTCGGTTAGCAAAATTATATACTTTCTGTTAGTGCCATTAGTTTTAGAAAAATTATAAACTTTCTTTTAGTGCCATTAGTTTTCAAATTTGAATAGTTAAAATTTGAATTCTTTGAAAATTGTTTGAATCACAAGTTTGTGATTAACTTACTAAAAAAATGAGAATAGATGCGCTTATAGAGAAAATTTAACCTAAATTCCTAGTAAATTTTTATGAATTTCAGAGAAATTCACTATGAATTTAGGTTAAACTTTTCTCTATTAGGGCATCTATTTTCACTTCGAGAGGAGCTCAACAAGACAGAGAGGGAAGGGCTTATAAACCGGTGTGAGCCCCCTTCGGTTGGCGAGGTGGGACTAAACTCTGCCCGCAACGAGGACCAACCCTTTAGTCCCGGTTTGTGGCACAAACCGGGACTAATGGTCATGGGCCAGGGGCGAGTAGAAAAATTATAAACTTTCTGTTAGTGCCATTAGTTTTAGAAAGTTGAAAGTTGAAAGTTGGCATGGGCCAGGGACTAATGGTCATGGTATTACAAGGGCCGAACCATAAGACATGAAAGCATTTCAAATGAACTCTGAAAAAGTTGAAAGTTGGCATGGTATCATAATTTCACCCACATAGCATGTGCATGTACAAAACGGACAATGGTAGCATGTTCGTGTGTTACAAAGTTGGCATGGTATCATCATAATAGTTGCGGGAGAAAGTCTTCACTTTTTCTTCGCTTGTGTCATTTGCTTATTGCACCGTAACCATGGATAATCTTCATTGTTTATCAGGATGCTTGGGCCAGCCTTGACATTGAAGGGAGGAATTTCATGAAACTTTTCATAATCTTCAGACATGTCTGTCTTGCCGTCCACTCTCAGGATGTCCCTTTTTCCTGAAAAAACTATGTGGCGCTTTGGCTCATCGTATGATCTATTCGCTTCCTTATCTTTTCTTTTTCTCGGTTTGGTAGACATGTCCTTCACATAGATAACCCGTGCCACATCATTGGCTAGGACGAACAGTTCGTCAGTGTACCCAAAAATTTTCAGATCCACTGTTGTCATTCCGTACTGTGGGTCTACCTGTACCCCGCCGCCTAACAGATTGACCCATTTGCACTTAAACAAAGGGACCTTAAAATCAGGTCCGTAGTCAAGTTCCCATATGTCCACTATGTAACCATAATATGTGTCCTTTCCGCTCTTGGTTGCTGCATCAAAGCGGACACCGCTGTTTTGGTTGGTGCTCTTTTGATCTTGGGCGATCGTGTAAAATGTATTCCCATTTATCTCGTATCCTTTGTAAGTCAATACAGTCAAAGATGGTCCCCTGGACAACAAGTACAACTCATCACAAACAGTGTTGTCACCTCTGAGACGTGTTTCCAACCAACTGCTGAAAGTCCTGATGTGTTAACATGTAATCCAGTCGTCGCACTGCTCCGGGTGTTTGGAGCGCAGACTGTTCTTGTGTTCATCGACATACGGGGTCACCAAGGTAGAGTTCTGTAGAACTGTGTAGTTTGCTTGAGACCAAGAATATCCGTCCCTGCATATTATTGAGTCTCTTTCAAGAGTGCCTTTTCCAGTCAGTCTCCCCTCATACCGCTATTTAGGGAGACCTATCTTCTTAAGGCCAGGAATGAAGTCAACACAAAATCCGATAACATCCTCTGTTTGATGGCCCATGGAGATGCTTCTTTCTGGCCTAGCGCGGTTACGGACATATTTCTTTAGGACTCCCATGAACCTCTCAAAGGGGAACATATTGTGTAGAAATACGGGCCCCAGGATGACAATCTCGTCGACTAGATGAACTAGGACGTGCGTCATGATATTGAAGAAGGATGGTGGGAACACCAGCTCGAAACTGACAAGACATTGCGCCACATCACTCCTTAGCCTTGGTACAATTTCTGGATCGATCACCTTCTGAGAGATTGCATTGAGGAATGCACATAGCTTCACAATGGCTAATCAGACGTTTTCCGGTAGAAGCCCCCTCAATGCAACCGGAAGCAGTTGCGTCATAATCACGTGGCAGTCATGAGACTTTAGATTCTGAAACTTTTTCTCTGGCATATTTATTATTTCCTTTATATTCGACGAGAAGCCAGTCGTGACCTTCATACTGAGCAGGCATTCAAGGAAGATTTCTTTCTCTTCTTTCGTAAGAGCGTAGCTGGCAGGACCTTTATACTGCTTCGGAGGCATGCCGTCTTTTTCGTGCAAACGTTGCAGGTCCTCCCGTGCCTCAGGTGTATCTTTTGTCTTCCCATACATGCCCAAGAAGCCTAGCAGGTTCACGCAAAGGTTCTTCGTCACGTGCATCACGTCGATTGAGGAGCGGACCTCTAGGTCTTTCCAGTAGGGTAGGTCCCAAAATATAGATTTCTTCTTCCACATGGGTGCGTGTCCCTCAGCGTCATTCGGAACAGCTAGTCCATCGGGACCCTTTACAAAGATTACGTAGTGTAAATCATTGACCATAGCAAGCACGTGATCACCGGTGCGCATGGCGGGCTTCTTCCGGTGATCTGCCTCGTCTTTGAAATGCTTGCCTTTCTTTCGACATTGATGGTTGGTCGGAAGAAATCAACGATGGCCCAGGTACACATTTTCCTGCATTTGTCCAGGTATATACTTTCAGTGTCGTCTAAACAGTGCGTGCATGCGTGGTATCCTTTGTTTGTCTGTCCTGAAAGGTTACTGAGAGCGGGCTAATCGTTGATGGTCACGAACAGCAACGCCTTAAGGTTAAATTCCTCTTGTCTGTGCTCATCCCATGTACGTACACCATTTCCATTCCACAGCTGTAAAAGTTCTTCAACTAATGGCCTTAGGTACGCATCAATTTCGTTGCCGGGTTGCTTAGGGCCTTGGATGAGAACTGGCATCATAATGAACTTCCGCTTCATGCACATCCAAGGAGGAAGGTTATACATACATAGAGTCATGGGCCAGGTGCTGTGATTGCTGCTCTGCTCCCCGAAAGGATTAATGCCATCCGCGCTTAAAGCAAACCATACATTCCTTGGGTCCTTTGCAAACTCATCCCAGTACTTTCTCTCGATTTTTCTCCACTGCGACCCGTCAGCGGGTGCTCTCAACTTCCCATCTTTCTTTCGGTTCTCACTGTGCCATCGCATCAACTTGGCATGCTCTTCGTTTCTGAACAGACGTTTCAACCGTGGTATTATAGGAGCATACCACATCACCTTCGCAGGAACCCTCTTCCTGAGGGGCTCGCCGTCAACATCACCAGGGTCATCTCGTCTGATCTTATACCGCAATGCACCGCATACCGGGCATGCGTTCAGATCCTTGTATGCACCGCGGTAGAGGATGCAGTCATTAGGACATGCATGTATCTTCTCCACCTCCAATCCTAGAGGGCATACGACCTTCTTTGCTGCGTATGTACTGTCGGGCAATTCGTTATCCTTTGGAAGCTTCTTCTTCAATATTTTCAGTAGCTTCTCAAATCCTTTGTCAACCACATCATTCTCTGCCTTCCACTGCAGCAATTCCAGTACGGTACCGAGCTTTGTGTTGCCATCTTCGCAATTGGGGTATAACCCTTTTTTGTGATCCTCTAACATGTGATCGAACTTCAGCTTCTCCTTTTGACTTTCGCATTGCGTCCTTGCATCGACAATGACCCGGCGGAGATCATCATCATTGGGCACATCGTCTGGTTCCTCTTGATCTTCAGTAGCTTCACCCGTTGCAGCATCATTGGGCACATTGTCTGGTTCCTCTTGATCTTCACCAGCTCCCCCCGTTGCAGCATCACCGTATTTAGGGGGCACATAGTTGTCATCGTACTCTTCTCCTTCGTCGTCTTCCATCATAACCCCTATTTCTCCGTGCCTCGTCCAAACATTATAGTGTGGTATGAAACCCTTGTAAAGCAGGTGGGAGTGAAGGATTTTTCGGTTAGAGTAAGACCTCGTATTCCCACATTCAGTGCATGGACAACACATAAAACCATTCTGCTTGTTTGCTTCAGCCGCATCGAGAAACTCATGCATGCCCTTAATGTACTCGCGGGTGTGTCTGTCACCGTACATCCATTGCCGGTTCATCTGCGTGCATTATATAAAATTAAGTGTCCAAATTAATAGAAGTTCATCATCACATTAAAACCAAAGTGCATACATAGTTCTCATCTAACAACATATAGCTCTCCAGAGCATCTAATTAATTAAACCATACATTGAAACTATGTAAAACATTTCAATGAGAAAACAAATGCGATCATAATCGCAACCAAGGTAACAATTGATCCAACGGCATAATGATACCAAGCCTCGGTATGAATGGCATATTTTCTAATCTTTCTAATCTTCAAGCGCATTGCATCCATCTTGACCTTGTGATCATCAACGACATCCGCAACATGCAACTCCAATATCATCTTCTCCTCCTCAATTTTTTTATTTTTTCCTTCGACAAATTGTTTTCTTCTTCAACTAAATTTAACCTCTCGACAATAGGGTCGGTTGGCATTTCCGATTCACATACATCCTACATAAATAAAATCTATGTCACGTTGGTCGGCATAATTTTCATAAACAATAAATGAACCAATAGTTATAAAGATAATATATATACCACATCCAAATCATAGACAGGACGAGGGCCGACGGGGGCAGATACCAAAACCATCGCACTATATAAGATGCAATAGTAAAAGTAAGAAAATAATACAAGTATCTATGTAAACATACAAGTAAGAATATTTTTCCTTTCAGAAAGAAGATAAGAACAAGAGGCTCACCATGGTGGTGCCGGCGATGAGCTCAGCGCGGGTGATCGACGGCGGTGAAGACGGGGACGGGGCGTGACGGACCGCTAAACCTAGACAAATATTATGGAAAATGGAGCTTGGAGGTCGAGCTTGGAGAGGAGAAAGCTTAAGTAGTGTGGCTCGGGCATTCCATCGAACACCTTGTGTGCATAGGAGGTGAGCTAGAGCACCACCAAGCCCTCTCCCCCTCGGCTAGAGAAAAACAGAGCACGCTGCTCGCTAGCGAGGGGTATATATAAGCACCTCATTGGTCCCGGTTGGTGACATGAGCCGGGACTAAAGGGGAGCCTTTGGTCCCGGTTCAAGCCACCAACCGGGACCAATGGTGGTGGGCCAGGAGCGAGGCCCATTGGTCTCGGTTCATCCCACCAACCGGGACCAAAAGGTCCATATGAATCGGGACCAATGGCCCACATGGCCCGGCCGGCCCCCTGGGCTCACGAACCGGGACCAATACCCATATTGGTCCCGATTCTGGACTGAACCGGGACTAATGGGCTGACCCGGGCTGGACCAAAGCCCTGTTTTCTACCCAACGGTCTTGGGCGAATAACTGGGAGACACCTGGCGCAACGGTCTCGGGGCGTCACAACGAGACGACCCAACGGTCCATCCAGCGCACCTGGTATTTGTTAGAAAAACAATCTCCCAGCCAATCAGATTGCATCTCGCGGACCGCCCCCTCCTCCCCACAGATTCCTTCTAGAAGGGTTAGATCGACGGCCCTTGATCGCCGCTAGGGTTAGATGAACGGTCCTTGTTCAGCGCTAGGGTTAGCGGGGTTTGGAGCAGTGAAAGCTATGTTTGACCGGATTTCAAATGAGCATAATAAATTAAATAAAAAACCTGCGCACATAGTCTTCTTATGTCATATACTAACGATTTAAGTTGATAAATAAGGTTTACATACATTTATACGATAAGTTCATGTGTATTGTGTGATATCTCGGGTATCTCAAACTCTTTTGTATGAAGTGAAGAGAAGTGTTTTCGGGAAATGAACATGAAAAAATCAAAAAAACTCACCACAGCTTCATTTTGGAGTGACTAAGAAGAATCCAGGCTTAGTTTTTCATTTTGATGTTTTACACTTGTTTAAATCTTGGTCAAAGTTAAGTTTGACCAAAATTCAAATGAGCAAAACAAATTTTAAAAAAATCAAGAAATGGAAAAACCAGCGCACATAGTCTATATATATAGAATATATGTGTAGGAAAGTTATTTGGCTGATTTAGACAAGGTCGGAAAAAACCTTGCTTACAAATGAGGCCGTTTACCCTACCTTTGGACCCCTCTTTTTAGCACATTTTTCATGAAAAATTCAAAAACCTCACCACAGCTTCATTTTGGATTGACTAAGAAGGATCCAGGCTTAGTTTTTTATTTTGATGTTTTAGACTTGTTTAAATCTTGGTCAAAGTTAGGTTTGACCAGAATTCAAATGAGCAAAACAAAATTCAAAAAAATCAAAAAAGGAAAAACCATATGCTCATTCAAACATCATCCAACAGATTTAAACATCATATCAAACATACTTCTAACATAGGTCCAACATCATCCAACAGAAATACAACATGTCAAGTGATAAATATTTCATAATACAACATCATCCCTTATTCATAATGTTTCATAATTATTCATATATAGCATTGGGGCTTCTTTCTGTTCCTTGAGCTTCTTGCCATCACTTTGCTCCTTGTGCACCTTGTGCTCATTGCTTCTTCTCTTCTCCTCTTGGTTGTCGGTACCTTGCGCGTCTTCTTCAAACCTATCATAGAGCTGTGCAAAACATAAAGGGTAATGAGATCATGTCAAGTGATAAATGTACAGTAGTATTTGACCCTTGGAAGATTTACATACCTAGCAGAACTCACAACAACAGAAGGTTGGTCACCATTTGGAGCCTCACTTGGATCATCATTTAGAGCCTCACTTGGATCACCATGATCACCATTTGGAGAATCACTTGGATCACCATGATCACTGTTTGGAGCTTCACTTGGATCACCATTTGGAGCCTCACTTGAATCATTATTTGGAGGATATTTTGGATCATCATCAAAATCATGCGGCTGTTGACCATCATCATTTGGAACCTCGTCAAAATCCTCATGTGATGTAACCGGCTATTGACCATCATTTTCATCATCCGTTGAGGCAACCGGCTGCTGACCAACATTTTCATCGAAGCCTTCATCGAAACTCTCTCCGAACGCTGGATCTACCGTGTTATCACAATAGTTACCGAAATGACCAGACCCACCACACCTTGTGCACTTACACTTCCTCGCTCCAAGTCCAGCTCCTTTGCTGCGAGGTCTGATTCGACTCTTCCTTGGTCTACATGCTGCTCTCTTCAGAACTGGGGTGCAAAGCTTGAATCCAGGGTCCACCATGTCCCATTGTTGTTTTCCATCCATAGCAGGCAAGGCATAAGCATATGTGGCTTTGAACCTTGCAACAGAGTAGTAATCATGCACATATTGTTGTATGTTCCCTGCTGGACCTGGGCGAGAAGTGATGAAAAACAAGACATGAATGCATGACAACCCAGTTATCTGCCATTGCCTACAACTGCAAGTTCTAGCTTCTAGATCCACTGGATATCTCCATTCCATCTTCTCTTTATCCAAATATGATATCTTTGCTGTGGTACCCGAGCAAAGAGTCATGTTCATTTCCAAGCCTGTTGTCTTCTGCTTCAGTTCATTCATCACGGCAGGGATGATAATGTGGTCCATGAATTTTGCCTCGGATATTCTTGCACGATAATGAAATTTTTGCACATATTCTATCCTTATCATGTCAAGAAAATCCACCACATAATGACCCTTTAGTTTCCGGATCGTTGAGTTGAAAGACTCTGCTAGATTATTGTGCACATAGTCAACTTTGCTCACTTCACTGAATTGGCTTCTGTCCCATAACTTGGAGTGGTGTGTTTCCAAGTATTCTTTCACTTTGGGATTCATGTATAACTGCCTCAAGTGGTAGTTGTGCTTCTTGACACTGCAAGTCAAAGATGTTGGCCATAAATTGTCGGTATACACCTTTCCTTTGAATTTCTTCATGAAATTTGCAGCAAGGAGACGCATGCATTCCCTATGCTCTACTCCAGGGAACACATTGTCCAAGGCCACTTCTAAACCTTTGCAGGCATCTGTATGAATGACCAACCCATTGGGATGTGCAATAGCCTGGCGCAGATTATGCAAAAACCAAGCCCAGCTCTCCTCAGACTCTGTATCCAGCACACCGTAGGCAACTGGAAATACAAAACTGTGTGCATCAACTGCACAAGCTGCTACTAACTGTCCTTTAAACCTCCCTATGAGAAAAGTGGCATCAATAGCCAAATAAGGCCTGCAGCGTGCCAAAAAACCCCGGCGACAAGCCTCGAAGCAGACAAAAACCCTCCTAAAGCATTCCTTGGTCTTTGTCACTCCCCTGAATGTGTACTCCATAGTGTGGTGATCAATATCTACAATACTGCCTGGGCTTGTCCTCTCCACTTCACCTTTGAATGAATACAACAATTGAAAACTTTCCTGCCAGTTACCATAAATAGAATACATAGCATGTTGTTTACCATTGAACAACCTCATGTATGGTAAATCTATCTTGAACTTATCTTTGATGTTCTTCTGCAATTCCTTTGGACCCACTTGCTGGTTTTATTTCACCCACTTCTTTACTTCTTCTGCCACCCATCTTGACTTGGCTCTACTGATTGTATCCTTCCTAAGGGTTGATTCCTCGCATGTGTGCTTAAAAGGGTTCACTTTGACCTGAACATTAGTGCTATTTCGCATTTTAGATGCGAGCAGCCTCCATGGACAACCCTCGGTCGGACAGTGCACTCTGTAACGTACTTGATCGCTCTTGTCAACTTTGAAAGTACGTTCTACCTTGATGCAGTATGTCACAAGTGCATTTCTACACTCATTCATGGATGCAAAAATTGTACCTTCTTCTATATGAGGGTTCAAAGGGTCCCATTCAACAACTGCAAGGTCTTCGTCCTCACCCACCGCGTCATCATCCACACGGACTGCATTGTGAGCCTCATCTTGGTTTTCAGTCCGAGGTGCCTGTTGTAAATTCCGAATAACATCATAATATAGCTTTTCTTCATCAACCCCAGAATTGTAGTCATCAGGCTCCACTTCAAGGGGGACCCTACTGCTGTTGCCCACACTTGTCGAGCCACCACGTCTCCGTGCACCAACTGAACTATTCTGGCTAGAGATGCCATTACGATGACTTGGTTCTCCCCGAGATGTTGCACCCGTCATCCTAGGTCGAAATGCCTACTTAAGCACATCAACTTGTAGCCTCACATGAAAATTATCTTTCTCTTTATGCCTAACAAACATGGTAGCTAGCTCTTCATCATTACTAACTATCACCCATTTATTTTCCCCATCATAGTATTTGTATACCACTTCATCAAGCAAACCCCAAAGATATTAGCTACAAATTACCTCCCCAAATTGTCTGAAACTCCAATTACTAGCCATTGGCAACCGATAATCAAAACCTCCTTGGTATTTCTTCTTATCCTTTGCATCGAACATGTATCGGTCCCTTCTAATGTGCACCATGAAAGCAACCCGCAACTCCATCCTAACCGGCGAAAAACAGAGACACAATCAACACACTAATTGGGCAAACCTACTCGAATCGAGTGTTCAAATGCATAACTAATCTCAATCTAAACAAGAGGCGAGACTTACCCCTCGGGAACCCAGTCGTGGACGCGACGGATCTCCGGCCTGATGCCTACCTCGCCAAATACTCCAGGGTCGCCGCTGCTCGCCATTTCGCCCTAGGGTTCTTTCTCCTAGTTCAAATAGCTCCAGCAGCCCCCCAGCTTTGAGCGCTCTGGCCGGACGCACGGAAGGAGGCCGCGCCGCGGGTCGAGCAGGTGGCGGGCGCCCCACCCGTGGCGTCGCAGGAAGGTGGCGGGCGTCGCAGGTAGCCGTGGAGAGTAGGCGCAGGACGGTAGCGGTGGAGCAGGCCGTGCAGCTGGTGGCGGGGCAGGTGCTGGCCGCGGCGCAGGTGGCGGCGGCGGCGGCGCAGGACAGCCGGCCGGCGGATGGGCAGAGTGAGCTAGAATGATTTGGGGATTTAGTTGCACGGGCCTACATGTCAGCTCCGGACCCACGTCCACGCGGTCCCACGTGTAAGCTCCGGACCCACAACCACTAACGCTGGCGGACGAAATGGACTCAAATATGGCCGTTTGGCCTCGTCATACTTGTTGTGCATGGACTAGGGGCAAAACTGAGCACAATTCGCATCTGAGGGAAAAACTGGGCACATAGACACCACCGAGGGCAAAAGGATAATTAACCCTAACCTCTAGGTATTTGATACCGATTCAGTTGCTAAGATTAGTAAGTCGAAACAGGAGTTACGAAATGAACAGAGACTAGTTGAGGGCAAAGTGACGATGTGTGTTGGAAGAGATTTCAAGGTTGATAAGATCACCATCGCATACTCCCTCTACCTTCGGGATTAGTATTAGACCTAAATAAATGTTATTTGGTGTTTGTGTTGAGCATAATATGATTGGATCATGTTTATTGCAATATGGTTATTCATTTAAGTCAAAGAATAATTGTTGTTCTGTTTACATGAATAAAATCTTCTATGGTCATACACTTAAAATAAATGGTTTATCGAATCTCGATCATATTGATACACATATTCATTATGAAGCCAAAAAATGCAAAGTTAATAATGATAGTGCAACTTATATGTGGCACTGCCGTTTACGTCATATTGGTGTAAAGCGCATGAAGAAACTCTATGCAGGTACTAGCTCACTTGCATCAATATGAGATGCTTCATGCTACACTATTTCACATAACTTTGTTACCTGCCCCACTTTTTTTCTCCGGAGAGTTATACTTGATGAAACTTGTGAACCCAGGTTCGGTTTTTAGCATATGAATCTCCTTCCAGCAACTATTACACATTGTTTTTTCATTCCAGAAATATAAAAAATCCTCACATTATCTTTTAACATACTTGTGCAACTAAAAACACTAGCAAGGATTGACACCCTTGTTAGAACTGTTCGGGACATAAGCGAAGTTTTATTTGTGTTGCAGTGCATTAAACTGCTGCAGGATATCAATACCTCTATAAATTGATACCTTGGTTTCCCACTTAGAAAAAACTTGTTGCGTATTGCAAACTCCTACACTAGGGAGCCCCACAAGTGTTACACGCCATAACAAGTAGTCCCCGTCGTAGATCGCTTCATCTCCGACTACCAGTTGTAGCATCGCCGGGTGGCAGTCCCAACATCTTCGACAGCCGATTGTAGCATTGCCGCTGGCGGTCCCAGGATGTCGCGACGTCCATCACCATACGTGAGCCACTAGTCACAACACTGTCCCCATGCACTCATAACACTGGGTAGTTGCTCGACACGGCGTGTCACCGGGTTGGCAGCAAGCGCATATGGCTTTGCAGTGCCTCGGCCTCCGAGGAACATCTCCGTCCAGGGATGTAGTCGCCCTTGAATATTTTTGTAGCCATGTGGAACAAGGGGAGGGCTTATCTTCCAGACCATTCGCATCGAACTAGAGGAACGGGGAAGCAGGAGGAGTAGGGAGCCAGGGGCGCGTTACACGACGTCTATGGTGGCGAGCGACACCGGACGGCTTGCCGGAAGCCTACTTGGATATAGTTGTGTCACATATAGAAGGGGAAAGAAATATCTTTCTTGGGACCACAAGGAAAGGATATGGATGGAGGGGGATGTGGGCGTGCAGTCCCACGTGGGACACATGTCGCCCGTGGAGAATAACTGTCGTGGTGTTCGATCGGCAAGATGGTTTGAAACAATTCCTATTTTTATCAATCTAAAAAATTATAGAAGTATTTCTCTCGCTAGTGCACTTATGAGATTACACTGTAAACTTCCAAAGCTTGGCGGAAGACCTTTCAGCTGTTGACTTACTAAAATGGTATCAAAAGGAAAATGAAGGGTTGAGAAAATTTTATTGGAGGGGGTTATATATTTGTCTCACCCATGAAACCAAATGCACTTGAGCATAGAGGTAGAGCTCCACTAGACCAAGATAAATGGAAATAATAAGGAAGGTGTGGACGGGATTTGTTTTATGAAACCCAAATAATAAGTGATGCACGTGTGGCACGAAGCAATCTGGTCGTGACGTTTTTTACAATTAAAGTTGTCATCCGAATAGAAAAATAAATTCAAAAAAAATGAAAGTTGTCATCCGAAAAGAAAGTTGCTTGACAAATAAAGTTGCCATTCTCACGTTACTAAACTTGCCATAAAAAATGTTCGGAGTTGTCATGTGTTCGTCCCACATGTGTAGTACTTATCAAGGTTGTTTATAAAAAACCCATATATTAGTTAATAATAATAACATTCTTGCAGCAGCCATAGTAGACGAAGGCACATTACTCACTAATAAACTTCCACAAGGACTATCGAAACAAAAATTCGCAATTCCATGCGCCACCGTATTGGCATGCCAGCTAATCGTTTTTTTTAGAAAAGGAGGATTATCCCCGGCCTCTGCATCTGGGCGATGCATACGGCCACTTTATTAATTATTCTCACAAGACCTTATAAAGTCATACAACAGCAAGACTAAAGCCACCGTCTAAGCAACAACTGTCGCTACACCTATCCAATTGATGAAGGGGCACAGATAGTCTGGGCCTAATACCAAATAGACATCGCAGCCAAACTTAAACATCTAAGACCTGAGGTCCCAACCAAGACGCCTGCCGGGTATGGGGCACCTACCAGTCCGGCGCACTTCTCAACCAGGACGCCTGCCGGGTATGAGGCCGCCGCAGCCACCTGCCACCAATCCATCTTCAGAATTGTACTGTTGCATGTACCGTGCCAGGGCTCTCTGCCATCGACGCCACCACAACGCCCGACAGCGTCGTCCTCCTGCGTGAGTCCATCCTCCCATAACGAACTCCAAATCTGCACTGCGCCACGCCGTCAAGATCCGTCTAAAACTTTGGTCTTGATCAAGCCACCCACATCATGCTTTCTGGTAATCCCAAAAATCATCTTTATTTTTATTTTTTATTTTGAAACGGGCAAAAGATTTGCCGCATATATTAATTAAGGATAAGAATGTTTTGTTACAGGCCCGCAAGCTACAAGGATTTTACTCTCCCGGAATGATGGTCCCTAACTTTTTTGTGCCCGCGGCGACCCAGAGTTTAGCTTCAAGCTTGATGTTGTTGAGCAAGATTGTTGGCGGAGATGACTTGTTGCGGAAGACCCTCCCGTTTCGTTCATTCCAAATAGACCAAGATATTAGCATGGTAAGGGAAGCCCGGGCCTTGCGATTTGGCATGGAGATGTTGGAGCGGTTGACCCACCAATCTTTGACAGATTGCTCAAGATGCCATGTAGAGGTGTCAAGATGCTCAAGGTGTAGCCATTCATTGACCAAATTCCAAAGGCGAATGGTGAATCTACATTTGTAGAAGAGGTGGGCACTGGACTCTTGCACACGCTTGCATAGGGGGCAAAGGTCGCAATTTGGCCACCCACGCTTTGCCAGTCTGTCAGCTGTCCAAATCCTATCTTGGATAGCCAACCATGCAAAGAACTTCACTTTAGGCGGCGCCCAGGCTTTCCACACCGCATGTGGCATCGGAGAGTGTGTGGAGACCATGAATTGTGCCAAGTAAGCGCTTGCCGACGAGTATTGTCCATTCTCAGTGTGCTTCCAGATGATTTCATCCTCGACGTGCTCCACAAGATGAAAGCCATTGATGAGAGTCCAAAGGTTTATGAATTGCCTAATGTGCTCGGCGGTGAAGCTTATCGTGATCTTAATCTTGGAGGTCCATGCATCATTGAGGAGCGCATCCTTGACTTTCCAATTTTTCCTCGAGGATGCCTCGAAGATAAGAGGCTTGATTTCCTTAGGCTTCCGGTCTTAAACCCATGGAGCTTCCCAAAAGGGGGTCCTCGCCCCATTACCAACCGTGATTGTTGTGCATGCGTAGAAGAGGTTGAGGTCAATCTCATCGCAAGGATTTCCCATGCCGACCCACATTCTCGTTGGTTCCTTCCACTCGAACCAAGGCCATCTCAGTCTTAGGGCTCTTGCAAATTTAGTTGTGTTCAGTACTCCGAGACCTCCCCTCTCAAAAGGTCGGCAGACCATGTCCCAGTTGACCTTGCACTTGACACCAGTCGTCCTGTCCGCGCCGGACCAAGGAATGCCCTCGCAATCTTGTTTGTGTTGTGTAGGATGCTCGGGGGGACAATCAACGGTCTGATGTAGTAGACCACTTGCGAGACAAGTGAATATTTGACAAGTGTGGTGCGCCCGATGGTGGTAATGTTGTTACCCTCCCATGGGATGAGCTTGGCCGCCGCCTTATCCTCTAGGAATTGAAAGTCCGCTTTCTTGAGTTGCCACACCGAGAGTGGAAGCCCCAAGTATCTCATCGGAAAAGAAGCCCTCACCGCCGGCAAGCTTTGGGTGATATGCTCGAGGTTTAGGTGTGCACATTTGATTGGGACGAACGAGCTCTTGTTGAAGTTGGTTTGGAGGCTTGAGACCTCACCAAAGCCTTTGAGGATGGCGGCGAGGTTGTCAATGTCTTTCTTAATGGACGCCATGAATACCGCTGCATCATCCGCATACAGGGAGGTTCGCGTGATAGTGCCTCTGCCCCGGATCTTGTGGAGTAGCCCCTTTCTTGTATCCAATTCAAGAAGTTGTTGAAGGGGGTCGATAGAGATGACAAATAGGAGAGGTGACAAGGGGTCCCCTTGCCTGAACCCGCAGCGGTGGAAGATTGCGGGGCCGGGCACCCCATTGAGGAGAATCCTGGATGATGATGAGTTTAGGAGAGCAGCCGCCCAATTGCGGAACTTGCATGGGAAACCCCTCCTACGCAGGAGATCGAGGATATACTCCCAACGCACTGAATCAAAAGCCTTGTGGATGTCAAGTTTGAAGAGGAGTGATGCAGTCTTGCTTTTGTGTAGTCGGCGTGCGAGATTCCGCACATACATGAAGTTGTCGTGGATGCTCCTTCGCTTGATGAAGGCACTCTGGGCATTGGAAACTAAAACATCCATGTGAGTTCATAGTCGGATCGCTAGGATCTTTGCAATAATTTTTGCAATCTCGTGTATGAGGCTAATCGGTCTGTAGTCGGCAATGCCCCCATCCCCATCCTTCTTGGGGAGAAAAACCACATTCGCCGAGTTGAGCCAGTGAAGGTTGGTTCCATGGATGTCCTGGAAGAGGTGCACCACCCGCATCACATCCCCTTTGATAGTGCCCCAACATTTACTGAAAAAATGCCGGTGAACTCGTCCTGCTCGGGCGCTTTATCCTTTGGCATCTCATTTATGGCCTCCTTCACCTCTTCCTCGGTGATGCAGTCGTCCAAGGTGGACAAGTCAATTTCCTCTAAATTTAGCTCCCCCAGTTGAGGTCTAGCGCACTGGGGGTCCCTTGCCCCATGACGCTAGATAAGTGGCCATGAATAATCTCCTCTTTCATCTCATGCTCAGTGACCCACCCTTGATTATGCTTTAGCCTATGTATGTGATTTTTCCGTCTCCGAGCATTGACCCGTCGATGGAAAAATTTAGTGTTTGCGTCACCCTCCTTGAGGTTGGCCATTTTTGCGCATTGTTTCTTGCGGGCCCTCTCAATTACCGCAAGGCTAACCACCCTCCTCTTGAGATTTGTCCGTAGGTCGCTCTCCTCGTCGGAAAGGGTCCGCACCTCTTGGGCTTGGTCAAGCCGGAGGATCACCGGCAGGGCGGCATGCGGGTGGATCTTTGCCTTAGAGAATTGTGGTGGATCACATGATATGGCTCGGTGTGGTTTGATGGCTCATTCCAGGCCTTCTCCACCACCTCAAAGAAGCCTGGCATAGAGGTCCAGAAATTTTCAAATTTGAAAGCCCTAGGCCACCGAGGCCCCCTATCGTCTGCGAGTAATAGGGGGCAGTGGTGCGACAGAGAAGAACACAGAGCATGAAGAACATGGGTGCTGAATTGGACATCCCAATCAGCATTGCAGAAGAAGGTGTCCAACTTGCACAAAGTCGGGTTTTCTCGTTCATTACTCCATGTGAAACGCCTATTTTGAAGATGAATCTCTTGCAATTCACAAGTGTTAAGGGCGGCCCGGAAGCGGTTTATGTGGCTCCTATTAACATTTCTTTTATTCTTGTCGCTAGCACGAATGATTTGGTTGAAGTCCCCATTGGCTAGCCACATCACCCCATTTGGTGGCTTTTGGCTGACGAGTTCGTTGAAGAATGCATCCTTGCATGCAGGATCGGTCGGGCCATAGACTGTTGTTAGTTTGAAATGCACCTCGGTGCCCTTGACATGTATCATGGCTGAAAGGCAGTACGTCGTGAGGGTGATGTTGCTCACATCCACGACAAGCTCATCCCAAAGGAGCAGGATCCCTCCTCTAGTTCCAGAGGCAGGTCTTTGGGCAAACCTTTTTAGCCTTTGCCCTCCCAGGAAGGCTGCTGTGTAGCAATCGATATTTTCAAGCTTAGACTCTTGCAAGCAAATGATTTGGCACGATGATGCGGAAATAGTTTAATTGACCGTAGCACGACGATTTGGATCATTTAATCCCCTGACATTCCAGCTTAGGATGTTCACATGTTGTTCTAACATATTGGTACCATGGAGACACGTAGGCAAGAGCTAAGGCAGGAATAACTAGCAGTCAGCACTGCAACCACGAACAGAGTAGCAACCCTCGATGGACATGCCCATCCGAGGTAACAAACACAGGGGAGCACACAAGCTAACCAAAGATGAACTAACATTTGAGACTTAAGTTGCACAGGCGTAGAGCTGGAGCATCAATTATTCTTCTGGTGTCTGCCTCGCCACATCGCCAGAGACCACCTCATGGTCCAGGCCATCCGCGCCGCCGTGGTTGATGAGCACGTCCTCCGCCGTTGTTGCCTGCACATCACCGACCTTGAAAAGGGCCCTCAAGGCCGCCAGCACGTCCAGAGGCAGCTACTCCTTGAACATGGTCGAGAGCTGCAGCAGGGCCCATTCAGTGACATCCTCGCCATCCTGGACAATGCCCAGGTTATGGCAAACCAGCAGTTCTGCCGCCTTGGCAGCCGGAATGGCCTTGCGACTTCCTACTTTGCGTAGTCAAGCACTGAAGCGACGAAGAGATAGACCACCGGTGCCATCACGAGCAATGTCCATCCCCGCCATCGTCTTGCGCCGCGCCGCAGCCATCAGCGGTAGGGAAGCCCTTGGGGGCTCCGCGATGATAGGCTCAGGGCACAGCAGAAACAGAGGAGTGGTGTCTTCCGGCACCAGCACCGTGGCCACAGGGGCGGCAGGGGTGTGGGATGACACCTGCGGCAGTGGCGGCGTCATCGTCGAGGTCGGGGATGCCTCGAAGCCAGGGCGAGCCGGGGAAAGCAATGGCAGCGGGGATACGAGGTGAGCCGGAGCGCAGATCACGATGGCGCCCCGCGCCGTCGCGGACATCGAGGATGCAGCCGAGCCACCATGCTTAGAACCAGGCATTGATGGCAGCACCGACATCGAGGAGTTGGGCGCCGTGAGGTTGTCGCGGGAGAGACGGCGGCCAGATCATGGAGACGCCTGACGCACCGGGCTGCGTCCCGTGACCTCATCCCTGATGGTGATTGCCGCAAGCAGACCCGTGGGCGCGACATCGTGGCGGCGGCCACCACCAGAGCGATCACGAGAGCGGTCCTGGTCCGCCCCGCGCTAGCGCTTCCGCGCGTTGCGGGAGAGAGACCGGCGGATGCAGTCGCCCCACCCCGTCTGACCTCTTGAGCCATCTCTACTACGGCCGCCGTCGCAGTCGTCGGCGTCGTCGCGCCGCGTGTTGCGGCGGTCGTCGCGAGCAGCTGGAGTCGTGCGCCGGCGGCCAGGAGGCGGAGCACCGTCGACGATGTCTGGGTACCAGGTGAACTCGTTCACGTCTGGGGTGGGAGGGTTGTCGTCATCTTCGCGTGCGTTGGAGTGGTCCTCGTGCAGGTCCGGATGAATGAGCACGCGGTGCCGCAGGCCACGCCGCCCACGCCGCCGCTGGCCGCGTGCCGGCAAAGTGAGCCACATGACCTTCAGGATAGCGTCGAGGTTGGCGGTCCACGCCCACAGCGCGAGGTACCTCGTGTCCTCCCTTCGTAGTGACCTGTTCTCGATGTAGTCCAAAGAGCAGCCGTGCCCAGTGACGAACGTGGCGACGTAGTTGTTCCAGTCGTGGACAGGAATTCCTTCGGTGCAGAGGCGCACATGATGCAGCTGGTCTTCATTCTCAGCATGGGCTTCCAGGCGCCAGGCGCGCACGAAGATGTGGAGGCCGTCATGGTGGAAGTCGCCGCGGTCCGTTGCATTAGCGCAGTGGTGCTGGTACATGAACCGGACAAAGAACTGCTCGGGGTAGTGGCGCACGACGGTGACGTCCGCCTGCCTGATGCCGAACTTGGCAGCGAAAGCTGACGCAACAGTTGCAGCGGGCACGTCGTCGCGAGCCCCCTCGAGCCAGGCGACAGCTGCGTTGCTGGAGAGGAGCACCGACTCCTCCTGCATCTCCGAGGTGGTCGGGACGACCACGTAGTCCACCTCTGGCCTTGATGCAGCGTCTCCAAGCCTGCGGGCCATTGGAGCAGCGGCGGCGAGGTTGGGGAACACGGCGGCCGCTGCAGGCTGCTGGGGAGGAAGCGCCCAGCCCCGGCCCGCTCCAAAGCGTGGGGCAGTGCCCTCCTGAGGCGCGACAACAGGACGGGGCAGGGGCGGTGGAGCGATGAGGTGGGCGAGGTAGCTCAGCGGGCGCCACTTGTTCCGGCAGTCGCGGGCGCGGCGGTGGTTCTCTAGGCAGCAAGTGCAGCGGATGGGGTCTCGGCAGTCTGCAGCTCGGTGTTCGGGGGCGATGCAGCGGCAACACGTCCCTTTAAGCCAGCTTGGGATGGGATGCGCCTTGAATGCCGACGAGGCAAAAGCCGGGCGGCGCGGGGCGTTGCGTGCCCGGACGAGCTGCCAGCCGCCGGTCACATCGGCCTCCTCCTCGCGCCCCGCACCCGGGCTTGAATGCCCCGCAGCAGCAGGCTGCACACCGTGGTTAAAGCCTGCCTCGCCTTGAATGCCCTGGGCAAGCAGAGATCGCGAGGACTCACACGCCGCGGCCTGAGCCAGCAGCCCATGCTGCGCGACCAGCGGAGAAGCAGCCACCTCCTCAACGCCCGAGCCTGACACGGCGGCTGGGCAGGCTGGCAGGACGGCGGATCCAGACCTGAGCCAAGGGACGGCGCCACATCAGGCAGCCGATGCAGAATGGCCACAGAAGGTGGAGCAGCTGGCCACTTAACCAGCGTCGGTGGCGGGGGCAGCGGCATGGACCAGCGGGCGAGGAAGGAGCCACGCGCAGCCGGCGAGGTCGCCGCCGATGCGGTCGCCAAAGCGGGGGGGAGCGGAGCGGGAGGCATACGGCGTAGGGCCGATATACGGCCCTTTCTTTAACTCCTAAAAAACATCTTTATTATTACCACAGTCACGGAGTGACCTCGACGCAGACTAGTTAAGATCCTGAGTACATGTCACGTTCTCGATTTTTAGGAGGTATGCATACATAAATACATCTGAGATGTACTGTTGACGTGAAGAGACGTTGCTCTTGCTGTACCTATCCAACGTTAGTTCAGTTAATTAACGAACATCCATAGTACCAGGAAACACGGTCATCAATGAAAACATATGTAGTTTATGTTTGTGTCAGGTGTATACATTTTCCGAACAGGGATCTATTTAAAATAATATACATGAATACGCGTGAGTTGAATTTCACTAGCAAATCACGTATTCATTCATCAATCTTACAAGGCACAGTTCTAACAGCGGTTCCGCGAACCCAGGTATGGCGCTGCATTTGGGGTTCATATATATACCAGGGACCACGTTAATGCCCAGCACCAGATCAATCATATACCGTATAGCCAATTAGTCATCGATACCCTTAATTGGCAATTAGAAGATAAAATGTATTTTCATCCACCATTGTTGCTCGTAGGATCATCTCTTGGATATCTACATTCGGAGGTTGGGCAATCATAGAGAGCATCGATCCGATACCTCGAATGCAGAATGACGCGTATGCATGTAACGTCCTAAGATATATAAGACTTAATCATCTAAGACGTTGAAGCAACCATGAATATTCCACGGCTGCTAATGGTGCGCTGTACTACTCCCATCAAAATCATTCTGCAATGTGCAGCTGCTGATTAATTTGACTATGCATGATACAACAGTGCACGATGCACTTTTTTTTTTGAAACTAGTGCACGATGCACTTGACCTACGCGAAATACAGCATGATGACACCGTGAAAAAGGAAAGAAAAAAGATGCAGAGCAGCAACGATCATCTAACAGCCAGCTAGCAGATGGATTGCACTTGGTCATGTGCGCAGAGGAAGCATATTTCTTTTGTTTGAAAATACTTATTGGAAGTAAGAGTTCATGCACAGCTTTTGAGCATTCGAAAGGAAAAGAGTACTATGTCGTTTTAGAATTTCGTTGACTTCCATGCACTCTATGGAATATGGATGATACATCCTTGAATGACTTTGCAAAACATGGCTACTTGCTAATGTCCAATCCAAGTCAACTCCCCGCAAGTGCTGGTTCATTTGACTCTATGCATGACACATGCGCGCACAATGCACTCCGCGATGCACTCGGCGAGTTGCACCAATACGACAACCCTGAAAAAGGCTGGAATGATCTAGTAACCGCTAGCACATGAAACGCCAGGTTGGCCACCACATTATTCGCCGGCCAAAACCGGGAATGACCGAGCTTGCGAGCGGCTATTCATATATATCTGCATGGAATATGCAGGGAATGACATCCGCATCCACCGCAAAACTTCATCTCCTGCAGCGAGTTATCGACAGGTACTCCTGTGTCATGGCATCTTCATCTCTATCAGTCGTGTTGCTCCTGTGCCTGGCCACAGTGGCGTCGGCGCAGCTGTCGACGACATTCTACGACAAGTCGTGCCCTTTGGCTCTTGAAAAAATCAAGACCGGCGTGGAGACGGCCATCAACAGCGACCGCCGCATGGCCGCGTCGCTGCTCCGGCTGCACTTTCATGACTGCTTTGTCCAGGCAAGTTTTTCACATACTTAAGATGTAGCCGGGCTGGACTTGGGCGAAAGCCGAGACTTGTTCTGTTTCGGTTTTGTTCATTTGCTGAACACCTACCTAGTGACTAACGAGCGTGCATATGTTGCCTGGCTACGTACGCACATGCAGGGCTGTGACGCGTCCGTTCTGCTGAATGAGACTAGCGTGGGTGGCAACGAGCGGGGCGCGTTCGGGAACGTGGGATCGCTGCGTGGCTTCGAGGTCATCGAACAAATCAAGAAGGATGTGGAAGCCGTGTGCAAAAAGCCCTACAGCAACAACCCCGTCGTCTCCTGCGCCGACATCCTCGCCGTCGCCGCTCGCGATTCCGTCGTCGCGGTAAGAAAATGATCCATCACCTCCCAATCCCAGTTCGCTCGACTCGATCGCGTGGCGAAGCGCCAAGTTTACCGGTTGTTTACTTTGTGCGCACCGACGGCAAAATAATAACTCGATTTTGTCTTCCTGATGCATACATACACAGTTGGGAGGGCCGACGTGGGAGGTTCAACTGGGGAGGAAGGACTCCGCCAACGCTACCGTGGCTCTGGCCAACGCGAACCTGCCTGGGCCGTTCTTGGACGTCGCCGGCCTCAAGGCCAGCTTCGCCGGCAAGGGGCTCAACTTGACCGACATGGTCGCCCTCTCTGGCGGCCACACCATCGGGATGGCGCAGTGCAAGAACTTCAGGAGCAGGCTCTACACCGAGCCCAACATCGACTCCACCTTCCAGGACAAGCTCAACGACACCTGCACCCCGTCTGGCAACGACAACAGCCTGGCCCCGCTGGACGACACGGCGACCCCCCCGACCCAGGACATGTTCGACAACGCCTACTTCCTCAACCTCCAGTCCAACAAGGGGCTCCTGCACTCCGACCAGGTGTTGTACAACGCCACCGCAACCAGCGGTGACACCGAAGTCATCGTTAACAGCTTCGCTTCTGCCCAGGCCGTGTTCTTTAAGGCCTTCGCCTCGGCCATGGTGAAGATGTCCAACCTCGGCCCGTCGCCTGGCTCTCCTCAGGGCCAGGTCAGGAAAGAGTGCTCCATCCCCAACTAAGATCACCATTTGCACCGAAATGACAGCGTGGACCAACAACCTGCTGCTGTGAGAGTCCACCCGTATTTTTGCCGTACAATGAACCATGCGTGTCCTTTCAGCACCTTGCATTGTAGTACCACGTATTCCATTATTTCTATCCTTTTCTATGTACACTTTTTTTTATCCCAACATTCTTCTATATGTTACTCTTCTTTCCTGCAAATTTCGTAGTAACATACTTGCAAATGATAGTATTTTCTGTATGAAGCATACGGTTGATAATTTTCGAGAGACAAATCATGTCAGGTTTCACAAATTCTTAGAGATTGTTCACAAAAATGCCAAAGAAATATCACTTGGGATTCACATTTTTCACACGTTTCATGTCGGTTTCAGCAAAGTTTTTTTAAGCCCAAACCGTAGAACAATTGGGTCTACGGATTTTTCATTGATATAAATAATAATATAAGACAAAAAGAAAAGAAAAAAACACTATCCAACTCCTGTTTTAGGTAGCATTGGTATAGAATAATACTACACTCATCTCCAAATATAAGACATTGGGTCTACGGAGGCAGTAGCTATTTGAAACCATCATCCTAGATGTGATTATATCCATGCTTCGAATCACTACTGCAACTTGCTTATACGCCAGGTGCATGGCTGTTCGCCTAGCGCCAAATCATGGGCACCCAGCAAACGCATATACGCCAAGGAGCAGCATTCGGCAACCACGGGCTCACGGCAACGAGGTATTGTTGCCGACTGTGCATCACCGCTAACAAAGCACAGTCAGCAAATGCAACAGACGCCGTGAGCCCCACACGCCAAAGACTAGCCAAATGGCATCTTCGTTTGCAACTGACGGCTTCATGACTTGCTGTTATCTATACCAAGAGCCACGAGCAACCGCTCGGCAAACCACCTGTCCCCGAAATAGTCTGACCTGACAGGTGGACCCGTTAGACCCACCTGTCAATGAAACATTCTAATTATTTGTTAAATTTTTAAAAAGAATAATATGACGTGTTTTAGTTACCGAGAGTAATCTGGTACTGCACAGCATCCCATAATTGATTAAAACATTTGAACCTGACCTGTGGGCCCACGCGTCCCACATGGCAGTGGTACTTTTACCGGGACTCGAGAGCGCAATGTCATTCCTTTCCGAGAGGCGCCCTCGGAAAAGAATGGCACTTCAGTAGTTAAAGTGCTCATGCGACCCCTTTTCCGAGAGTAACTCTCGTTAAGGTGCCTGTTTCCGAGTTTTACTCTCAGAAATGTGTCACATTGTTGTTGTTATCAAGCTGGTCCTTATGTAATCCCTGCAACCGAAAACAAATATGTACATTTTCTGTCTATATCTTCAGTGTAGAAAATGACATCGTATCAAATGAATGTGGGAGCTCCTAGAGGGTTAGAAATTCCTCGAGCACATCACACACATATTCACATAGGCATAATTCAAACTAGTTCACATAGGCATAACTCAAACTAGATCACATAGGCATAACTCAAACTAGTTCAAATAGGGTAATGATTCATACAAGTTCATAGAGAAAAAAAAAACATTGCTCGAGCACATGACACACAAGTTCACGTATTCATACATAGTGTTATTTCATGCAAGTTCACATATTGCAAAACACATGCAAATTCTAAGTTTGTAGCGGCGTTGCACACAACATGGACACATTCTCTACCTTGAGATTGCATAAGGGCCTATAAGAGGAGAGTGATGTGAGCACTGTTCATCGCCATAAAATGAATGAGGCTAAATTAAGAGAATGTTCTACCTCAAGTTTTAGCTCGAGCATCTTGGAACTTTCATGCGTTTCTGCTCGTTCCTTCTCTCTTTGCTCCTTCTCAACCCCCCGTCGTTGCCCTCTTCAGCATCCTGCTTTTTGCTATAAAGCATGTAATATGGCATTACATATAGGTTGCAACGGTTCTATTTTGAGGCATCGACATATATGAATGGTTATGGTGCTAACCTTGAGACACGTGAGTTCACGCGGCGCGGCGGTCTGGCGATTTGGCATTGTGAATGCTGATACATTTTTCTATAAGTTTGGTTAAAGTAGGGATACTTTGACTTGGGACGAAACTTATATGCAGACTAAAAAGGACCGGAGGTAGTATGTTTGTTAGTACTTCCCATGTCAGACAAGGGTGGATCCCACGTGCATTGCCATTAGTCAACCATGGCTAGGTGTTTTCATGATGGATATATACGAGTACTACAAATACATGCATGCAATTCCAAATAAACAAAAAAGAAAGCAAATGCAAAACTAATTCTTCCAGAAGAAA
Source organism: Triticum dicoccoides (assembly GCF_002162155.2). Taxonomy (NCBI): domain Eukaryota; kingdom Viridiplantae; phylum Streptophyta; class Magnoliopsida; order Poales; family Poaceae; genus Triticum; species Triticum dicoccoides. Next base: position 67,663,772 of record NC_041382.1, on the reverse strand, counting down.
GAAAATAAAAATAAACTAAAACAAATAAATGGAAAAAATTGCACACTATTACACAGAAATTGAGATTATTTATAACATGCAAGAATGAAAATATAACATTGCAACTTTCATAAAAAGGGGAAGAAGGAATGAATTAATGGCATTGGTATTACAATTAAAGAAGAAAGAAAATAAAAAAACTATAAAAACAAAATAATGAAGTTTTCTAAGACAGAATGAATTAGTGGCTTTGGTATTACCCTTTAATAAGAAAGACACCCTTTAAGAATGAAATAAAAATCTTTTCCAATAAAGTATAAATAAGTGGCATTGGTATTACTCTTTAACAAGAAAGAAAGTGAAAATCAAAATTTAAAGCAAACAATGAAAAAAATGCAGACAATGTACACAAAATTGTGTTTTTTAAAAATATGCAATAATAAACATATAATGGTGGAATCTTCGTAAAAAACAATATTTCCTAATAATGAAATGAATTAGTACCATTGGTGTTACCATTAAAGTAGAAATATAATAAAATAAAAACAAAAATAATATCAAAATAATGAAGTTTTCTAAGAAATAAATGAATTAGGGTTTTTGATACTACCCTTTAATAAGAAAGAAAATAAAAAACAAGGATGAAATTTACACAAAATTGTGATTTTTTCAAAGTATGCTAGAATAAGCATATAATAATGGAATTTCACAAAAAAGAAGAAGATTTTCTAATCATGAATGAATTAGTAGCATTGGTATTACCATTAAAGAAAAAAAAGAAAGGCTAAAACAAAATCAAAATAATAAAGTATTTCTAAGAAAGAATGAATTCGTGGCTTTGGTATTCCCCTTTAAAAAGAAAGAAAATGAAAAAAAATTCACACAGTATACAGGCAAATTTGTAAAATTTTAAAATATGCAAGAATAAGCATATAATAGTTGCATTTTAGAATAAAAATAGGAAGGTTCTGACGAAGAAATGAATTAGTGGGATTAGTATTACCATTAAGAAAGAAATAAAATGAATTAAAGCTAAAACAAAATGAAAACAATATTACCATTTGCAAGTTTCCTTTTTTATTCAAGATATTTAATTTAATTCTTTGAAAAATTAAAGCATGATTCCCTATAGAGAGATGAAGTTTTCTAAGAAAGAATGAGTTTGTGGCTTTGGTATTACCCTTCGAGAAAAAAGAAAAATAAAATAAAATAATCAAAATAATGAGGTTCTCAGAAAAACTTAATGGATTGGTGCAATTGCTATTACCCTTCAACAAGAAAGAAAATAAAAAATCTAAAACAAAAATGAAAAAATTGCAGACAATATAGGAAAAAAATACTTCGTAAAAATATGCAAGAATAAACATACAATAGTGGTGTTTCTGAAAGAAAAAATGTTTCTTAAGAAAAAATAAATTAATGGTATTGGTATTACCCTTAAAAATAAGAAAAGAAGATATTAACTAAAAGATAACATAAAGAAGTTTTATAAGGAAGAATGAACTAGTGGCATTGGTATTACCCTATAAGAAATAGAAATGAAAAACAAAAAAAGTTGCACGCAACTTTATACTGAAATTACACTCTTTTTAGTATGCAAAGAATAACAATGTAGTAACGCAATTTTCGCACATATTTTATACTGGTGTATACATTTACACTTACTCAACATGTCAAGAATACCCACAAAAAAATAAAAAGAAAAGGTGGCTAATAAGAAAGAAAAACAAAAACAAATGAAAACATAAAAGTACAAAGGGGGATAGAGGGAGGGTTGCACGATATGGAATTGACTGGCCCAAATATGTGGTCTGTCAACCAGCCAAAACAACTCCACGAAAAAATTGACTAATCTTGAAGCAAAAATAAACAGTCAAAAAAATCGACTTACCCAAAATCATGTCAGGCGACTTACGTATAGCTAAAGTGTATATGTTTATCTTCTATTCTGCAAATTATTCCTAACATTTTCTCTATGGAATGTCGATTGAACTTTTTATTTTATTTTATAATTTCTAGAGATAAACACATGTCGAGTTTCACAAAGGTTTAGCTATGGGCCTCTCTGTAATGCGGTTGATCTTTGGCAGCACAGATATGGGTCGCGCTATTCGTCACCCTAGGTGAGGAATAGTTATTCTTCACCCCTCTCTATTTTACCATCAATGTACCGTAATTTTACGTTTCGTAAGTTTTGTCTTATTTCCGGCGCAAAAAGGGACCGTAAGAAAATATATAATCGCGTAAAAAATATTTTATGTTACGTAAAATTACAAACGTAAAAACATAGTCTAAAATACACATAAACTGTAAATTTTCTTATCTTATGACCTATATTTTTATTTTTCATATGTCAAATTTTACGTAGTGAATCAATACGAATGTAACTATTTGAATTCGAAACGTAATTTAATTATGAAATAATCGTAAGATTACCTCGGGTGAAGAATAACTTATTCTGCACCCTGGGTGATGAATAGTAACACTATATATATA
>NC_041382.1:67658489-67660959 GCF_002162155.2 Triticum dicoccoides | reverse complement strand
ATATATATAGTCTTTTCTAGCCACATTGTAATTCCTTTTGAATCCCAACTTTCTTTCATATGTTTGTCTTCTATTCTGCAAATTATCGCTAACATTTTCTCCATGAAACAAACGTTTTTTTTATGATTTTACAATTTTCTAGTGATAAACACATGTCAATTTTCACAAAGTTTTAGACACTATTCATAAAATCCCAACGAAATATTACTAAGTTCGCTTCAATTTAATTTATTTCACGCGTCTCATATCTATTTCAGCAAAATTTTACACATCTTTACTTTTTTTAGGAACGGGGTCGTTCTTCCATTTGATTAGAGAGTGAGTAAGAAGTTAATTAATTATTCTAGCAGCAAATTGAGCATAACTCAAATGATTAGGTTCTTTGTTGTGGAAATAGACCACCCGGATTCAAGTTCTAGACTTAGCAAGGGTGCTCATATTATTCAAGATCTATTCTAAATTTTTTGGCGGTGTTCCTTTTGTGGGAGATAGCATTCCTGATGGCTACAAGGCATTGTATTGATTTCGGCAATCTCAAATAGGAGTGAATGTATGTGAGCATTTCCATTTGCATTGTGTTTCTTAAGAAACAATCCGGCCAATTATAACCAAAATTTTAAATAGGGCTCGTCTCGATGGCGTGCTCCTCTCTATGAATTAGCACCGCAAGCGGCGGCCAGTATTTGTTTCCCCGACAACGGGGAGGGGTGAGCTCTATGGGAAGAGAATTGGCGATGGTGAGCTTCGCGATGAGAGAGGAACGGGGAGAAGAGGAGGAAGGAAGCGCGGCGGCGGCTGCAAGGAACAAAGGAGGGGATGGTGAGTGGCGGCTAGGATTCTCACCCAATCGGAAGAAGCGAGGAGCAGGAAGTAGAGAAGCACACACCCTCCTCGTCTCTATCCATACCCCAACCATGCATCCACACCACACCATGCACACACCCAGCATGTGGAATTCCATCTATGCCCTCGACAGGATCTAGAAACCACGGGTGCGGCAACCGCAGATTTCTACCACACAATGCATGCACCATGTGCGTCTGCACCCTCGGCAGATGACAGAGGAGCCCCATCAACATTATACCCCACACACTAGTGAGACAACATAGCTGACCGAAGGTGAGAAGAAAAAATATTTTTCATCGTTTCAATCTCGGTTCCATGCAATGGCTCGGACCAATCATACCCCGGATCCAACGGCTGCCACTCGTTTGGAAAAACAATCCGACGGCCCATAATCCCTGAGCTCTCCCCCTTTCCCACACAAATGTAACCATGAGATGTCATTACTAGAGCTAGTTGGGCCAAGTGCCAATAACTACATGTTTTGATAAAAAAAACAGAGACAACGATCGCATCATGTCAAAGCTAAGCTAAGATTAAGCTAGCACTGGATCCTAATGGAAAGGGACCGCACAACGGTCAGACCATGGCAGAAATGTCTTGGACTCATACCGACCTTCCCACGAAACCAGTCCAAATGAGCTGGCCCTTTCGGACTACTATTTTGTCCTCTAGCTGGCCACTCCTACACAAGTTCCACACGAGGCGAACCCGTGGACCGTAGTAGACCAGTAGACAGTAGTGGACCAACACTGTACAAGTAGTTGCATTTCATTTTTTGAGCAAGAGACAAATTTTAGAGGTGGACGACTGACGCACATAGATCCACGAGTGCGCCCAGCGCACGCCCATGAGAATGATATACCCTATCTCGTATGTGCATTTAGCATGGCACTCCAGTGGTCTACTGAACACTGTAGTTCAGGACCATGCTGTCTGAGCGTCTCGAGTACCGGCAAGTAAGAAACCGCATGACGGTCAGCTGGTGGTCACCTGCGAAATTTACTGCCTGATGTGGACGCGCCTGCCATTGCGCCGGCACCTTTTCCAGCCTGCATCGCGGGTGCATGCGTCCATGGAATTTGGTCCATGGTGCAGCGAAAGAACACTCACTAATTATGATCCGGACCATATGTACTATGCTTACGTCCGAATTAATTGGAGAAGGGGGCACTCGTGTTATCATCTTAGCTAACTAGCTCTACTGAATGGTTGTTGGTTTTGAAAATGAGGATGATGTGTCACCTGAACCCATGGATCAAACTTGCCACACGTACGTTTAGACACAAACCACATGTGGGGTAAGTATCCGGCAGAGACATGATATGCCACTGGTGTGTGTGCATGTTTTCGTCTACTCGATATGATAAGGCACTGGTAGAAAAAGGGTCTGTTGTCTCAGTTCGTAAGGGCCTTTTGTCCCGGTTCTGGACCCGGGACTAAAGGGTCGGTACTAATGCCCTGTCCTTTTAGTCCCGGTTCAATCCAGAACCGGGACAAATGGGCCTCCACGTGGCCTGTGCGCAGAGCCCAGGCAGGAGACCCTTTGGTCCCGGTTGGTGGCACCAACCGGGACCAATAGGCATCCACGCGTCAGCATTTCTGTGGTTGGGGTTTTTGTTTTTTT
>NC_041382.1:67652447-67657309 GCF_002162155.2 Triticum dicoccoides | reverse complement strand
TGAATGAATGAAACTCAACACAAATGATGGTAATAAAATAAAATTGTGAATGTTGTTATTTACGTACTTCACATTGTTCGTCAGTGTATCCCCGCTCACAGGTCGTGTGGCGGATGGACTCACAAACGTAGCATCCACAGAAATCATTTCCTTGTTCCTGCCACAACCACTTTACAAGAAATATAGGTCAATCAAACTAATAAGCAAGAATGCCAAATGGTATTGATGAAACTAGCGCTTGAATGACTAGTAGATGCGCGGAACATGCTACTATAGTACTTACTTTCGGGTGTCTAAATTGCAGCTCCTTCGGCAGTCCCGGAGCTTTTCTGGTGAATTTTCTCCAAACCCTGCCGGACAAAGAAAACAATTACTTGATATATCATGAAATGAACAAAGTTGCTGATATGGTGGATAATGATCGATTTAACTTACTTCTCGAGTACTTGAGTCATGTCTGCATAGTCCTGGAGATCTTTTCGTCTTGAGTCTAAGACGATTACTAGTCCCTGCTCAAGCTTAATCTCTAGGAGAATATAGTGAAAACTGCACACGCATGCATAACTCATCAATTACATTACTATAACCTTGACTAATATATAAGGGAAACCGAATACGCACAAGACAGTAACACTCACTTGAAGTTGTAAGAAAAGAGTATTATATCTTTGTTTTCATTTATTACCAACGATCGTAGCAAGTTGGCCTCGGTAGCTGCGGCATGAAATTTAACCTGAGTTGCATCTATGAGATATGTGTTAATGAACCCAATATCACCGACTTGTCTTTTCTTCAATTCGGCGATCTTCAATCTGCATAATATAGTGAGGATGATTATAAATACATGCAATGAAAGAGCTGAGCTATATAAAGAGACTTAATGACAGAAGTAGTACTACTTACAGACAGTAGCAGGCGGCCGTTGTTTTATCGAGGGCCAATTGATTGAAACACTGATAGAACTCCTCAAATGGAACAGGCAACAGTTCAATTCCAACGAGGTCATGCTCCTTTTTTAACTTTCACATACAAAGTACTCCTCCCCCCAGAGTCTCTGCAGATTTTCAAGTACCAATCATGCAATCTTCACATCATCGTTGATAGAGATCTTTCATCTTTGACGAGAGGCTTCCCGTACTCGTATCTTTGTATCTGCACCTCCATGGGTTCATAATGTACATCGTCGGGTAGGTAATCTGCAAGATTGCTATAACCGGGCACCATCCTCGGATCATTAGCGATGTTGTGGCTAGGCACCTTGAGCGGGGGGCACGATTGCTTCGCTTGTTCGCCGAGCTGGGCAATTTGTTCCCCAGCTCGTCGTTCTTTCAGTCTTTGATCACTGACAGTACTTCCCGACCGCTCTGCTTCGGCAAATTCCTTTCCAATAATGCGCTCATAGTTTCCTTTCGGCGGAGACTTGGGTGGTTTTGTCAGGGCAGCCAGAGTGCGCTTTGTTTTCACCGGATCTACCTTCTCCTCCGGAAGTGGATGTCTCTTTGCTTTCAACCCTTGAAACCAGTCATCCACTTCGGTTCGTGCGATCTCGGCGTTCTCCTCCGGGGTCCTCTCGTATGGTAACTTCTCTGGAGTCTTCAGAGAAGGACCGAATCTGTATGTCGTCCCGCCTTTGGCTGTACTGCTAGACGCCGGCTGAGCAGACGGAGCGGTTATCTTCTTTACTTGCTTACGAGGCGAAGCAGAAGGACTACGATGCGCCGGAGCAGCCGGAGCGGCGGCAGGTCTCTTCCGCCCTTGCTGACGAGGCGGAGAAGGAGGAGGCTGGCTGCTCGGGCGCGTCAGCGCAGGCGGAGAAGGAGGCGGAGTGCCGCCACGCGCTGGAGAAGGAGCCGGTCGAGTGCCCTGATCGTCACTCACCGGAGGAGAAGGCGGTGGAGGAGGCGGAGTGCCCTGACTCGCCGGAGGAGGAGGCGGTGGAGGAGGCGGAGTGCCGTGACTTGCCGGAGGAGGAGGAGGAGGCGGAGGCGTCCAGTTCGGAAGGTTGATGAGCTCCTTCCACCATAGGCATGGAGTCTTCAGAGCAGACCCCAACCTAGTCTCCCCTTCACCGGTAGGATGGTCAAGCTGGAGGTCCTCAAATCCCTCCGTTATTTCATCCACCATCACCCTAGCATATCCTTCTGGAATCGGCCGGCAGTGAAAAGTTGCGCCGGGTTCAGTAGGATAAACAGAGCCAACAGCCGCCTTGACCTTCAAATTCATCCATTGCGTCATAAGGTGGCAATTTTGAGACTCCATGATAGCATCCACAGGATAGCTGGCAGGAGCCGTCAAGGCATGCTCCGGCTGAAGCAGCTCGGTGGAAGCCACGCTGCTTCTCCGCTGAGATGGCGGGGTAGCTTCGGGGAAAGCTTCGGCAGTACGTTTGCTGCGATTTGCTTCTCGTTCCTCTATCGCTTGTATCCTTGCTTGCAGCGCCTGCATTTGGGTCTGCTGCACTTTTTTCCTCCTCTCATGGGATTTGTAACCGCCTGCGTCCGGAAACCCAACCTTCCACGGAATGGAGCCTGGCGTGCCTCGTGTCCGTCCAGGGTGCTCAGGATTCCCGAGGGCCATTGTGAGCTCGTCGTTCTCTCTGTTTGGAAAGAACGTCCCTTGCTGCGCTGCTTCAATATAGTGCTTAAGCTTCCTGACTGGTATGTCCATTTGATCGTTCGTCCAAATGCACTTCCTTGTTACAGGGTCCAAGGTTCCGCCAGTCCTGAAGAACCAAGTCCGGCAATGGTCTGGCCAGTTAATTGTCTCTGGTTCGATCCCTTTATCAACCAGATCATTCTCAGTCTTGGCCCGCTTAGGCCGGGCTACGAGGTAGCCACCTGACCCCGTGCGATGGTGATGCTTCTTCTTATACAGCTCTTTCTTCCACCTCCTGAATAGTTCTGCCATCCTCTTAAGAGCAAAAGACTTGATTAATTGCTCTTTAACTGGCTTCTCTAGATTATCCTCTAGCGGTAGGGTGAAATTTGACTTCAGCTCAGTCCAAAGATCATTTTTCTGCATATCATTGACATAAGACACCTCAGGGTCTTTTGTAGCCGGCTTAAACCATTGTTGGATGCTGATCGGGATCTTGTCCCTAACCAGAACCCCGCACTGAGCAACAAATGTGTTCTTTGTTCGGATGGGTTCAATCGGTTGGCCGTCGGGCGCGATTGCTATGATGTCAAACCTTTCATCCGAGCTCAACTTTTTCTTTGGGCCTCGTCTCTTTACCAAAGTTGTGCTCGATCCGGAGGGCTAGAAAAAAGAACAAAGACTTAATTAATATGTGTACATACCAAAACAATGAATGCATCAATTAGCTAGTCAGCACAGGCTTAACTAATATATATACCTGGCCGGACTCGGTTCGGTCACCGGAGCCGTCATCACGGTCTCCTTCTTGCACCGGCATTGGGTCACCGAAGCCGTCCTCATGTTCTTCTTCTTGCACCGGCATTAGGTCACCGTAGCCAGCTTCTTCACCCTCTCCTTCCAGACCATCGGTGTCGTTGAGAAACAACGAGACGACATCACTTCCTTCTGCGATTATGTCCCTCAACAACGCTTCTTTTGCTTCGTCTCGGGCGGTGTCTATAGTTTCTACAAATATTTACAGCATGACAATTATTATTCAAACATGACAGATGGATATATTAGTGGTAAACGTAGAACTAGCTACCTAATCATAGTAAGGAATCATATATATTAATTAGTGGCCTCGACGCTGCTTCTCTAGGGTTTGGGGTGGCCTCGACAACGCTTCAAGGGTTTGGGGTGGCCTCGAGAATGCTTCAAGGAGGGGGTAATATCGACCCCCCCCCCACGTGTTGAAGCCATCGGGAGGGGGTATATCGACAACGACGACACTACATATATGTCCCTCGACGACCCTCGTTCCCGATAAAAAAAGAGGAAGAAGAAGAAAAAAAGAGGAGAAGAAAGAATAGAGGAGAAGAACCCTAGGGTTTGGGGTGGCCTCGACGCTGCTTCTCTAGGGTTTGGGGTGGCCTCGACGCTGCTTCTCTAGGGTTTGGGGTGGCCTCGACAACGCTTCAAGGATAGAAAAAGATGAAGAAGAAGAAAAAAAGAGGAGAAGAAAGAATAGAGGAGCTCCTCTATTCTTTCTTCTCCTCTTTTTTTCTTCTTCTTCATCTTTCTTTTTATCGGGAACGAGGGTCGTCAAGGGTCACCGAGCGGTATAGGAAACCCTAAATATATTCTATTTTCTCTTCTTCTCCACTATGCCTTTCTTCTTCTCCTCTTCTTTTTCTTCTTTTTTCTTCTTCTTATTTATTTTTCCTCTTCTTCCTCTCCTCTTCTTCTTTCTTTCCTCTTCTTATTTTCTTTCTTTCCTATACTTCTTTTCCTTCCTTCTTAATATCACTTAGCAAATTTTGCAACGATAGGGAGGGGGTGCTCCCGTGGTCTAAAATCCGTCTATGCATGATAGAAAATTCTGAAAAAATACATCTATGATCCCTCAACGTCCCCGCCTCTCTCATGAACAAAAAAATATGTGAATTAAAAAAACATCATGTTCTGTGAACAAAAAAACATCATATTTCATCCACATTCGTGCATACATCATATATGTGATCATCTATGAAAAAAACATCATATTCTATAAAAAATCATTACATATATATATATATATATAAACAAGCATATATATATATATATATATATATATATATAAAACAAGCACATATATATAACAAGCATATATATGAAAAAAATTGCAAAGGGAGGGCGCCGGCGGCCGGACCAAGCTGAGTAGAGGACCGCGCGCGCGGGGTCGGCGCGAGGATGGCGTCGGGGCAGGGGCGCAGGCGACGGCGAGGGCGGGCCGGGGCGGCGCG
>NC_041382.1:67637411-67651499 GCF_002162155.2 Triticum dicoccoides | reverse complement strand
TTAGCTCAGCAAAATTATAAAATTTCTGCTGTTTTATTTATTTTATTTTGTTTCTACTTACAACAAAATACTTATTGTTGCTATTTTTTCTAGTTTTTTTGTTTTGTTTTGTGCATTATTTATATTCTTTTGTTTTTTGCTTTAATTTATAATTCTGTTTGCTTTTCGGTTAGCAAAATTATATACTTTCTGTTAGTGCCATTAGTTTTAGAAAAGTTATAAACTTTCTTTTAGTGCCATTAGTTTTCAAATTTGAATAGTTAAAATTTGAATTCTTTGAAAATTGTTTGAATCACAAGTTTGTGATTAACTTACTAAAAAATGAGAATAGATGCGCTTATAGAGAAAATTCAACCTAAATTCCTAGTAAATTTTTATGAATTTCAGAGAAATTCACTATGAATTTAGGTTAAACTTTTCTCTATTAGGGCATCTATTTTCACTTCGAGAGGAGCTCAACAAGGCAGAGAGGGAAGGGCTTATAAACCAGTGTGAGCCCCCTTCGGTTGGCGAGGTGGGACTAAACTCTGCCCGCAACAAGTACCAACCCTTTAGTCCCGGTTTGTGGCACAAACCGGGACTAATGGTCATGGGCCAGGGGCGAGGAGCAAAATTATAAACTTTCTGTTAGTGCCATTAGTTTTAGAAAGTTGAAAGTTGAAAGTTGGCATGGGCCAGGGACTAATGGTCATGGTATTACAAGGGCCGAACCATGAGACATGAACGCATTTCAAATGAACTCTGAAAAAGTTGAAAGTTGGCATGGTATCATAATTTCACCCACATAGCATGTGCATGTACAAAACGGACAATGGTAGCGTGTTCGTGTGTTACAAAGTTGGCATGGTATCATCATAATAGTTGCGGGAGAAAGTCTTCACTTTTTCTTCGCTTGTATCATTTGCTTATTGCACCGTAACCATGGATAATCTTCATTGTTTATCAGGATGCTTGTGTCAGCCTTGACATTGAAGGGAGGAATTTCATGAAACTTTTCATAATCTTCAGACATGTCTGTCTTGCCGTCCACTCTCAGGATGTCCCTTTTTCCTGAAAAAACTATGTGGCGCTTTGGCTCATCGTATGATCTATTCGCTTCCTTATCTTTTCTTTTTCTCGGTTTGGTAGACATGTCCTTCACATAGATAACCCGTGCCACATCATTGGCTAGGACGAACAGCTCGTTAGTGTACCCAAGATTTTTCAGATCCACTGTTGTCATTCCGTACTGTGGGTCTACCTGTACCCCGCCGCCTAACAGATTGACCCATTTGCACTTAAACAAAGGGACCTTAAAATCAGATCCGTAGTCAAGTTCCCATATGTCCACTATGTAACCATAATATGTGTCCTTTCCGCTCTTGGTTGCTGCATCCAAGCGGACACCGCTGTTTTGGTTGGTGCTCTTTTGATCTTGGGCGATCGTGTAAAATGTATTCCCATTTATCTCGTATCCTTTGTAAGTCAATACAGTCAAAGATGGTCCCCTGGACAACAAGTACAACTCATCACAAACAGTGTTGTCACCTCTGAGACGTGTTTCCAACCAACTGCTGAAAGTCCTGATGTGTTCACATTAATCCAGTCGTCGCACTGCTCCGGGTGTTTGGAGCGCAGACTGTTCTTGTGTTCATCGACATACGGGGTCACTAAGGTAGAGTTCTGTAGAACTGTGTAGTTTGCTTGGGACCAAGAATATTCGTCCCTGCATATTATTGAGTCTCTTTCAAGAGTGCCTTTTCCAGTCAGTCTCCCCTCATACCGCGATTTAGGGAGACCTATCTTCTTAAGGCCAGGAATGAAGTCAACACAAAATCCGATAACATCCTCTGTTTGATGGCCCATGGAGATGCTTCCTTCTGGCCTAGCGCGGTTACGGACATATTTCTTTACGACTCCCATGAACCCCTCAAAGGGGAACATATTGTGTAGAAATACGGGCCCCAGGATGACAATCTCGTCGACTAGATGAACTAGGACGTGCGTCATGATATTGAAGAAGGATGGTGGGAACACCAGCTCGAAACTGACAAGACATTGCGCCACATCACTCCTTAGCCTTGGTACGATTTCTGGATCGATCACCTTCTAAGAGATTGCATTGAGGAATGCACATAGCTTCACAATGGCTAATCAGACGTTTTCCGGTAGAAGCCCCCTCAATGCAACCGGAAGCAGTTGCGTCATAATCACGTGGCAGTCATGAGACTTTAGATTCTGAAACTTTTTCTCTGGCATATTTATTATTCCCTTTATATTCGACGAGAAGCCAGTCGTGACCTTCATACTAAGCAGGCATTCAAAGAAGATTTCTTTCTCTTCTTTCGTAAGAGCGTAGCTGGCAGGACCTTTATACTGCTTCGGAGGCATGCCGTCTTTTTCGTGCAAACGTTGCAGGTCCTTCCGTGCCTCAGGTGTATCTTTTGTCTTCCCATACACGCCCAAGAAGCCTAGCAGGTTCACACAAAGGTTCTTCGTCACGTGCATCACGTCGATTGAGGAGCGGACCTCTAGGTCTTTCCAGTAGGGTAGGTCTCAAAATATAGATTTCTTTTTCCACATGGGTGCGTGTCCCTCAGCGTCGTTCGGAACAGCTAGTCCATCGGGACCCTTTACAAAGATTACGTAGTGTAAATCATTGACCATAGCAAGCACGTGATCACCGGTGCGCATGGCAGGCTTCTTCCGGTGATCTGCCTCGTCTTTGAAATGCTTGCCTTTCTTTCGACATTGATGGTTGGTCGGAAGAAATCGACGATGGCCCAGGTACACATTCTTCCTGCATTTGTCCAGGTATATACTTTCAGTGTCGTCTAAACAGTGCGTGCATGCGTGGTATCCTTTGTTTGTCTGTCCTGAAAGGTTACTGAGAGCAGGCCAATCGTTGATGGTCACGAACAGCAACGCCTTAAGGTTAAATTCCTCCTGTCTGTGCTCATCCCATGTACGTACACCGTTTCCATTCCACAGCTGTAAAAGTTCTTCAACTAATGGCCTTAGGTACGCATCAATTTCGTTGCCGGGTTGCTTAGGGCCTTGGATGAGAACTGGCATCATAATGAACTTCCGCTTCATGCACATCCAAGGAGGAAGGTTATACATACATAGAGTCATGGGCCAGGTGCTGTGATTGCTGCTCTGCTCCCCGAAAGGATTAATGCCATCCGCGCTTAAAGCAAACCATACATTCCTTGGGTCCTTTGCAAACTCATCCCAGTACTTTCTCTCGATTTTTCTCCACTGTGACCCGTCAGTGGGTGCTCTCAACTTCCCATCTTTCTTTCGGTTCTCACTGTGCCATCGCATCAACTTGGCATGCTCTTCATTTCTGAACAGACGTTTCAACCGTGGTATTATAGGATCATACCACATCACCTTCGCAGGAACCCTCTTCCCGAGGGGCTCGCTGTCAACATCACCAGGGTCATCTCGTCTGATTTTATACCGCAATGCACCGCATACCGGGCATGCGTTCAGATCCTTGTATGCACTGCGGTAGAGGATGCAGTCATTAGGACATGCATGTATCTTCTCCACCTCCAATCCTAGAGGGCATACGACCTTCTTTGCTGCGTATGTACTGTCGGGCAATTCGTTATCCTTTGGAAGCTTCTTCTTCAATATTTTCAGTAGCTTCTCAAATCATTTGTCAACCACATCATTCTCTGCCTTCCACTGCAGCAATTCCAGTACGGTACCGAGCTTTGTGTTGCCATCTTCGCAATTGGGGTATAACCCTTTTTTGTGATCCTCTAACATGCGATCGAACTTCAACTTCTCCTTTTGATTTTCGCATTGCGTCCTTGCATCGACAATGACCCGGCAGAGATCATCATCATCGGGCACATCGTCTGGTTCCTCTTGATCTTCAGCAGCTTCACCCGTTGCAGCATCATTGGGCACATCGTCTGGTTCCTCTTGATCTTCACCAGCTCCCCCCGTTGCAGCATCACCGTATTCAGGGGGCACATAGTTGTCATCGTACTCTTCTTCTTCGTCGCCTTCCATCATAACCCCTATTTCTCCGTGCCTCGTCCAAACATTATAGTATGGCATGAAACCCTTGTAAAGCAGGTGGGAGTGAAGGATTTTCCGGTTAGAGTAAGACCTCGTATTCCCACATTCAGTGCATGGACAACACATAAAACCATTCTGCTTGTTTGCTTCAGCCGCATCGAGAAACTCATGCACGCCCTTAATGTACTCGCGGGTGTGTCTGTCACCGTACATCCATTGCCGGTTCATCTGCGTGCATTATATATAATTAAGTGTCCAAATTAATAGAAGTTCATCATCACATTAAAACCAAAGTGCATACATAGTTCTCATCTAACAACATATAGCTCTCCAGAGCATCTAATTAATTAAACCATACATTGAAACTATGTAAAACATTTCAATGAGAAAACAAATGCGATCATAATCGCAACCAAGGTAACAATTGATCCAACGGCATAATGATACCAAGCCTCGGTATGAATGGCATATTTTCTAATCTTTCTAATCTTCAAGCGCATTGCATCCATCTTGACCTTGTGATCATCGACGACATCCGCAACATGCAACTCCAATATCATCTTCTCGTCCTCAATTTTTTTTATTTTTTCCTTCAACAAATTGTTTTCTTCTTCAACTAAATTTAACCTCTCGACAATAGGGTCGGTTGGCATTTCCGATTCACATACATCCTACATAAATAAAATCTATGTCACGTTGGTCGGCATAATTTTCATAAACAATAAATGAACCAATAGTTATAAAGATAATATATATACCACATCCGAATCATAGATAGGACGAGGGCCGACGGGGGCGGATACCAAAACCATCGCACTATATAAGATGCAATAATAAAAGTAAGAAAATAATACAAGTATCTATGTAAACATACAAGTAAGAATATTTTTCCTTTCAGAAAGAAGATAAGAACAAGAGACTCACCACGGTGGTGCCGGCGATGAGCTCGGCGCGGGTGATCGACGGCGGTGAAGACGGGGACGGGGCGTGACGGACCGCTAAACCTAGACAAATATTATGGAAAATGGAGCTTGGAGGTCGAGCTTGGAGAGGAGAAAGCTTAAGTAGTGTGGCTCGGGCATTCCATCGAACACCTTGTGTGCATAGGAGGTGAGCTAGAGCACCACCAAGCCCTCTCCCCCTCGGCCAGAGAAAAACAGAGCACTCTGCTCGCGAGCGAGGGGTATATATAAGCACCTCATTGGTCCCGTTTGGTGACATGAGCCGAGACTAAAGGGGAGCCTTTGGTCCCGGTTCAAGCCACCAACCGGGACCAATGGTGGTGGGCCAGGAGCGAGGCCCATTGGTCTCGGTTCATCCCACCAACCGAGACCAAAAGGTCCAGATGAATCGGGACCAATGGCCCATATAGCCCGGCCGGCCCCCTGGGCTCACGAACCGGGACCAATACCCATATTGGTCCCGGTTCTGGACTGAACCGGGACTAATGGGCTGACCCGGGCTAGACCAAAGCCCTGTTTTCTACTAGTGAGGCCCGATCGAACTGACCATATGCAATCATACATGAATACGCTGAGCGAATATGCCGCAAAATTTCTTGCGCCAATAATGCAGTTGCTGTTGGTGTTGGCCAAATAAATTTGTTTATGTCGAATACGCTGTACCAAACTGGTAATCAAATCAACATGAGAACGTTCCATGCTAAGCCTGCGAATTGTATTCGTTTGTAGGGTATCCTTTCTCCAGGGTAATGATTGCCAACATGTCCGCTAGTATCGTCCCTGTGGACAAGTTAGGCACAACATTTGGAGGTTTTAGCCACGGGCGCCCGTGGCTCCAGAACCTCTGCTGGCTATATATATGTCCAATGCTAGTGTTGTCTCTTGCAAGCCACGGCCAAGTCAAGAAAAGTGGGGCAGAAGCACCACTTAACACTCTGGTATAGTATTACACTAGTCGCTAGATCAGCGATGGCCTCTGCCTCTCGCCTTGGCTTAGTGGTGCTCGTGGCAATGGCCTCGGCGGCGTCGGCGCAGCTGTCGTCGACGTTCTACGACACGTCTTGCCCCAACGCGCTGGCCACCATCAAGGCCGGCGTGACGACCGCCGTGCAAAACGAGGCCCGCATGGGGGCGTCGCTCGTCCGGCTGCACTTCCACGACTGCTTTGTCGATGCAAGTCCCATAACCTTACTCACGTGGGAGTACGCTGTAAAAGACGTTAGTACACGCAAATGATTAGTGTTTCTGAATTTCTTTCCAGGGATGTGACGGGTCCGTTCTATTGGCGGACACGGGGAGCTTCATCGGCGAGCAGGGGGCAGCCCCGAACAACAATTCCATTCGAGGCATGAACGTCATCGACAACATCAAAACTCAGGTGGAGGCCGTGTGCAAGCAGACCGTTTCCTGCGCCGACATCCTCGCCGTCGCCGCGCGTGACTCCGTCGTCGCGGTAAGCTCGGCAATTACTAGCTCTCATGCACGTACTGGTGCTGCCGGACCAGCGACGCCCCCATAACTAACTGAGGTTTGGAACTAATTCTGGACATACTTACCAAGCAGCTGGGTGGGCCGACATGGACTGTTCTTCTTGGGAGGAGGGACTCCACCACTGCAAGCAAGACCAACGCGGAAAATGACCTGCCACCTCCTACCTTCGACCTCCAAAACCTCACCACCTTGTTCGGCAACAAGCAGCTCAGCATGACAGACATGGTTGCGCTCTCAGGTACACCCCGCTAATATCTATGCATGAGTTCTCTGAGCTCAAACTTCACCACAGCAACTCGCGAGAGATATTCTGACACAAATATGCTTGATCTACCTGCAGGTGCCCACACGATCGGGCAATCGCAGTGCCGGTTTTTCAGGGACAGGATCTACAACGAGACCAACATCAACACCACCTTCGCGACATCTCTCAGGGCCAACTGCCCCCAGTCCGGCGGTGACAGCAGCCTGGCACCGCTGGACACGCAGACGCCCAACGGCTTCGACAACGCCTACTACACCAACCTCATGTCCCAGAAGGGGCTCCTGCACTCGGACCAGGTGCTGTTCAACGGCGGCGGCGCCGACAACACGGTCAGGAGCTTCGCGTCCAGCGCGGCGACGTTCAACAGCGCCTTCACAACGGCCATGGTAAACATGGGGAACATCGCGCCAAAGACGGGGACGCAGGGGCAGATCAGGCTCGTCTGCTCCAAGGTCAACTCGTAATCTCCGCGCCGACACTCTGCTGCTGCGCATGAATGAACCGAATAAGGTCTCGGGTACCAGTACCAGAATCTACGGAGTAGGGTGGTGTGTGGTTACGTATGTGTGTTGGTTCGAAACTGTAGCTGTGCATCTACGTCCACATGTGTAACATGCTAATTGTATGTCATGCTGCGAGATGATAACATCTGCCACTTTCCACTCGACGGCCCTCATGTCCGCCCCTATGCAAATGTCATCACGGACGGACTGCCCATTAGACCTGGGCATGGACAGCCCAGCCCGAAAAATCCAAGCTGGGTCACGCTCGGCCTTCGGGCTGGTCATGGGCCTCATTTTACAGCCCGGAAGCTAGATCGAGCTGGTTTCAGGGCCAAATCCTATTCGGCGCCGCGCACACCCCCCGATCTCACATCGTCGCTATATGGGCCGGCCCTTTTATTTCTGTTTATAAAGTGCAAAAGCAAAAGAAAAGCAGGTGCAGTAGGAATCGAACTGGGTAGCTGCTGCTTCATCGTACACTACACAAACCACCATGCCACCAAGCCTATTCTGCTTATATTCACCTTTTCTAGTTCTTTTCTTCCTTGTACTTTTCTTTTATCATTTTTCCTTTTTTTCATTTTCTGTTTTCCTTCTTTCCTTTTTCCTTTTCTTTTTCCTTTCTTCCTGGTTCGACACAAAATCGATGAATTTCTCAGATTCGATGAACTTTTTTCAAATTCGATGAACTTTTTTGAAACTTGATGAACTTTTTTCAATCTCGATGAACGTTTTTCTCAAATTCGATGAGCTTTTTTCAAACTCGATGAACTTTTTTCTCAAATTCTATGAACTTTTTTCAAACTTGATGAACTTTTTTTCAAACTCGATGAACTTTTTTCATATCCATGAACTTTTTTCTTAAAATTTTCAAACTCGATGAACTTTTTTTCAAACTTGATGAACTATTTTCATATCCATGAACTTTTTTTATGAAAAGTGATGAACTTGTTTTAAATCTATGGACTTTTTTCAAATTTGTGGTCTTTTTTATCAAAATTGATTAATTTTTTTTCAAATTCGTGAACTGTTTGAGAATTCATGAACTGTTTTTCTCAAAATCGATGAACCTTTTTCAAAATCCAATGAACTTTTTTCAAATCTGTGAACTTTTTTAAAAAAATGATGAACTTTTTTTGTGAACATTTCTTTGAAGTCCGCGGCCTTTTCAAAATCGATGATCTGTTTTTAAAATTCGCGAATTCTTTGTTCAATTTTTCGTTCCCTTTTTCCAAATAATTTGTACTGCAGCAGGAACTCGGGGTCAAATAAAACTGTTTTTGTACATAAAACTAGTATTTTCTGCCAACTAAACATCAATATATGTGCAACTAGACTATATTACAAGCCAACTAAATATTAATGTGTGTGCAACTAGACTAGGTTACAAACCAACTGAGCATATATGTGTGCAACTAGTCTTCTCTGCCAACTAAACATCAATATATGTACAACTAGACTACATTACAAGCCAACTAAACATCACTGCATGGATTCGGTTAGCTTGTAATTAGCCAGCAGATTAAACCATGAGGTCATGTCTCCATGTATACGTAACTTGCAAGCTAAGCTACACTTCTTCCTACCTACACGTATGCATGCATGGTCGGCCGGGTTAATTCCATCCAACAATCTCTTCCTCTCACTTCTCTCCTCACAAACCAAGTCTTAAAATCTAACTAAACCACTTCATCCATCACCATGGCAACACCTACGTGTATATACACAACGAACCATGCCACCAACCTTCCCATCTCACCTCTCTCTCTCAAGTCTCAGCACAGAGAGCCGCTGTCAATCAATCACAGAACCACGACTATTTCCATCATGATTCCTTGCCTGTGCCTCCTCATGGCAGCTACCAGCGGCACAAAGCAGCAGCAACATCCGCACCCAGCTCCACCACTGGGGGCGGCGGCGGTGTACGGTGTACCCCAAGTTCAAGTTGACGGAGAAGGCCGGCCGCCGATCTGCGCTTCTTCCCGTGTTACACCTAGGAGCACCAGCACAACAGCCCGCTGTGTGTCGCGGCTGTCCGGTCGATCAGGGCGGCGGGGTGTCCTGAGTGTTCGACCAGGGGCGCGGCGCGGCCAACCTTGACCAAAGGCGACCTGCGGTGATGACCTGCAGCAGCGGAAGATGCAGAGGACCAGCGGCAGGAACAGCTAGGCAGAAGGTGCGCCGACGGCTGCCATGGCTGCGCGCGGGAGAGAGAGGGGTGAGGGAGTGGCGGCTAGCTAGGGGAAACCGGGGGTGGGTTGGTCCTTCGGGTAGTGGTGGGCCTTGTCATCCACGTGCAACGAGCGAGATCGAGCGGTCAGAACACGGCCGCTCGTTCTGTCCATATAGCGCGCGGCCACTTTTTAGATTTTAGGTTGTTTTTTATCTACAGAAGGAGGGCTACATATATTTCGGCTCGTTCTTGGGCCGGCCCGCATAACCAGGTGCGTGGGCGCTCGTTTCGTTTGCTGGCGCATAAGGCGCCAGTGAGGAGCTCTCGGTTTCAGGCTTCTCTTCTCTATGATTATTGGGCTGGGTTTCCGGGCTTTAAGGCTGGGCTTGCATGTGGAGGTTAAAAACTGCTGTTCGGGCCAGGCTTTCGTGCTCCAGGCGTGTGTGCATAGAAAAGTCATGCTTGGGCTTGGAGTTTCAGGGTCAGGCTTTTGCAAGCCAGGCCTAAAACCCGGCTCGGCCCGACCAATGGTCAGGTTTACTACCCATCATAAGTGGAGGATCGTCTCTACTAATGGGCAACACTATCCAGACTGTCGTTGGTAAGACATCACAAGTCAAGCAAATGTAAATTGGCTAATGAGCCCAAATCTTTATGAGTTCTTTTGGCACAAAAACACATAGTGCAAATCGCTTAAAACATAGTTGTAAATTGCGGCACATTGCACTCCATTCCAACATAACATTAAAAACAGCATTGTATTCCATAAAAAAAATACATTATTGATCACCATCGATCTCATTAATCCCTTCCAGGGTTATAGTGTATGTGTACAACCCCAACAGTCTATAGGTCCATGTGAATACTTATCCGTGCCTAGGTCAAGTGTATGCCGACCGAGATTTGGGGAGGAGGCGCTGGAGGCGCCAAGTTCTATCTGGATCGAGGGATGTTGGCACACATCTGCTTGTCAGGACATGGGAGAGCCTAACGTACTAGCAATGAAGAACCGATTAGGAGGCTTCCGCGAGGAGAGGGGGGACCCATGAAGGAGGAGATGGGTCATGGAGGGAAAGGCGGGGCGTGGTGGTGCAAGAGAGGTGCACTTAGGAGGGAAAGGTGGGGGCGTGGTGGTACAAGAGAGGTGCACTTAGGAGGGAAAGGCGGGGGCGTGGTGGTGAAGGAGGCAACAACAAGGTGTGGAAGTGCCAAAGAAGAGGAGGGCTACACCGCTGCCACCCAAGGAGCAAGAATGGGCATAGGAATGGAGAGGGATCTAGTTAGGTTTTCCCTTCCCTTGCTCATTTTTATAGACAACAGGAACGGGGTGAAGGGCCTCATCCATTGGGTTCGGCCTAGTCACTTATGGGCACAATACGTCGATCGGTGGAGATGAAGTCTCTAGTGATGATCAGATATATAGAAGCCACCTGATGGTGATACAGCCTCGGGACAATGAGTTAACCTTGATGAACCAGATATCTACTTTCGCAAGGGGTGTCCAAGAGTAAGAAGGAACCAAATAAAGGCTTTGTTGAATGTATATAATGAGATTTTGGCTGAAGGGTACCTTGGTCCGTGAAGTGATGTAGTTAGGCAGAATAATGGTGATTTTCAACATCTAAAGGATCGCTTGTGGAAGCAAAATCAAGGGTGGATTTAGAGAAACTTATCAACGGATGGAGGATGGAATCTTTTTGAATCAGTCGCCGAAGCCATTCCAACCTATTCAATGTCTTATTTCTTGTTACTTGGAGGATTATGCCAACAACTCGACATGATGATCCGAAAATTCTGGTGGAGTTATAAAGCGATAGAAAGAAAGACTGGAGTTATAAAGCCATAGAAAGAAAGACTGCATGGGTCTCATGGGACTCCATGGTGATGCCAAAACTTCACTTATGCCCCCAACAACACGAGCAATGTGTCAATCCTTACTAGCTTTGCTATTTGTGCAAAGTATTGAATGATATATGAATGCGATAATTCAAAACAGTGCCCGGTCTCATTTGGACCTGGTGAACAGTAAAATAAAAAAAGCAGGAATTTTTTAAATGATATTTTTTTGTCTTCCAAGATTCTCAAGTGTGTGATGACCATTGTTCAAGAATCTTCCGATTCAGCGATTAATCTTCCGATTTATCGCTACTCAGGGGTGACCGATAAGATTATGCCTTATCTTCACCATTTATCTTTTGGACCGATTTATCACTCTGACGAGCGATTTATCGGAAATCTACCGATAAATCGGACCTATTCATAGCACTATGTTTTCGAAAACTATGTTTATTTGTGTTTTGTTGACCTTTTTAGGCAATTTGTATTGTTATCCTATTTTGTTTGTCATTATACGAGGATTCAAAGGCTAGGAATCAAGGTAACACATCTGTCCAATATTGTTTTGGTGTTGAATATAGCGTATTTTAGTGTTGGGAACCTGAGATTTGCAAAAAATATCCAATTAATCGGTTGATTTCCGATTAATCTCTAATCTCTGCCTGACCGAGACAATAACGATAAGCGATATCCTCAACATTGGTGATGACTGTGCAATTTTTCGAGGTGTTCGGATATTCAAGGAGCTCGTGGCAAAAGAGATAAAATTGGCTCCGAACTGTGCTTGTTTCAAATGTTTCTCAAACACCTGAAATTTATATTTTTTTTGCCATGAGCTCCTCAAATATCCAAACTTCACCAAATTTTGCACGGACATCACACACAGAAGCATCTTGCACGACAAATAATTACAGTTTTTTTGCTGGTTATATTGTTCATCGGCGGGAGCATGTGAGCATGGGAACCAAAACTCAGGTTCTAGTGAAAGGTAATAATTTTGTATTTTTAGAATAAATAATAACTAAAAAAATACAAGTAAAACTTGTTGAAAGTGTTCCATTCTTTGAGTGAGATACCTCTGCATCATCGAAGTAATATGTAATAAAACAGATAATTCTGTTGAGTAATATGACCTACATTTGAATAATATTCCCCTAAGGCTTTGGGTCATCACCAAGACAAACAAATTTATTATCCATTATCTTTAGTGAATAATACAATACAAGCAATTG
The DNA here is from genome assembly GCF_002162155.2 of Triticum dicoccoides. Lineage (NCBI taxonomy): Eukaryota > Viridiplantae > Streptophyta > Magnoliopsida > Poales > Poaceae > Triticum > Triticum dicoccoides. The sequence goes on along the minus strand of NC_041382.1, from coordinate 67,639,020 downwards.
GCCAAGAGAAAACAAATAACAGGGGAACAATATGAATCCAACCGAACGTAAGCATCAACACAATCTAAACATAAATGAATAATTATTCACATGATCAACATCACAACAAAGTACACATCAGATTGACCACACTCATGGTAGGCAGTTGTGTGGCCACTGTATTGAACTACAAGGGGGGAGATTTCACGCAGAAAAAATAAGGGAGGACATTACATATTTCCTACAGCTACGAAATTCCGCAGTCTTGGGTGGAGTACTCGTAGTTGTTATTGGAGCAACGATGATTGATGTTGATGAATTCCTCCTCCGACAGAGTGCCGGAACAGGGCTGAAGGTGAGATTGCCTCAGAACACGAAGTGGCCATGGGAAAAAAAGTACTCAAGAAATATGAATAGGCTTTTCGGGGTATATAACAAGTGAGATCTGGTGGGTCCAGGTGTTGTCTGGGCTTCCAGGGCCTACCCAAGTGTCCTAGCTCTTTCACAGTGCTTCTTTAGTATAAGAACAACTTCTGTAATTTTTTAGACTTTGTTTTTCAAAAGCATAGAGATTCTATTTTGCCAAAAAACAAAAGCACAACAAAAACAAGTCCTAGCATTGGACACATAAGTAATCAAATAGTTCCAATAGAACTTCAAAAGTTTTGCAAAAGCGATGGACACAAGCCATGAACAATACAGAAACTATAAATATGTTTAGGACGTATCAGCATCCCCAAGCGTAATCCATGCTCATCCTCAAGCATTTAAGATGATAAACAAGGATGATTTTTTATGTGAATGCTACTTATCAAGAACGTGATCCTATGATGTATAATCTTTGGTGGGTCTAAACAATAGCTAAGATATATACATGACAATGGTCTACATTTAATATTCCCAAACTATCTCAATGCATACAAAAAAGTTCCCAAAATTCTTTGATAATCAAATGCATGAAGTCAATATCACCAGTGCCAAAGTTTCAAAAGAATGTCATTATTTATTGAGAAAACAGTAATGGCTTTCATAAAAAATAATGTTTAGCATGAAAATCAATTCTAGACTAATCCTTGATACAAGAAAAAAAATACAAACACTTGTTGCTTTTCTGTGCCATTTCAACAAATCAATCAAATTAGTGTAGAATCCAAGCGCAAGTCTAGGTTTCACACCCTAATGATTGGCATAAGAACATAATGTTGGGGGTTAAAAGCAGTCAAAATTAAAGATAATCTTGGTTCAGTGAAAGGGGTCATTAGGGCAAGAGGAAGACCTCATAATCAATATTAATGCAAGGATTAGAGATTGTCATGCAACTAGGTTGCACATAGAGGTATGAATATATGAAAGCTCTCGTACGGACTAGTGGGGTGCATCCAACTTGCTTGATCAAGATGGCCAAAAGCTCATAGAAGCAGACTCATTATTGGAATATATAAGCCAAATCCTATAATTATAGTCCCCAATAGTATACAAAACACTGAAATTCATACCATTTTCAACTTTTAATTTTTTTATAAAGAGAATATATTAATATCGCGAAGATATCAATTACACCAAGCCTCTGCACCAACAAGATATCGAAAGACATCAAGGATGCATGCAGTCAAAAACAAAAATAAAAAGA
>NC_041382.1:67633816-67634722 GCF_002162155.2 Triticum dicoccoides | reverse complement strand
TCAAACCCTTGGACTATGTCCTCCACCATGACACGAGCATAGCCATCTTGAATGGGGTTGTTGTGGTGGAGTGCTCCAGGTAAACATGGTAAAGCACTGCCGATGGCTACCTTCATGGACATGTTCCCGATAGGATAATACAGATGACATTCTTTCATCTCCTTTATATCGTCCACGGGGTAGCGAGGAGGCTCCGGTGAAGTAATTTCGACCACCAGAGGCTCCGGTGCAGTAATTTCGACCACCAGAGGCTCCGGTGCAGTAATTTCGATCGTCGGTGCATCTGCACCAGCCGGTGGGGCCTCCGTGGAAGCCACGCTGCTTCTCCGCTGCTGGCTTCCGAGATCCGCTGGATGATCTTCATGCTGCACCCGAGCTGCATCTCTTTCGGCTACTAGTACACTCATGGTTTTCTTCATCACATCCATTTCCGATGCCAACCGCGCCACAACATCTGCTTCCCGATCCATCTTTGTCTTACGTCTTCTGTAACCGTACGGGTCATCGTTCTGGGGGAACCCTATTTTCCACGGAATGTGCCCCATGCCTCGTACACGTCCTCCGTGTTCAGGATTCCCGAGGGCTTTTGTCAGCGCGTCGTTCTCTCTGTTGAACTTGATCTTCCCCTGTTGAGCATCCCTCATTGCGTTAATAAGGGCTTGGGTGGGTTTAATTAATTTGCCCCGGTAAACACACTCCCCTGTCTCCGGGTTCAGCGTTCCCCCATGCCCGTACCACCAGCTTTTGGCCCTTGGGTCCCATCCCTCCGTACCTGGACGGATTCCTCGCGCCCTCAGCTCGTTCTCCATCTTCTCCAACCTAGGCACCCAAATGCGATACCCTCCTGGCCCCATAACATGATTGTACTCCTTCTTAGCCGCATTTTCCTTATTTTTTTCGATATTT
>NC_041382.1:67630702-67631413 GCF_002162155.2 Triticum dicoccoides | reverse complement strand
GGAATCGGAGAAGACGAGAATCGGAGCCTTGTATTTATAGCCCCCCCACCTTTAGTCGCGGTTGGCGATGCGACCCGCGACTAAAGGCATCTTTTAGTCGCGGGTCGCCTGCCCAACCGCGACTAAAGGGTTTTTGGCGGGTTTTTTGCGTTCCCGCGCCCCCCTTTAGTCGTCGCGGTTGGGGAGGCGACCCGCGACTAAAGGTAACCTTTAGTCGCGGTTGGTCTGGCCAACCGCGACTAAAGGCCACCGCAGGTTTAGGGTTTTAGCCCCCCCCAAACCTGTTTTCTGTTTAATTTGTATTGTTTTCTTTTTAATTTGTATTGTTTTCTGTTTAATTTGTATTGTTTTATTTCTTTTGTGCTTTATTTTAATTTTGAAGGAGTTTCACATATTCTACGGTACTACATACTTTGCGCCTCGAACTACCCTTGTCCACCGGGCTACCGCGTCCCCACCGGCTGGAGCCTAAGCGCCGGCGGCGTGCCGGTCCCTCCCGTCCCTCAGGGTACTGCGCGCCGGGCGGCCATCACGAACCACTACTACCTCGACCTCACGCCGGAGCAGCGCATGAATCCCCGCTGGCATCCCGATAACCAGCATACTTGGGACGCCTTCTTCATCAATCGGCGTGAGAGGGCGCTCGCCAGGTATGAGGAGGACGGTCTGCCTCCTGGGAACTTCCACGAGGCCGGCCGTCGGCTATGGTGG
>NC_041382.1:67629760-67630692 GCF_002162155.2 Triticum dicoccoides | reverse complement strand
TGACGTTTGTTCGGCATCATCTTGCTGACGGCGCCCTTCATCTTCACCGTCAAGGTTCAGATAAGAAGAGATATCATCTTCTTCTTCTCCGGTCGGCACATATAGAATATCGCCGTTTATGATGCCGAACATATGTGCTTCACCGTCCGGATCATAGTTGTCCATAATCGGGTCAGCTCTATCGTCCGCCATTATGTCAGTCCTGAAAACATGTAGTAAAAACAAATTAATTAAGTGAAGAAGGGGGGCGGTGGGCGGTGGCGAAAGGGCGGTGGCAAAAGGAGGGGGCGAGGAAGGGGTGGGAGAGGGTGTCGCGGTAGAGCGTGAGACGGGGCGGCAGACGACGGCGTCACGGAGAGGGAGGCGAGGACAACACACATGTATAACCCTCGCCGCCCCCTCTCGATCCCAAAAAAAACACCGCGCGCATCGCCGCCCCCCTCGCCGCCCCCTTGCCGCCCCCTCCATTTTATTTTTTTGTTTTTCTTTGGCCGGTTTTCTGTTGTTTTTTGTTTTTTCACTTTATATGTATTTTTTGATTTTATTTCTCTTTCAAATTTCGTCAAATTTTCTTATAAAATTCTAAATTTTTTGAACTTCCCTTAAATTGACAAACTATTTCAAGCTGTGAACTTTTTCCGATTCCAGACACTTCTTTTTCCAAAACACGTGAACTTTTTTTCAAAATCCTGAACTTTTTTTAAAAAATCGATGTACATTTCGAAAGAAAATCAAATTTATGTCAAACTTGATGAACTTTTATTTCCAAAATTTATGATCTTTTTTCATGGCTGATCAACTTTTCAAATTTGTGAACATTTTTAAAATTGAAGAACTTTTTTTGTAATTCCTGAACCATTTTTAAAAATTGAAGAATTGTTTTTCATTCTGTGAACTTTTTAAAAAATTGATGAACTTTTTATAATTTGGTA
>NC_041382.1:67621655-67624708 GCF_002162155.2 Triticum dicoccoides | reverse complement strand
ACACATGCATATTTTATCAATGACACATCAAAGGTTCATCAAGTTGCTAACCGCGATCGAGGAGTGTGGCTCCAACACTTCATGTCATGTTTGTTTCATGCTCTTGGGGCATTTCATCAAACACCTTATGTGCATAAGAGGAACCAAAAGCAAACCTACACCCACTTGTGAAGAGAATGGCTCCAAATGGCTAAGTGTTGGCTGCTGGATGGGTATATATAGGGGAGGGGCTTTAGTTGCGGTTGGCCTGGCAAACCGTGACTAAAGGTGCCCGAAGGCCTTTAGTCGCGGTTGTCCTGGCCAACCGCGACTAAAGACCCTCACGTGCGCCAGCTGGCCACCGAGCGCCCTGGGCCCAGGCCTTTGGTCGCGGTTCACCTCCAGAACCGCGACTAAAGGTCCCATTAGTCGCGGTTCCTACAGCTTCGCGACTTATGGGGCTGGACGGAAGCCTGTTTTTCCACCAGTGATCCTTCATTCCAAAAAGAAAAGAAAAATGTTCTGTATTATACAGAAAATGATCAGTTAATTATTTATATTAATCGGATCTCCTCTATGGTAACCGGCGTAATCAAGTTTGTATTTGAACCCATTACTAGCTAGCTTATCCCATGTGTTTAACCCATATAGAAGACTAAGAAGAGGGAGATAATATGACACATTATACACAACTTCTGCGGATTAGTTGATACCTCCTGACCCATAGATCAAACTGCCACGTCGTTTAGAAACAAACCACATGTGTGGTGTATGTATCCTGCCGATATGATATGCCACTGAGTGCATGTTTTGGCCTAAGCAATATAATAAGGCCATATCGAACTGCCATATGCAATCATGCATACACTGAGCGAATAATGCAGCCAAATTCTTTGCCCGAATAGTGCCAACTTGGTGTTGGCCGTATAATTTTATGTTGAATACGCAATCAAATCAATAACGTTCCATGTTAAGCTCATGCGGAATAGATGTTTATGTCCATGCTAATCGCTTGTGGGGTAACCTTGCTCGACGATAATGATTCTCAAGAGATGTTTATGGTCAAGTTAGGCACAAAATGTGGACGTTTTAGCCCAGGGCACCGTGCTCCAAACCTCTTCTGGCTATATATATGTGCATTGCTGGTACGGTTCTCTTGCAAGCCACGGCCAACACAAAAAAGGTGAGGCAGAAACACCAAATAACATTGTGTATTATACACTAGTGGTTTAGATTAGCGATGGCTTCTGCTCCTTGTCTTAGCTTACTGGTGCTCGTGGCAATGGCCTCCGCGGCATCGGCGCAGCTGTCGCCGACGTTCTACCTCGCATCGTGCCCGAGCGCGTTGTTCATCATCCAAACTGCGGTCCAGGCCGCAGTGAATAGCGAGCCCCGCATGGGGGCGTCGCTGGTCCGGCTTCACTTCCACGACTGCTTTGTCGATGCAAGTCTCACATAACCTTAGTCAGTTGTAGCATATGCACGGACGTTAGTACAGGCAAATGATTGGCATTTCTGTACCTTTTTTTTCAGGGATGTGACGGATCCGTTCTGTTGGCAGACACGGGGAGCTTCGTCGGCGAGCAGGGGGCTGCTCCCAACGCCGGTTCCATTCGAGGAATGAACGTCATCGACAACATCAAGACCCAGGTCGAGGCCGCCTGCACGCAGACCGTCTCCTGCGCTGACATCCTCGCCGTCGCCGCCCGTGACTCCGTCGTTGCGGTAAGCTTTACAGTTAGCTCTAATGTGTGTGATTCTGCACATGGTCGATGCGTGTGATTCTACTTTCTTGGTTGTGGTTTCAAATTAAAATTCTGTGTAGCTGGGAGGGCCAACATGGCCTGTTCTTCTGGGGAGGAGGGACTCCACGACCGCAAGCAAGACCAATGCAGAAAATGACCTCCCACCTCCTACCTTCGACCTCCAAAACCTCACGACCGCGTTCGCCAACAAGCAGCTCAGCATAACAGACATGGTTGCGCTCTCAGGTACACACCATCGATGAGTTTGAATCATGATTGAACTGAAACTTTTACTAGTACAACGGCTCGCTAGAGGGACGCTAATTCTGACACGTATGGCTGTGCAGGCGCCCACACGCTCGGACAATCGCAGTGCCGGTTTTTCAGGAACAGGATCTACAACGAGGCCAACATCAACACGGCCTTCGCGACGGCGCTCAAGGCCAACTGCCCCCAGTCCGGCGGCGACAGCAGCCTGGCGCCGCTGGACACAGCGACGCCCAACGCGTTCGACAACGCCTATTACAGCAACCTGATTTCGCAGAAGGGGCTCCTACACTCGGACCAGGCGCTGTTCAATGGCGGCGGTGCCGACAACACGGTCATGAGCTTCGCGTCCAGCGCAGCGACATTCAACAACGCCTTCGCCACAGCCATGGTGAAGATGGGGAACATTGCGCCGAAGACTGGGACGCAGGGGCAGATCAGGCTCGTCTGCTCCAAGGTCAACTCGTAATCTCCACGCCGCCGACGCTCTGCTGCTGCTACGCATGCATGAATGAATTAATAAGGTCTCGGAGACCAGCTGTACCAGCACCTACGAGTACGTAGCGTGTGTATTTGGGCGGGTGGTTGGAAATTGTACTTGTGCATGTGTGCATCTACACATGTGTAACAAATTCTCGTGCAAAAGCACGACGAATTGCTTCCTTTTATCTATGACATCTGTACTTTGAGATGTTACTATCTGGCATCTGCCACTTGAAGTCTTTAACCCTCTCCACGGGCGGCGGTCTTTGTTGGCATGCAAATGTCACTGGAGGGTAGCTCTCACAGATGGGCAGGGGATAATCGTCTCTACTGATGGGCAGGTGATGTCCATCAGTAAGACATAACTAGTGACGAGACACTATAAATCCATCTTTACGAGATTATTTGACACAAAGATATAGAATGTATATTGCTTTAAACAAAGTTCCACTCCTGATTACGGTACATTCCAGGCCGTTCCATCGTAACATCACAAACTTCATTGTATTCCATCAAAATATATCAATTATATCATAACTTTCATTAACCTTTCCCCAAGGGTGTACTTCAAGGGTTGAA
>NC_041382.1:67577837-67621464 GCF_002162155.2 Triticum dicoccoides | reverse complement strand
TGCGACAGTCACAAGAAATGCTTGAACACCTCTCATACCTACCCTGGAAACCCAGCAGCTCAACCTCATCATGTAGTAAATCCAACGGCGGAGCTATGTTATGACCTGAGGGGGCCGTGGCCCCCCCAGCCCAAACGATTTTATTTCATTACTACTAGGTAGCAGTGGCCCCTGCTGGCTGCAGCTCGGCTTAATCCATCTTCACGCACAATGCAGCAACGAACTAACCCATCTTCAGGCACGTGCTTCTCAGCTCATGTGTGTAAATTATATCTAGTGTGCATGCAGTCACTAGAATAGCCTGCGAACTCATTGTATTCATCCACAAAGGGGTTACAAGTATATAAGAAGAGTACAGAGAGAGAGAGTAGAGCAGCGGCAGCACATGACTAGCTGAAGTATTTAGGCAGCGGATGACTCGTTCAGTCTAACAATGTGGTGTGGTTCATCTCAACCAGCTGCCCCCACCGTGACGCACAGCCTAAATCTGAAGAGCGTTGCCTGTACATCAACACTGATGTACAATGAGTCAAACTGAGGTTTTTTCTTGTGTGGTTTGATATAACTAATTGGGAAGTTTTTGGTGATGGCACTACAATTTTCTCTCTAAGTGGCAGTTGGTCAGCCGGTGATTGTACTATTGGACTGTACACATTATAAATCAGTTTTACTAAGTCTCCGCCGATTAAGACTTCGTTATGTCTTAGTCGATACTATATCCCTTAGATCTTGCATAGAGAATTGTACATTCTTTTCTTCAGTTTTTTCTTTTTCTTTTTATATACTATATCATTCGACTGAGGCTTGGTTAAGTCTCAGTCAACCGAGACCTAGCTACACTTATTATAAATTTCCTCTCAGCAGCAGTTGCTCATCATGGATTTTTTGTCTTTCGGCCCCCCCAAGCATTTTTGTTTAGCTCCGCCACTGAGTAAATCTAATCTAAATACCTTTTGTTTCAGGCTACGGAACACAAGGCTACATTGTCAATTCTCCTGCATGGCTGCATAAACTACTTTTCTATTTATCTTACCTTTTTGCCCAGCTTTACACATTCTACGGGCTTTTTGAATCCTTTTACTTAATATCAAGGGGAAAACAATAGGTATTAAGTGTGTGCTTTTTTATTGATAGCTCCTATGTCGACTAAGCGCACACCAAGGCATGCTTAAGCGCTCGGAGTAATGCCTAGGCACCCTTGTTGTGCCAGCACACATATGCTCTTGAAATATTATGATGCATGTCTATTAAGTCATGTTCCTGCATAACTCTCTAGTGAAGCATATTAAATAACATTACACTTTTAGGAGATGCCACTTTACACAACTAACTACTCCCTTCATTCCTAAATATAAGCCTTTTTGGAGATTACAATATAGACTACATAGAAAACAAAATCCGCATGTAGTTCGTATCGAAATCTTTAAAGGGGCTTATATTTAAAAACGGAGGGAATACTAATGGTGCAATGCAAAATCATGTTTGTGGAGCTAAAGATGATAACTCATCGCCATTGGTTTTAATTACTTAACATGGCCATGACACAAAGAAGCCAATGATTAATTGCTAATAAAGTCTATGACAACACTGAAATGAAATTTTGTATCAACTAATGTGTATGTATCTAGGGAGATTGCAGATTTGTAACAACCCTATCATGTTAAGAAGGGACAATATAAGGATGGACCATTATTAGAATTTTTTTTGAAACACTATTTAGAAGTTTCAAAGATGATATGCAGACATGTTCTCTAAGTATCTATAATTTTTCATTAAACAATATCATTATTTGTAGGCTACACAAAAAAGACAAAAACCTGGCCCAAAAACAACAAAGGAATGTCCTTTTTTGGGCGGGGTAGAAAAAGTCCATTTTAATCTATGTATTAATCTTTTTTGTGTACACCACATACGAACATATATGTTAATGAAATTTTATATGTGTATATCACAAATTATATGCTTACGGGTATTTTTTCAGATTTTTTTAGGTGTGCAAATAGTATTTTCACTGGAAAAATAAAATAAATGGCTCCTGCGAGGTTAGTGGAAATACCTATTGTAGGCCTTGTTCAGAGAACCTCCGCTCCACAACTTCACTCTCAAAGTTGGTGGAGTTACAATTAAAAATTATGGAGCAGCTATTTCCCGCCTCCGCAGCTCCTGGAATTTCGTGAAGCTGGTAAAATTCCGAACAGGCTCGTAGTAGCCAAACAAAATTCAATTTTAATTCCCGCAAAAAAAGGGCCAAGCCCTCCTTCCTCCTCTCCTTCGGCCAAAGGCCCTCCTCCTTCTCCACCAGGCCCTCCTCCTCCTCCTCCTCCGGCCAAGCCCTCCTCCCACCCCCGCCCTCTCCTCCTCTCTCCTCCCTCCTCTCTCCTCCCTCCTCTCACCCCTATGTGACGCCCCGAGACCGTTGCGCCAGGTGTCTTCCAGTTATTCGTTGTCTTTGCCATGTCATTTGCTTGTGTGTTGCATCTTGCCATGTCATCATGTGCATTGCATCATCATGTTTTCAAAACTTGCATTAGCCCGGGTCTCCCAGTTCCTTCCGTTGTCCGTTCTGAGCCCAGACACACTTGCACGCGCCCACGGCATGTCCGAAATAGTATTTTATAAGTGGCCGGAAACTGTTCTCGGAATGGGTTGAAAGTTGGCATGCTGTGTTTTGATGTTGTAGGTAGGCCGCTTGCCAAGTTTCATCGCGTTCGGAGTTCGTTTGATGCCCAAGGATAACTATAGCGGCAATATAGCCGGTCAAACGTCGGATGTTTTCGGTCTCCGAAAACTGCCGTCGGGTCTCTCTCTCTTCTCTCCTCTCAGCCTGAGGCCTTCTGCACAACTCACAAGTTTCAACCGACCCCTCCTCACGCGCACGTCCGAAAGCTGTCCTGGACCCAACCCGGGCAGTCGTCACCGTTGGATCCGAATCATCCCCTAACATCTACAAAACATCTCCATTTTTCTTTTTGGACTCCCTACCTATTTGTTTCTCGACCGTCCGATTATGATCGGAGGGACGAGGTAGCCCCTACCAAAAGATCCATATGCCATATATAAACAGATTCAACCCTAATTCCTAAGGGAGATGTCCCATCCATCCCCACGCCGCCGCCACTCTCCCCAACGGGATCCAAAACCTCGTTTTCCCCTCCTGTCCAACCACCATCGCCGCCCAAATCCTGCAGGAGCCCGAGCTCCTCTGCCCGTCGCTCCTCTCCTGTAGCCGCCCGAGCACCGGCGAGCTCGCTGGAGCACACCACCGACGCCCGAGCCCAATCCCATCGCGCTACCTCCTTCTTTCCCTGTCTCATCCCTCTCTCGTGCTCTGCATGTTCGAACAGGAGGCCATGGAAGCCCCCCTTCCGTACCTCGTCTCCGGCCCCTGCCCGTCGGAGCCGTGCCTCCCTGGACCCGCGGCTGTGGAGTCGGTCTTCATCCACGCCTCGCCCGCCTTGACACACTCACCATCGTCGCCGGGAGCTCCAAGCCGCCCAAAGCTCTGCTCCATTCCAGCGTCGCTCGCGCGCCAAGTTCTGCCGCTGCCTCGTCCAATCCGCGTCCTCGCCGGCGCGTCTCCGCGGTCGGACCTCCCCAAGCCCTCTTCACCGGTCTCCACTGCTTCTACGTGCGGGGACAATGACGACCGGTGCCAAGTTCCCCTGCCTCGCTCGCCTACATCCGCCTCGCCCCTCGTCAGTAAGCTATCGCCGCGCCTGGCCCCTGCTGCACGTCCGTTGACCCCGCCTCTCGCCTTCCTGGATCCGCTGCGCCGCCGCGTTCCCCGTCGTCGTCGACCTCCATGCCCCGCCACCGGCCTCTGCGCGTTCTGCATCAAACAGAGGAGCCCGAACCGCTGCCCTGCTCGTCTTGATTCAGCGAGACCGAGCCGGCCTCCTCGTGCCCGCTTGGGTCGCATCCTGCAGCAAGGCCCAGCGCACCCCTCTCCTCTCCGTTGTAGGCCTCAGCCCAGGGTGAGCAGCCCCCGCTCCTGTGCACTTTTGGGGCCGGCCAGATTCGGCCCAGTGTAGTATTGTTTTTCAGATCTACGAATTTATCTTTATCCAGGTTTTACCAGTTTTGCAGAAAACCCCTCCATGTTCATGCATATAATAACTTCAAGACCGTGCATCGGTTTAACATAAGTTATATATGAAACATGACTAGAATTTTATCTAGTTTAATAATATCCAACTTTCAATCATGTTGGACATTTTTAAAATGATGTTTGCTTTATTTTGCTTAAATAACATGTTAAAATGCTTTAATTCATAACTAAATAATCGTAGCCCCAAATTTAATAAACTTTATATGTATTTGGGGGTAGAAAACTGCATAGATTATCATGGTGACTTTACTTTGCATGTTTAATAACTATAAAATATGGTTTAGGGCAGAACAGTACCAAACCTAAAATATGCACATGAGGAGTTTCCGGATTTGTTGTTTGTTATATCCGGCCTCATTTAAACTTGCCTAGATAGGTAGTTTTCCTATGCTTCACCCCTTGCCATGCTAACAAACATTTAATGTTGTTGAGTACTTAAACGGGAGAGAACTAAATAATTGTTGTGGTGTCGTTAATATGCAACTCGTTGCATATTGAGCTCCACTTAACTTGTAGTTTTGCTTGTGCACTTTGCCATGCCATGCCTCATTAAACCGGACATGCATCATACTTGATTGTGCATCATGCCATGCTTATGTGATGGTTGTTTACTATGTTGTTTGCTTCTTTCCGGTGTTGCTTCTTCGGGTTAGTTCCGATAACGTCGCGTTTGTGAGGATTCGTTCGACTTCGTCCGTTTGTCTTCTTCATGGACTCGTTCTTCTTCCTTGCGGGATCTCAGGCAAGATGACCATACCCTCGAAATCACTTCTATCTTTGCTTGCTAGTTGCTCGCTCTATTGCTATGCCGTGATACCTACCACTTGCTATATCATGCCTCCCATATTGCCATGTCAAGCCTCTAACCCACCTTTCCTAGCAAACCGTTGTTTGGCTATGTTACCGCTTTTGCTCAGCCCTTCTTATAGCGTTGCTAGTTGCAGGTGAAGATGTAGTCTGTTCCATGTTGGAACATGGATTTTGTTGGGATATCACTATATCTATTATGTTAATTAATGCATCTATATACTTGGTAAAGGGTGGAAGGCTCGGCCTTATGCCTGGTGTTTTGTTCCACTCTTGCCGCCCTAGTTTCCGTCATACCGGTGTTATGTTCCTTGATTTTGTGTTCCTTACGCGGTTGGGTGTTATGGGAACCCCTTGACAGTTCGCTTTGAATAAAACTCCTCCAGCAAGGCCCAACCTTGGTTTTACCATTTGCCACCTAAGCCTTTTTCCCTTGGGTTCTACAGACTCAAGGGTCATCTTTATTTTTAACCCCCCGGGCCAGTGCTTCTCTAAGTGTTGCTCCAAACTGGGCGATGTCCAGCGCCCCCTGGGCAACCAGGGTCTATGCCAACCCGACGTCTTGCCCATCCGGTGTGCCCTGAGAATGAGATATGTGCATCTCCTATCGGGATTTGTCGGCACATTCAGGTGGCTTTGTGATACGTCTCCAACGTATCTATAATTTTTGATTGTTCCATGCTATTATATTATCAACCTTGGATGTTTTATATGCATTCAGGTGGCTTTGTGTTATGTCTCCAACGTATCTATTATATTGTCTCCTAACCTATTAACCTAGAGCCCAGTGCCAGTTTCTATTTTTTCCCTGTTTTAGAGTATCGTAGAAAAGGAAAATCAAATGGAGTCCAATTGACCCGAAACTTCACGGAACTTATTTTTGGAAGGAAAGCAACCCGGGAGACTTGGAGTCCACGTAAGGGAAGCAACGAGGAAGCCACGAGGCAGGGGGCGCGCCCACCCCCCTGGGCGCGCCCTCCACCCTCGTGGCTCCCTTGACGTACTTCTTCCGCCTATATATATCCATATACCCTAAAACGATCGAGGAACATAATAGATCGGGAGTTCCGCCGCCAGAAGCCTCCGTAGCCACCGAAAACCAATCTAGACCCGTTCCGGCACCCTGCCGGAGGGGGCAAACCATCTTCGGTGGCCATCTTCATCATACCGGTGCTCTCCATGACAAGGAGGGAGTAGTTCTCCCTCGGGGCTGAGGGTATGTACCAGTAGCTATGTGTTTGATCTCTCTCTCTCTCTCTCTCTCTCTCTCTCTCTCTCTCTCTCTCGTGTTCTTGAGGTGGTACGATCTAGATGTATCGCGAGCTTTGCTATTATAGTTGGATCTTATGTTTCTTCTCCCCCTCTACTCTCTTGTAATGGATTGAGTTTCCCCTTTGAAGTTATCTTATCGGATTGAGTCTTTAAAGATTTGAGAAATCTTGATGTATGTCTTGCCGTGCGTATTTGTGGTGACGATCGGATATCACATGATATACTTGATGTATGTTTTGGTGATCAACTTGCGGGTTCCGCCCATGAACCTATGCATAGGGGTTGACAAATGTTTTCGTCGTGATTCTCCGGTAGAAACTTTGGGGCACTCTTTGAGGTCCTATGTGTTGGTTGAATAGAAGAATATGAGATTGTGTGATGCATATCATATAATCATACCCACGGATACTTGAGGTGACATTGGAGTATCTAGGTGACATTAGGGTTTTGGTTGATTTGTGTCTTAAGGTGTTATTCTAGTACGAACTCTAGGGCTATTTGTGACACTTATAGGAATAGCCCAACGGATTGATTGGAAAGAATAACTTTGAGGTGGTTTCGTACCCTACCATAATCTCTTCGTTTGTTCTACGCTATTAGTGACTTTGGAGTGACTCTTTGTTGCATGTTAAGGGATAGTTATGTGATCCAATTATGTTATTATTGTTGAGAGGACTTGCACTAGTGAAAGTATGAACCCTAGGCCTTGTTTCAACGCATTGCAATACCATTTGTGCTCACTTTTATCATTAGTTACCTTGCTGTTTTTATATTTTCAGATACAAAAACCTTTATCTACCATCCATATACCACTTGTATCACCATCTCTTCGCCGAACTAGTGCACCTATACAATTTACCATTGTATTGGGTGTGTTGGGGACACAAGAGGCTCTTTGTTATTTGGTTGCAGGGTTGCTTGAGAGAGACCATCTTCATCCTATGCCTCCCACGGATTGATAAACCTTAGGTCATCCACTTGAGGGAAATTTGCTACTGTCCTACAAACCTCTGCACTTGGAGGCCCAATAACGTCTACAAGAAGAAGGTTGTGTAGTAGACATCAAGGTCTTTTCTGGCGCCGTTGCCGGGGAGGTTAGTGCTTGAAGGTATATCTTTAGATCTTGCAATCGAATCTTTTAGTTTCTTGTTTTATCACTAGTTTAGTCTATAAAAGAAAACTACCAAAAAATGGAATTGAGTTTGCCTCATACGCTTCATCTTTTTAATATCTTTCGTGAGTATGATGGAAAGGAAAATTGTGCCAAAGTGTTAGAAGAAGAATGCATTAAAATGTTTGGCACTAAATATTTGAATGATGAGCATGGTTGCAATGTTGTTAGTATGAATTCCTTGAATATCCATGATGCTAATGATATGCAAAGCCACAAGCTTGGGGAAGCTATGTTTGATGAAGATGATATTTTTTGTCCCCCAATATTTGATGAGCAAATTTATTATGATGAAAGCATGCCTCCTATTTATGATGATTATATTGATGAAAGTGGATTTGGAGAGGTCATGACTTTATTTTGTGATGAATCCACTATTTCGGAAGAGGTTCCAATTGAATATGAGAACAAAGTTGCTATCTATGATGATTATTGTGGTGACTTGTATGCTATAAAGAATAATAATATTCATGAAACTTGTCATCATGATTTTAGTTTTCAATTGGATTATGCCTCACATGATAGTTATTTTGTTGAGTTTGATCCCACTACTATTCATGAGAAGAAGTTTGCTTATGTGGAGAGTAGTAAATTTTCTATGCTTTAGATGCTGGTTATATTGTTGAATTCATTCATGATGCTACTTAAAATTATTATGAGGGAGGAATATATGCTTGTAGGAATTGCAATAATATCAAGTTTCCTCTCTATGTGCTTAAAATTTTGAACTTATGCTTGTTTTACCTTCCTATGCAAGTTGATTCTTGTTCCCATAAGTTGTTTGCTCACAAAATCCCTATGCATAGTAAGTGGGTTAGGCTTAAATGTGCCAGTCATATTCTTCATGATGCTCTCATTATGTTTCTATTCTTATCCTTTATGTGAGCATCATTGAAATCATCATGCCTAGCTAGGGGCGTTAAACGATAGCGCTTGTTGGGAGGCAACCCGACTTTATTTTTGTTCCTTGCTTTTTGCTCCTGTTTAGTAATAAATAATTTATCTAGCCTCTGTTAATATGTGGTTTTATGTTTTAACTAGTGTTTGTGCCAAGTAGAACCTTTGGGAAGACTTGGGTGAAGTCTTTATGATCATGCTGTAAAAAACAGAAACTTTAGAGCTCACGAGAATTGCTGCCATTTTTTATTGGAGAGTGTTATTTAGTTAATTCCTTTTGAAAATGATTAATAGATAAATTCCTCAGGTCCATAAATTTAGTTTAGATTTTTTTGGGTTCCAGAAGTATACGTTTGATCCAGATTACTACAGACTGTTCTGTTTTTGACAGATTCTGTTTTCTATGTGTTGTTTGCTTATTTTGATGAATCTATGAGTAGTATCGGAGGGTATGAACCATAGATAAGTTGGAATACAGTAGGTTTAACACCAATATAAATTAATAATGAGTTCATTACAGTACCTTGAAGTGGTGATTTATTTTCTTATACTAACGGAGCTCACGAGTTTTCTACTTTAAGTTTTGTGTTGTGAAGTTTTCAAGTTTTGGGTAAAGATTTGATGGACTATGGAATAAGGAGTGGCAAGAGCCTAAGCTGGGGGATTCCCAAGGCACCCCAAGGTAATATTCAAGGACAACCAAGAGCCTAAGCTTGGGGATGCCCCGGAAGGCATCCCCTCTTTCGTCTTCGTTCATCGGTAACTTTACTTGGAGCTATATTTTTATTCGCCACATGATATGTGTTTTGCTTGGAGAGTCATATTATTTTATTTAGTTTTGCTTGCTGTTCGAATAAAATACCAAGATATCAAATTATTAAATGTTAGAGAGTCTTCACATAGTTGCACAATTATTCGACTACTCATTGATCTTCACTTATATCTTTCGGAGTAGTTTGTCATTTGCTCTAGTGATTCACTTATATCCTTTTAGAGAACGGTGGTGGTTTTATTTTGAAGAAATAGATGAACTCTCATGCTTCACTTATATTATTTTGAGAGTCCTAAACAGCATGGTAATTTGCTTTGGTTATGGATTTAGTCCTAATATGATGGGCATCCAAAAGGGATATAATAAAAACTTTCATATACAGTGCATTGAATACTAAGAGAAGTTTGATACTTGATAATTGTTTTGAGATATGGATATGGTGATATTAGAGTCGTGCTAGTTGAGTAGTTGTGAATTTGAGAAATGCTTGTGTTGAAGTTTGTGATTCCCGTAGCATGCACGTATGGTGAACCGTTATGTTAAGAAGTCAGAGTATGATGTATTTATTGATTGTCCTCCTTATGAGTGGCGGTCGGGGACGAGCGATGGTCTTTTCCTACCAATCTATCCCCCTAGGAGCATGCACGTAGTACTTTGTTTCGATAACCAATAGATTTTTTCAATAAGTATGTGAGTTCATTATGACTAATGTTGAGTCCATGGATTATACGCACTCTCACCCTTCCACCATTGCTAGCCTCTCTAGTACCGCGCAACTTTCGCCGGTACCTTAAACCCACCATATACCTTCCTCAAAACAGCCACCATACCTACCTTTATGGCATTTCCATAGCCATTCTAAGATATATTGCCATGCAACTTTCCACCGTTCCGCTTATTATGACACGCACCATCATTGTCATACTGCTTTGCATGATCATGTAGTTGACATCGTATTTGTGGCAAAGCCACCATTCATAATTCTTCCTTACATGTCACTCTTGAGTCATTGCACATCCCGGTACACCGCCGAAGGCATTCATATAGAGTCATATCTTGTCCTAAGTATCGAGTTGTAATTCTTGAGTTGTAAGAAAATAAAAGTGTGATGATCATCATTATTAGAGCATTGTCCCAGTGAGGAAAGGATGATGGAGACTATGATTCCCCCACAAGTCGGGATGAGACTCCGGATGAAAAAAGAGAGGCCAAAGAAGCCCAAATAATAAAAAAAGGCCATAAAAAAGAGAAGGCCCAAATAAAAAAATGAGAGAAAAAGAGAGAATGGGAAATGCTACTATCCTTTTACCACACTTGTGCCAAAGTAGCACCATGATCTTCATGATAGAGAGTCTCTGTAAGTGCATCTAGTGCCACCCCTAGTTGGTTTTGGAGTATTGACGACAAACCTAGTTGAGGGACTAATGTGTTTGTGAGAATTGCAGGATAACACAGGTAGAAGTCCCTCATTGATTCGGTTTTCTTACCAGAGATGACCCCTAAAAATGTATGAAGACATTGATGTCAAAGGTGGTATATGAAGATATTCACATTGAAGACTATGACAAGAGAAGACATCGCATGAAGCCTGTGGAGCTCGAAGACTTAGATCTTTCGTAGCTCTTTTTCCTCTTCCTTGTTGAGTCATAGGAACCACCGTACTGTTAAGTGGGGTCCAAGAGAACCATTTAGAATGACTGAAGTGATGCTTAAACAAAACCAATGTCTTTGAGTGAAGACTATGAGAGCGAATCTTGTCCAGAGTCGGACAAGTCAGCTTTGCTTGTAACCCAAGTAAAGTTGCCGTGTGAGTTTGAAATCTGACCGTTGGAACACGTGTCAGTTCCTTAGTGACCCAGGGTCATTTCAGACAAATCAGGTCGGGTTGCCTAGTGGCTATAAATAGCCCACCCCCTACAACCATAAACGGTTGGCTGCTCAGAGTTAGTGTACGGCTTTTGTCGTTTGAGAGAAACCCACCTCAAAGCCTTTGAGAGAGAATTCCTTGAGAGGATAAAGCCCTAACCACCCAGAGCCAAAGAGAATTAGGCATCACTTAAGTCTTCGTGTCTGTGTGATCTGAAGACTTATTACACTTGAGGACTGTGCATCCTCCAGCCGGTTAGGCGTCGCGTTCTGAGCATCCAAGATACATTGTGGATCGCCGGTGAACGAAGTCTGTGAAGGTTTGGGAGTCTACCTTGAAGACTTACCAGAGTGATTGGGCGAGGTCTGTGTGACCTTAGCTCAAGGGGAATACGGTGAGGACTGGGTGTCCTGAGCTGCATGTTCAGGACTAGGTGTCCGGGACTGTGTGTCCTCAGGTTTAAATACCTAGCCGCCCTAACCAGATGTACAGTTGTCACAGCAACTGGAACTGGTCCAACAAATCATTGTCTTCAACAAGTCACTGGTTTCATCCTTCCCGTCCCTCTACTTACTGTTACTCCTTGTGAAGTCATTGTATGATTGCACTATCTTTTATCTTCACTAAGTGACTGCGTGTTCTGTTTGACTTCATAATATCTTCCTACCTGATCCTTACTGCATTGCTGCTATTAGTCATTGTGCTCTCACTTGAATACTTGACTATGGCTTGCCTAGTGTAGTCTAACTTCCGCTGCATGGTAATAGGTTTATTTCTATCGTTTGTCTTCGAAACTTCCACGTTTTGAAGAATTTCATAAAAATCGCCTATTCACCCCCCCTCTAGTCAATATAACACACTTTCAATTGGTATCAGAGCAAGGTACTCCCTTGTTCTGTGTGATACGGTTTAACCACCTGGAGTTTTAGCTATGTCGACTGCAGGGATAATCAAAGTCTCCGCTGCGTGCCCCGTCTTCGATGAAACTGAATATCCCTACTAGAAGAATAAGATGCGCATGCATCTTGAAGCCATTGACGTCGACCTATGGTATGTCGTCAAGAACGGCGTTCCCAAGGCTGGAGAAGGTGTCACTGCGGCTGATGTCAAGAAGTTCGTTCAACTGGACTCTACCGCCAAGAATATCATCTGTGGTCATCTGACCAAAGGACAGTATGGCCATGTGAGTGCTTTGGAAACATCTAAGCTGGTCTGGGATTGGCTCTCCAAGGTCAACGAAGGCGTCTCAACCCAGAGAGATCAGAGAATTAGTGTCCTTCGCAACCTCTTCAACGGCTTCAAGCGAAATGACAATGAGAATGTCTAGCTCACGTTTGATCGACTCACTGACATCACAAATGAGCTTCAAGCCGTCGGCGCTACTGAGATCACCAAGCATGAAGTCGTCAAGACACTACTGAGATCACTTGACAGTTCGTTTGACACCCTAGCCCTGATGATTCAAGAACGACCCGATTTCAAGACACTCGATCCGTCTGACATACTTGAGAGGCTCAACACACATGAGTTTCAGCTTTTTGAGAAAAGAGATATCTAGGGTCCAAACTATGGGCGAACTCGTGCCTTGAAGGCAAAAGTTGTCTCCTCATCTGAAGAAGAATCTGACAGCAGTTCCGATGATCCTGAAGACATTGGAAAGGAACTTGCTATGCTTGTGAAGAAGTTCCAAAAATTCACCAAGAAGAAAGGCTTTAGAAAGTCTTCACGATCAAGCTCAAGGAATGATGAAGCTTCTGCTCATGACTACAAGAAGAAAACATGCCACAAGTGCAAGAAAACTGACCACTTCATCTCTGAGTGTCCACAGTGGGACAATGAGAATAGAAAGAAGAAGAAGAGCAAGGAATATGACTCTGACGACAAGAAGAAGAATAAATACTCAAAGTCTTCTTCCAAGTCTTCCTCAAAGTCTTCATCACACAAGAAGAGCTCATTTGGCAAGGCACGTGCGTTTGTTGGCAAGGAAATGGATTCAGAGGAGGAGTCCGCTTCTGAGGAGGCGGCGGTGGAGTCTGAGGAGGAGTCCGATTCTGGCGTTGCAAGTCTGGCTACAGCATACGTTGCCAAGTCCATCTTCAACACTGAAGACAATGACTTCACCACCGACGCCGATGCAAATGACAAGGACTACTCTGCTCCTACCTACTGCTTCATGGCACGCGGTGCCAAGGTAAACTCACACACTACTCACTATCAAACATCAAGTGACGATGACTCTTATTGTGGTCCAAAACCCAGCTACAAAACACTTGCTAAAATTGCAACTGAACAACAGAAAGCCATGGAACATATTCAAAAACTATTAGACAAAAGTGATGATCTGTTAGGCACTGAAATGACTCGATCTGAGTCCTTAATTGAAAACATAAAAAATCTTCACGTTAAGTATGAGGAACTTGAAAGTCGTCATGAAACGCTCTCAACAACTCATGAAAAGCTTTCCTATGATTATCTTCAAAGGAAGCAAGATCTTGAGAAATTGAGAGCGGCTCATGAAGATCTTCAAAAAGAAAATGAGTCACTTCGCGCCAAACAGATCAGTTCCGCTCAGGAAGGATTTGAACCACCATGTCTTAAATGCATTGAGCGTGAAAATGCTACTTCTGTTGTTGAATGTTCTACTGCTGCTACGGTTGCAATATCTTCAACTGTTGATGTGGGAACTAACCCCTCTACTGAGGATACCACTGCTATTGCTGATGAGAATGCTAGGTTGAAGACATTGCTTGAAACAGGGATGTACAAAAGTCTCAAAGGGCATCAGACACTATGTGATGTCCTCAAAAGACAGATCCTGAACCGAAACCCTAGGAAAGAGGGTGTTGGGTTCGTAAGGAAAATGAATGCTGATGGCTCTTACTGGAAACCTGAGCAGTACCCCAAAACAACATGGGTTGCTGCAAAGGAACCTTCAGCAGATCCATCCAATCTATCTGGATTCACTTGTGCTAACCCCGTTGTCATTGATGAATCCTTTGATGCAAACTATAAACTATTTAAGAGTCAGAAAGGTGAAGTGTTTGCCAGGTACATTGGTACTAACTGCAGGAATGGACCGCCTATGGAGAAGATCTGGGTTCCGAAAAAGTGTCTGGAGAATCTTCCTATGAATGTCATCATGACACCACACGTGAAGAAGACAAACCTCAGACCATAGGCTTCATACGATCCAAAGGCTTCATACAGACAGAGGACTCACTTGAGTCGCACTAACGCAAATGTTTTGCAGGGAAATCATACTCAGGCCTATGAATATGAGCGCGGTTCATCAAACCGCCATGTTCATAAGACCAAAAACTATTCTGCATATTCTTATGAGTACCATTGTCCGCCTGCAAGACTTTTTGCTAGGGCTCCAAAGCCAAAATTCTCAGACACTGCACTTAGACTTATTGCTTCTAAGCCACCCTTGAAGATGTGGGTGGCTAAGAAAGCTTAACTCTCTTTTGCAGGGAAAGGTGTCCAGCAGAAAACCAAAATCGTCTAACGCTATTGCTGGGGACCTTAAACATCTTGTAGGGCGCAAGATCAAATGCCCGAATGGTCTTACTATGTACTTCGTTCCTGAATTGCTTGCTACTCTCCCTATCAGTCCTAATCTGGATCTAAGCTTTCATAACCCACTGGTTCATCAAATGTTTTTGCTTCACAATTCTCTTCGTGAAGCCTATCCCCCTAACTGCACTGTAGGGTACGACACCAGCGTCTTCAGAATGGATTATTGATAGTGGGTGTACCAATCACATGACTGGCAAAAGAATCCTTCTTATGGACTCAACCTTACGTCCATCCGACAAGAGTCACATCACATTTGCTGACACTGGTAAAAGTAAGGTATTGGGTCTAGGTAGAGTTGCAATCTCAAAGGATCAACACATGGATAAAGTCATGCTTGTTGAATCCCTTGGCTTCAACTTAATGTATGTCTCAATGCTTTGTGATTTGAACATGATCGTAATATTTGGAAAATATCGCTGCCTTGTTCTAATGGAATCTGACAAGTCTCTAGTGTTTGAAGGGTATCGGAAAGATGACTTGTACGTGGTAGATTTCTTAGCAGGACCACAACTTGCCGTATGTCTTCTAGCAAAGGCTTCATAATGCTGGCTCTGGCATCGGAGGCTAGGGCATGCCGGCATGAGGAACCTCCACACCCTTGCAAAGAATAAGCATGTCATAGGCATCGAGGGCGTCAAGTTCAAGAAAGATCACTTATGCGGTGCCTGTGAACCAGGGAAGATGACGAGGGCCAAACATCCCTCGAAGACAATCATGACAACCACTCGACCCTTCGAGCTACTCCACATGGATCTTTTTGGTCCCACTCATTACTCAACTCTTACTACTACTGCTTGCCTCTATGGCTTTGTTATTGTTGATGATTATTCTAGATATACTTGGGTGCACATAATCCTCTACAAGACTGAAGTGCAGGATGTCTTCAGACGCTTCGCCAATCGAGCAATGAACAATTATGGCGCCAAGATAAAGCACATCAGAAGTGACAATGGCACTGAATTCAAGAACACTGGCCTTGATACATATCTTGATACCTTGGGCATCACACATGAATTCTCAGCCCCATACACGCCACAGCAGAATGGCGTCGTTGAACGCAAGAACATAACACTCATTGAGATGGCCAAAACGATGCTAGATGAATACAAGACCCCAAGAAAATTCTGGCCTGAAGCCATTGATACTGCATGCCATACAATCAATCATGTTTATCTTCATAAGCTTCTGAACAAGACATCTTATGACCTCCTTACTGGCAAGAAGCCAAATGTTAGCTACTTGAGAGTATTTGGCGCCGGGTGCTGGATCAAGGACCCACATCACACTTCAAAATTTGCACCAAAAGCACATGAGGGTTTTATGCTTGGATATGGAAAGGATTCGCACTCCTACAGAGTCTTCAATCTCTTTCATTATAAAGTGGTTGAAACAGTGGATGTGCGATTTGATGAGACCAATGGTTCACAAAGAGAACACCTGCCAAATGTGCTAGATGAAGTTCCATCCAGCGAATCAATCAAGCTGATGGGAACTGGAGAAATCATGCCCTCTGAAGCTCAACCTGAAGAGGAACTCATCATCTCCGCACCTGATCAACCTAAAGACAATGCTCAGCCTGAAGACAATCCCTCTAACAACGACAATGATCAGCAAGAGCAAAATCTTCGTCCTGTACATCCTCGCGTTGCCAGTGAAGTGCAGATTGAGAGAATAATTGATAGCATCAATGCACCAGGTCCACTCACTCGATCAAGGGCAACTCAGCTAGCAAATTTTTGTGGTCACTTCTCATTCGTCTCAATAACAGAACCCAAGAAAGTTGAAGAAGCCTTCATGGAACCTGAATGGATTCAAGCTATGCAAGAAGAGCTTCAACAGTTTGAGCTGAACAATGTATGGGAACTGGTTAAGCGTCCTGATCCTCAGAAGCACAACATAATAGGCACAAAATGGATATACCGCAACAAGCAAGATGAGCATGGTCAAGTTGTCAGAAACAAAGCTTGTCTCATTGCTCAAGGATATACTCAAGTGGAAGGCATTGACTTCGATGAAACATTTGCTCCTGTGGCTAGACTTGAAGCCATACGCATACTGCTGGCCTATGCAAATCATCATAACATACTTCTATATCAAATGGATGTGAAGAGCGCCTTTCTCAATGGAAAAATTGAAGAAGAGGTGTATGTTGCACAACCGCCTGGCTTTGAAGATCCAAAACATCCTGACATGGTATACAAGCTCAACAAGGCACTGTATGGCCTCAAACAAGCCCCTCGGGCCTGGTATGACACACTCAAATATTTCCTGAAGAGCAAAGGCTTCATACCTGGTTCCCTAGACCCCACTCTCTTCACGAAGACATATGATGGTGAACTATTTGTGTGCCAAATATATGTGGATGACATTATCTTCGGCTGCACCAATCAGAAGTACAGTGAAGAGTTTGGATATATGATGCAAGAGCAATATTAGATGTCCATGATGGGAGAGCTGAAGTTCTTCCTCGGTCTTCAAATACGACAGCAACGCAACGGCATCTTCATATCTCAAGAAAAGTATCTCAAAGATTGCCTGAAGAAGTTTGGTATGCAAGACTGCAAAGGCTTCACGACGCCAATGCCAGCCAAGCATCATCTGGGTCCTGACGACAATGGTAAAGAGTTCGATCAAAAGGTATACCGCTCCATGATTGGTTCTTTGCTTTATCTATGTGCATCTAGGCCAGATATTATGCTTAGTGTTTGCATGTGTGCTCCATTTCAAGCGGCACCAAAGGAGTCGCATCACTTAGCTGTGAAGCGAATTCTTCGATATTTGGCTCACACCCCAACTCTAGGATTATGGTATCCAAAGGGCTCAGAGTTTGATCTGGTTGGATTCTCGGATGCTAATTATGCTGGTGACAAGGTGGATCGCAAGTCTACATCAGGCACATGTCATTTTCTGGGACGATCACTTGTATGTTGGTCTTCAAAGAAGCAAAACTGTGTATCTCTCTCTACTGCTGAATCTGAATACATTGCTGCTGGATCTTGCTGCGCTCAGCTTCTGTGGATGAAGCAAACACTCAAGGACTATGGCATTCATCTGAAGCAAGTGCCACTCTACTGCGACAACGAAAGCGCCATCAAGATTGCCAACAACCCAGTTCAACACTCGAAGACAAAGCACATTGAAATTCGTCATCACTTTCTCAGAGATTATGTTGTGAAGTAAGATATTGATATCATACACGTCAACACTGAAGAGCAATTGGCAGATATCTTCACCAAGCCCTTGGATGAGAAGAGATTTTGCAAGTTACGATGTGAGCTAAATATCTTGGAATCCTCAAATGTCCTGTGATTAGGCACACATCCTAACACTTATGCATATTGATGACTTAGATGTGCAACACACGAAGAAAAGTATATCTTCAATCAATGAAGACATACATTCTAAGTGTGAATACATTAGTGTGTAATTTGACTTCAGAGCGCCACGATAATTGTGCGCCGTGTCTGGGTCTAATACTTCCTATACGGTGGGTAACGCCACCACCAAACTTTCTATTTGAAGTGCTTCACTCATGGTGTTACATTAGCTATGTCTTCACATTTGGTTTGGCTTCAATCTCAACATGTCTTCATGATTATCTTCACTATGTTGATTATATATATAGATACTAGTGTTCTGTCCTCTACAGCATTCACTTATAGCTATGTCTTCTTGTTGAATCTTTTGAACTAAGTGAATGTGATCGGACCCTAACCTCTCTATGCTTTCTATCTCAAACTCTATCTCTCCAAATCATATGCATTCTATTGAAACTGTCGAATGTCTTCTCTGCGTCCTTGTTAGCAGAAGATACAGACACAAACATTAAGTCCGTTTTCAATGCTCATTCCTTCACCTGAAACCCGGAGAAGTGGGAACGACCACCGGACAATCCAGGCGTGCGTGGGACGTGGAACAACCCCCGATATGCTGCATGACGGCCACGTGCCCATCAGATGTGAATCGCCAGGGGCACCTATGTAATAACGCAGTGCCGCCCCTGTACCTATAAATACACGACTCACCACAGTCATTATCTCTTCTTCCACTCTCGCACGAACCCTAAAGCCACCGCTAGCCCTCGACGACGCCGGCGACGAAGCGCTTCGCTGCCGCAACCTCTCCGACGCCGTCTTCATGCCGACCGCGGACATCGTCCTCTCCGCCGTCACCGTAGGTGTCCTCCGTCGACGAGTTAGGGCACGGAAGATCGAACTGCTCGGCCTCCTCTTCCACTCCTTCTAGCAGTTCTTCGTGTGGTAAATAAAACTTCCTTTTACGGCCCCGTTGATCCTATAGCTTTGTCACTTTCTACCACAAACAGTTTCTATTCACACAAGTTGGATCTCTTTCATACTGCATCTCATAACATGCCTAGTATATTCACTTATGCTTCACAAAGTAGTTAGATTCCTCACTTGTACTGATCTCTGGATTCGTACAAATCTGGAACCAACTCCTTATCTATGAGTGAATGTCTTCGCACGATGAGGTCAATGTCTTCTAAACTGATTTATCTTCAAAATCTTCTAAGAATGCATATGACCTCTTCCCCTTCCCTCGCACCTTAATGCTGTCACAGGTACATGTCCGTGGGAGAATCCCTTGGTTCTCATAGTCTGCATTCATTTGAAGAATTCTTACAGCATCATATAAATTCTCCCGAAGCCAGTTCCTGTTTGTCCAGCAAGCGAAAACCTTTGAAACCTTTGAACGTATTGAAGCCTTTCAATTTAAAATTCATGGCTTCAGAGAAATCTGCAAGGAAGGGTGGCAGAAAGCGTCGAGGAGAAACATCAAGAGATCTGCCCGATGACCTCCTAGAGCTGTACAAGACAGATCCTGAAGAGGATTACAATCAGCGCAAGACACGAATCCAATGGATTCGACGCTATTGGGCAGAACAGTGGTTCAAGTACAGATTTGTGACCAAGGAATATGCTGAAAAGAATGCCATCAAGCGACCATGGGGAGACATCCTCTACAAAAATCTTCAACCCAGGACCAGAGATGAAGCCATTGAACAAGGCTTCTATCCCTGCATGGTCCGTGGACCACAGCCTGCGGATGCTGACCCATTGTCACTGCTATGGTGTCGTGACGACATTCTGTTCAAGCGCAACTTCCAGTTTGCCCAGAACTCAGCAAAGCAGAACAAGAAGACATTGGGACTAGACTTCAACCCTGGTCCTTCTGCTCCAATGGCTGACGGCACACGTGATGCAGAACCCAATGTCGTCGGTCCTTTCTACAACCTTGAAGGTCTCATCACTCATATCTTGGTTCAAGGGACAGCCGTGAATGAGCCTGCAGATGACGCTGAATCAGATGAAGCGCCTGCAGCGCCGAAGCCAAAGAAGCTGAAGCAGCCAAAAGCTTCAAAGCCTGCCTCTGCACCAAAAATCTCACGGGCGAAGCCACTGGCAACTGCACCTCCTGAAGACAGTGTGCAGTCTGAAGATTTGTCACGCATCTCCAAGCCCCAGAAGGTCAAGATGTCTCTGCCACACATCAGCCAAGAGCTAACAGCTGCGACCATTCTGCACAATGATGCCATTGATCTGTCAAGTGATGAAGATCTTGCAGATGACGCTCTTGAGCAACTCATCAAGAGCAAAGAAGAAGCAGAAATCTTCAATAATCTGCCTCTCTTTGACGTGTCCATCATCCACAACTTCATTGATGAATGGTTTGACACGCCCAACATCAGCTTCGACAATCTGCAACTTCCCATTGGCCTCAGTGTCGCCTTCCATGGCGCCATTGCTTCAAAGTTAGCTATCGCCCATCGCGTTGTTGAACTGAAGTAGAAGATTGACTTTGAGAAATCTCAGTTCAAGAAGCATATGGACAAGCTCAGCATGCAAGAAGTGAAGAACTTCAAGATTATGCTGCACAAGCTCAAGGAAGCCTTTCTCACGAAACATACAGAAGCTCAGGGTTCTCGTGAACGCATGAAGGTTCTGGCTGACAGGTGTGTACAAGCCTACAATGAGGCTGAGAAGCGCAAGGCCCTTGGGCGTCCTGGCATCGACCCCAGGATGGCTGCAAAGAAGAAGAAGAAGCCCGCTACGGCTGAACCCGACGCACCAAGGCAGGAAGCAGATCCCATTGTCTTCCCAACCAGCATGACTGGCTTGAAGCCAAAAGCCCGGTTAACCGCTTCAGAGCTGAAGAAGACAAGGACTTCTGAGGCTGAAGCCAGGAAGAGGAAACATCCTGAAGCCTCTCCTACTGCCCACTCCAAAAAGAAGAGGAAGACCAAGAAAGAACGGGCTGCTCCCACAGAGCCTTTGATTGTTGAACCCATTTCCATGGTTCGTCCTGACGCTGAACGCCAACTGACAATCCATGAGCCTGCTTTCACAAAGGCTCATGAAGTTGAAGACTTTCCAGCAGCTGATCCCATCGCTGCTGAAGATATTGGTCACCATGACCATGTAGAAGATGGTGCAGTCCTTCCTCAGCTCGAGCACAGCGAACTCATCAGCATTGGTCGTCCTCTGACGCCAATTGCTCAGGATGCTTCATGGGCTGATCGTCCACAAGAGGAAGAAGACTTTGAGGCCCAGCCAACACCAACTCCACAAGCGTCGTCAACGTTACGCAGGCTTCGCAAAGGACCAAGGCCTCCAGTCTCTGAGTCTGAAGCTAAAGCTGCTGAAGACATTCCGGCTGCATCAGCCGATGAAGAAGAAACCCCAGAAGCTCCTACTCCCCCGTCCCACCAGGAAGCTGTTCTCGAGGAGAACGTGATTGTGACTGACCCTCCAGCTCGTCAAGTGGAGGTTGAAAATCTTGAGGCTGCCACCACCAACACCACTGAAGCCACTGACGCAGTCGTGGCTGAAGCTAATGTGGAGCCCTCACCCACAAAAGCACCAGAAGGGGGAGATTGTAAATGCATCTAGTGCCACCCCTAGTTGGTTTTGGAGTATTGACGACAAACCTAGTTGAGGGACTAATGTGTTTGTGAGAATTGCATGATAACACAGGTAGAAGTCCCTCATTGATTCGGTTTTCTTACCAGAGATGACCCCTAAAAATGTATGAAGACATTGATGTCAAAGGTGGTATATGAAGATATTCACATTGAAGACTATGACAAGAGAAGACATCGCATGAAGCCTGTGGAGCTCGAAGACTTAGATCTTTCGTAGCTCTTTTTCCTCTTCCTTGTTGAGTCATAGGAACCACCATACTGTTAAGTGGGGTCCAAGAGAACCATTCAGAATGACTGAAGTGATGCTTAAACAAAACCTATGTCTTCGAGTGAAGACTATGAGAGCGAATCTTGTCCAGAGTCGGACAAGTCAGCTTTGCTTGTAGCCCAAGTAAAGTTGCCGTGTGAGTTTGAAATCTGACCGTTGGAACACGTGTCAGTTCCTTAGTGACCCAGGGTCATTTCGGACAAATCAGGTCGGATTGCCTAGTGGCTATAAATAGCCCACCCTCTATAACCATAAACGATTGGCTGCTCAGAGTTAGTGTACGGCTTTTGTCGTTTGAGAGCAACCCACACTACTAGAAAAGCTATTATTAACGATGATGAACAAGAACTCTTGGTCGTTAAAATGCAGTCCCATCCGAGAGAGCCCCGTGCGACGGAAATCAGCTACCCAAGCAGAACCATGGGTGCGCTTGTTATTTTTCTCATCTCCTATTTGTACGTAATAGCTTTATAATAGCTTTATAACAAACATAATCTCTCACCTTTATCTCAGCCGGTAAGCAGCAAATTAAAAGAGTAAAAAAAATGTTGGCGGTTCCCGAAAACATTGGCACTAAAGTCTCTTAAAGCAAGCCAAGTCATCCAGATCCTCAATCCTCCTACAACTAGGCCACCTGCTCACGACATCGACCTCCAAGAATACATGGCCATTCTCCCCATCTCTGGTCGTTGCCGCTGACGAACCCATTAAAATCGTCCTGTTGCGCCTCCTTTTCGTCTCCTCGCCATCTCTATTAATCCTCGGCGATCCAGAAGATCTAGGAGGAGCAGAAAGAAAACGAATCTGGTAGGATCCATCTCCTTGCGCATCCTTTTCCTCTCCTCCCCTACTTTTTTTTTAATCTGGGCGCCTCCATTGATCCCATCTCCCTGCTCTTCTCATACGACTAACGACCCTGCCGCTCCTGCGCTGCAGTCTGCACCTCGCCGCCTACCGACCCCGGCGCATACATGCCGCAGCCTACTCCTTGCAGCCATCCTCGAACCCAGCGTGCAGACGCTGTGGCGTGCACATCGCCGGCCGGTCACCTCGTCCTCGGCGCGCTCGAGCTGCATCCTTCACACTACCAGTTTCCACCACCGACGCTATTCCACTACAGGTTCATTGTTAGTCCTCCTTCCTCTGTTTTTTGGTTGCTGGGCCTTTATCAACTATTGTTGATTCATACCCAGTTCATGATTATTAAAGATGTAGGTGCAATTTTATTTGCTTTATTTTGAAATACAAATTTACTATGCCATGTTGAATACCATCCATTCATGTGTAGCTCTTATATGATCTGGTTTGTTTATAATTTGATATGCCTTACATTGAACAAAAATGCAGGGCCACGACCATGATATCTCAGTCTCACACGGCTCCAACGCCCGGTGTTTGTACATCACAGGAACCCTCCGATTCTATCTATCCTTTATTTGTTTGTTGATTCAAACAAATGCACATGCCCAGTAGATGTGTAGGTTCAGGTAGCTTGGGTTTTCTACATAGCTTGGGTTCAGGTTCAGGATGCGAACTTGTGATGTCGTGATCTACTTGCTAATTTGCTTGTGATGCCCTGATCTACTTGCTTAAATTTATTGATATTTATCCGCTGAACTGAAAATCCTCTGTTTTCTGTTGGAAATCCCCTATTTTTTGAGAAAAATATGCACATGTACTAGTTTTGATCTGGAATATACATGTACATGTACTATGGCAGCGAAATGGGTTAGCGGCGCAAAATGAGTTAGACCGCCATTTTAAACTTTGCACACACCTCATATGGGAGAACATGACTATGGGGAGGTTACGACTTAGCTAGAAAAGGTATTAGTCAAACTGAAAAAATTATTCAAGCTATCTCGTATTGAATGATATAAAGAGGTTGCTTGTTTTCATATCTGCAAATGATGTGCCAAGAAAGGTACAATGCTAATTTAGTGCAAATTGGGATGCAGATGATTCAAAAAGTGAGATTCTAACTAGCTTGTAGCACATCAAGAATTTGTTTCTACACTTCATTGTCTTGAAGTTACTCAAACATATTGCACACATGATGGGTTAAGTTGATGTCAGCAATGACGGTGACATAGAAAATGATAAGGATGAAAGTGATGGCATGAAAATAATGTCAATTTTTTATCTATGTTTCCATCATCCACCCTACTTACAATTGGTTGTATATTTTTCAGACACTGCCAATGGCGTAGATGAATTAGCAAGCAGGAGTGATGGTCCACTATAATATTATAGAAGCATCAGGAGGGATTGTAATCAACGATGAAGACTGATTCTCATTCAAAGAAAGATGGTGTCCAGATTAATAAATATTATCTTTTCTAGTTGTCTCGTTTTCTAGAAAGATATGAGCAAGCACAATGGTCATATAAGGAGTGCTTTTGACTCAATTTTCTAAATGATATTTTAATTCCAGAATTGTATGTCGAAATTTTTTTACTTTGATTAATAAAAGAGGCGATGTGCTTTCAATTCAGATTCTTTTGTTTCTATATTAATGTGGATGTTAATATTCAAATATTGGATGTTGAACTAACTGACTGTTGAATTGAAAGTCATACTAAATATAAGTGGTTCTGAAGGATATCAAAGTGGTGAGGCGTAATCATGTTTTTGTGATCATGAGAACATTATTAACGATGACAAAAGTGGTCGTTATTGCCTTGGGATTGACGACGACACACCATCTCGTCGTTACAAGAATAACGACCACATAATGTGGTCGTTAGGATTTTAA
This sequence comes from Triticum dicoccoides, assembly GCF_002162155.2. Taxonomy (NCBI): domain Eukaryota; kingdom Viridiplantae; phylum Streptophyta; class Magnoliopsida; order Poales; family Poaceae; genus Triticum; species Triticum dicoccoides. The sequence continues at coordinate 67,597,025 of NC_041382.1, read as the reverse complement.
CGACGGAGCCTACCACGACCAGCAGATTGTGGTCATTAAAGACATTTAACGACCACAATCCGACTTTTAGCGACCACATATACCATCGTTAAAAACAATTTTCCTAGTAGTGCCACCTCGAAGCCTTTGAGAGAGAATTCCTTGCGAGGATAAAGCCCTAACCACCCAGAGCCAAAGAGAATTAGGCATCACTTAAGTCTTCGTGTTTGTGTGATCTAAAGACTTATTACACTTGAGGACTGTGCATCCTCCAGCCGGTTAGGCGTCGCGTTCTGAGCATCCAAGATACATTGTGGATCGCCGGTGAACGAAGTCTGTGAAGGTTTGGGAGTCTACCTTGAAGACTTACCAGAGTGATTGGGCGAGGTCTGTGTGACCTTAGCTCAAGGGAAATACGGTGAGGACTGGGTGTCCTGAGCTGCATGTTCAGGACTGGGTGTCCGGGACTGTGTGTCCTCAGGTTTAAATACCTAGCCTCCCTAACCAGACGTACAGTTGTCACAGCAACTGGAACTGGTCCAACAAATCATTGTCTTCAACGAGTCACTGGTTTCATCCTTCCCGTCCCTCTACTTACTGTTACTCCTTGTGAAGTCATTGTATGATTGCACTATCTTTTGTCTTCACTAAGTGATTGCGTGTTCTGTTTGGCTTCATAATATCTTCCTACCTGGTCCTTACTGCATTGCTGCTATTAGTCATTGTGCTCTCACTTGAATACTTGACTATGGGTTGCCTATTGTAGTCTACCTTCCTCTGCATGGTAATAGGTTTATTTCTATCGTTTGTCTTCGAAACTTCCACGTTTTGAAGACTTTCATAAAAATCGCCTATTCACCCCCCTCTAGTCGATATAACGCACTTTCAGTCTCCTATGTTGTCACTTTCATATACTAGTGGGAATCTTTCATTATAGAACTTGGCTTGTATATTCCAATGATGGGCTTCCTCAAAATGCCCTAGGTCTTCGTGAGCAAGTGAGTTGGATGCACACCCACTTAGTTTCTTTTGTTGAGCTTTCATACACTTATAGCTCTAGTGCATCCGTTGCATGGCAATCCCTACTCACTCACATTGATATCTATTGATGGGCATCTCCATAGCCCATTGATACGCCTAGTTGATGTGAGACGATCTTCTCCCTTTTTGTCTTCTCCACAACCACCATTCTATTCCACCTATAGTGCTATGTCTATGGCTCATGCTCATGTATTGCGCGAAGATTGAAAAAGTTTGAGAACATCAAAAGTATGAAACAATTGCTTGGCTTGTCATTGGGGTTGTGCATGATTTAAATACGTTGTGTGGTAAAGATGGAGCATAGCCAGACTATATGATTCTGTAGGGATAGCTTACTTTGGCCATGATTATTTTGAGAAGACATAATTGCTTAGTTAGTATGCTTGAAGTATTATTATTTTTATGTTAATATTAAACTTTTATCTTGAATCTTATGGATCTGAATATTATTGCCACAATAAAGAGAATTACATGGATAAATATGTTACGTATCATTCCACATCAAAAATTCTATTTTTATCATTTACCTACTCGAGGACGAGCATGAATTAAGCTTGGGGATGCTGATACGTCTCCAACGTATCTATAATTTTTTATTGTTCCATGCTATTATATTATCAACCTTGGATGTTTTATATGCATTTATATGCTATTTTATATGATTTTTGGGACTAACCTATTAACCTAGAGCCTAGTGCTAGTTTCTGTTTTTTCCTTGTTTTAGAGTATCGCAGAAAAGGAAAATCAAACGGAGTCCAATTGACCTGAAACTTCACGGAACTTATTTTTGGAAGGAAAGCAAACCGGGAGACTTGGAGTCCACGTAGGGGAAGCAACGAGGAAGCCACGAGGCAGGGGGCGCGCCCACCCCCTGGGCGCGCCCTCCACCCTCGTGGGCCCCTCGTGGCTCCCCTGACGTACTTCTTCTGCCTATATATATCCATATACCTAAAATGATCGGGGAACACAATAGATAGGGAGTTCCGCTGCCAGAAGCCTCCGTAGCCACTGAAAACCAATCTAGACCCGTTCCGACAACCTGCCGGAGGGGGCAAACCATCTCCGATGGCCATCTTCATCATCCCGGTGCTCTCCATGACGAGGAGGGAGTAGTTCTCCCTCGGGGCTGAGGGTATGTACCAGTAGCTATGTGTTTGATCTCTCTCTCTCTCTCTCTCTCTCTCTCTCTCGTGTTCTTGAGGTGGTACGATCTGGATGTATCGCGAGCTTTGCTATTATAGTTGGATCTTATGTTTCTTCTCCCTCTCTACTATCTTGTAATGGATTGAGTTTCCCCTTTGAAGTTATCTTATCAGATTGAGTCTTTAAAGATTTGAGAACACTTGATGTATGTCTTGCCGTGCGTATCCGTGGTGACAATGGGATATCACATGATATTCTTGATGTATGTTTTGGTGATCAACTTGCGGGTTCCGCCCATGAACCTATGCATAGGGGTTGACACATGTTTTCGTCATGATTCTCCGGTAGAAACTTTGGGGCACTCTTTGAGGTCCCATGTGTTGGTTGAATAGATGAATATGAGATTGTGTGATGCATATCATATAATCATACCCACGGATACTTGAGGTGACATTGGAGTATCTCGGTGACATTAGGGTTTTGGTTAATTTGTGTCTTAAGGTGTTATTCTAGTACGAACTCTAGGGCTATTTGTGACACTTATAGGAATAGCCCAACGGATTGATTGGAAAGAATAACTTTGAGGTGGTTTCATACCCTACCATAATCTCTTCGTTTGTTCTCTGCTATTAGTGACTTTGGAGTGACTCTTTGTTGCATGTTGAGGGATAGTTATGTGATCCAATTATGTTATTATTGTTGAGAGGACTTGCACTAGTGAAAGTATGAACCCTAGGCCTTGTTTCAACGCATTGCAATACCATTTGTGCTCACTTTTATCATTAGTTACCTTGCTGTTTTTATATTTTCAGATTACAAAAACCTTTATCTACCATCCATATACCACTTGTATCGCCATCTCTTCGCCGAACTAGTGCACCTATACAATTTACCATTGTATTGGGTGTGTTGGGGACACAAGAGACTCTTTGTTATTTGGTTGCAGGGTTGCTTGAGAGAGACCATCTTCATCCTACGCCTCCCACGGATTGATAAACCTTAGGTCATCCACTTGAGGGAAATATGCTACTGTCCTACAAACCTCTGCACTTGGAGGCCCAACCACGTCTACAAGAAGAAGGTTGTGTAGTAGACATCACTTTGCTTGTCTTGTTTTACCATTGTCGAAATGTCTTGTAACCGGGATTCCGAGTCTGATCGGGTCTTCCTGGGAGAAGGAATATCCTTCGTTGACCGTGAGAGCTTGTGATGGGCTAAGTTGAGACACCCCTGCAGGGTTTTGAACTTTCGGAAGCCGTGCTCGCGGTTATGGGCAGATGGGAATTTGTTAATATCCGGTTGTAGAGAACTTGACACTTAACTTAATTAAAATGAATCAACCGGGTGTGTAGCCGTGATGGTCTCTTTCCGGCGGAACCGGGAAGTGAACATGGGTCTTGTATTATGCTTGAACGTAAGTAGTTACACGATCACTTCTTGATCATTATAGTTTTCTCGACCGTGCCTTGCTTCTCTTCTCGCTCTCATTTGTGTAAGTTAGCCACCATATATGCTAGTGCTTGCTGCAGATCCACCTCACTACCTTTTCCTACCCATAAGCTTAAATAGTCTTGATCTCGCGGGTGTGAGATTGCCGAGTCCTCATGACTCACAGATACTTCCAAACAGTTGTAGGTGCCGATGAAACCAGTGCAGATGACGCAACCGAGCTCAAGTGGGAGCTCGATGAAGATCGTGTTCATTGTGTTGTTTCGTTTCCAGTAGATCAGTAGTGGTGCCCAGTTGGGACGATCGGGGATCTAGCATTCGGGGTTGTCTTCTTTTATTTTGGTTCCGTAGTCGGACCTTGATTGTATTCTGTATGATGTATGTATAACTTGTATTTGTGTGAAGTGGCGATTGTAAGCCAACTCTTTATCCCTTCCTTATTCATTAAATGGGATGTGTAAAGATTACCCCTCTTGTGACATGCCTACTATGCGGTTATGCCTCTAAGTCGTGCTCCGACACGTGGGAGATATAGCCGCATCGTGGGTGTTACAAGTTGGTAATCAGAGCCTTCCCCGACTTAGGAGCCCCCTGCTTGATCGAATCATTGACGTTGTTGAGTCTAGAAAAATGTTTTGAGTCTTATAGGATTATATATATCAGAGAGTAGGATTCTTTTTACTCCTCAGTCCCTTTGCCTCTCTGGTGAGGCCTCCTGACGTAGAGTTTTGACTCTACTCTCCTAAAATTTCACGAATTTTTTTAGGATCACGCGGGTATCTTGGAATCATTCCGATGGTTTTATGACGAGAACATTGTTCTTGGTGCCTCCTGACATTTAGGGGTTATGGTAGTGTCCCGGGGAGTTGAGCTCCGAGGTGTTGTCGTCACAATTTTATCGTTGCAGTTTTGGAATACCTAAGTTTTGCCGACATCGAAATTCTACTTTATGCAGTTGTTGGTGAGATAACCTCGACGCCACCTAGTACTGGGGCGGGAGTTCGGGAGTATTGACATAAATCGTATAATGGACGCTTTTTGAAGGTTGAGGTAAATGATTTCTGAAGGTTTCTTGGTTATGTGTTGAAGGATGGATACAACTGGATGTAGGATTTGTTAGTTTGGGTGAGATATTATGCTTCCCCTGTATCCCCAACACCTGATTGCATAACCAGAAAGTTTTGGGAGTTTATTGAAGGAAATATGCCCTAGAGGCAATAATAAAGTTATTATTTATTTCCTTATATCATGATAAATGTTTATTATTCATGCTAGAATTGTATTAACCGGAAACATAATACATGTGTGAATACATAGACAAACAGAGTGTCACTAGTATGCCTCTACTTGACTAGCTCGTTAATCAAAGATGGTTATGTTTCCTAACCATGAACAAAGAGTTGTTATTTGATTAACGGGATCACATCATTAGGTGAATGATCTGATTGACATGACCCATTCCATTAGCTTAGCACCTGATCGTTTAGTATGTTGCTATTGCTTTCTTCATGACTTATACATGTTCCATTGACTATGAGATTATGCAACTCCCGTTTGCCGGAGGAACACTTTGTGTGCTACCAAACGTCACAACGTAAATGGGTGATTATAAAGGTGCTCTACAGGTGTCTCCAAAGGTACATGTTGGGTTGGCGTATTTCGAGATTAGGATTTGTCACTCCAATTGTCGGAGAGGTATCTCTGGGCCCTCTCGGCAATACACATCACATAAGCCTTGCAAGCATTGCAACTAATGAGTTAGTTGTGAGATGATGTATTACGGAACGAGTAAAGAGACTTGCCGGTAACGAGATTAAGCTAGGTATGGGATACCGACGATCGAATCTCAGGCAAGTAACATACCGATGACAAAGGGAACAACGTATGTTGTTATGCGGTCTGACCGATAAAAGATCTTCGTAGAATATGTAGGAGCCAATATGAGCATCCAGGTTCCGCTATTGGTTATTGACCGGAAACGTGTCTCGGTCATGTCTACATTGTTCTCGAACACGTAGGGTCCGCACGCTTAAGGTTTCGATGACAGTTATATTATGAGTTTATGAGTTTTGATGTACCGAAGTTAGTTCGGAGTCCCGGATGTGATCACAGACATAACGAGGAGTCTCGAAATGGTCGAGACATAAAGATTGATATATTGGACGGATATATTCGGACACCGGAAGTGTTCCGGGGAAGTTTCGGATAAAACCGGAGCACCGGGGGGTTACCGGAACCCCCCGGGGGGTTAATGGGCCTCATGGGCCTAAAGTGGAGAAGAGGAGGGGCTGCCAGGGCAGGCCGCGTGCCCCCTCTCCCCCTAGTCCGAATTGGACAAGGAGGGAGGGGCGCCCCCCCCCTTTTTCTTCTCTCCTTCCCCCTCTCCTACTTGGACAAGGAAAGGGAGGGGAGTCCTACTCCCGGTAGGAGTAGGACTCCTCCTGCGCGCCTCCTACTAGGGCCGGCCGCACCCCCCTTGGATCCTTTATATACGGAGGCAAGGGGCACCCCTAGACACACAAGTTGATCCACGTGATCATATTCTTAGCCATGTGCGGTGCCCCCTTCCACCATAGTCCTCGATAATATTGTAGCGGTGCTTAGGCGAAGCCCTGCGATGGTAGTACATCAAGATCGTCACCACGCCGTCGTGCTGACGGAACTCTTCGCCGACACTTTGCTGGATCAGAGTCCAGGGATCGTCATCGAGCTGAACATGTGCTAGAACTCGGAGGTGCCGTAGTTTCGGTGCTTGATCGGTCGGGCCGTGGAGACGTATGACTACATCAACCAAGTTAACGCTTCCGTTGTCGATCTACAAGGGTACGTAGATCACACTCTCCCCCTCTCGTTGCTATGCATCACCATGATCTTGCGTGTGCGTAGGAATTTTTTTGAAATTAGTACGAAACCCCTACAGTGGCATCCGAGCCTAGGTTTTATATGTTGATGTTATATGCACGAGTAGAACACAAGTGAGTTGTGGGCGATATAAGTCATACTTCTTACCAGCATGTCATACTTTGGTTTGGCGGTATTGTTGGACGAAGCGGCCCGGACCGACATTACGCGTACGCTTACGTGAGACCGGTTCTCCCGACGTGCTTTGCACATAGGTGGCTTGCGGGTGACAGTTTCTTCAACTTTAGTTGAACCGAGTGTGGCTACGCCCGGTCCTTGCGAAGGTTAAAACAGCACCAACTTGACAAACTATCGTTGTGGTTTTGATGCGTAGGTAAGATTGGTTCTTGCTTAAGCCCGTAGCAGCCACGTAAAACTTGCAACAACAAAGTAGAGGACGTCTAACTTGTTTTTGCAGGGCATGTTGTGATGTGATACGGTCAAGACATGATGCTAAATTTTATTGTATGAGATGATCATGTTTTGTAACTGAGTTATCGGCAACTGGCAGGAGCCATATGGTTGTCGCTTTATTGTATGCAATGCAATCGCGCTGTAATGCTTTACTTTATCACTAAGCGGTAGCGATAGTCGTGGAAGCATAAGATTGGCGAGACGACAACGATGCTACGATGGAGATCAAGGTGTCGCGCCGGTGACGATGGTGATCACGACGGTGCTTCGAAGATGGAGATCACAAGCACAAGATGATGATGGCCATATCATATCACTTATATTGATTGCATGTGATGTTTATCTTTTATGCATCTTATCTTGCTTTGATTGATGGTAGCATTATAAGATGATCTCTCACTAATTATCAATAAGTGTTCTCCCTGAGTATGCACCGTTGCGAAAGTTCTTCGTGCTGAGACGCCATGTGATGATCGGGTGTGATAGGCTCTACGTTCAAATACAACGGGTGCAAAACAGTTGCACACGCGGAATACTCAGGTTATACTTGACGAGCCAAGCATATATAGATATGGCCTCGGAACACGGAGACCGAAAGGTCGAGCGTGAATCATATAGTAGATATGATCAACATAGTGATGTTCACCAATGAAACTACTCCATCTCACGTGATGATCGGACATGGTTTAGTTGATTTGGATCACGTAATCACTTAGAGGATTAGAGGGATGTCTATCTAAGTGGGAGTTCCTTAAGTAAATTTATTGAACCTAAATTTATCATGAAACTTAGTACCTGATAGTATCTTGCTTGTTTATGCTTGATTGTAGATAGATGGCTCGTGCTGTTGTTCCGTTGAATTTTAATGCGTTCCTTGAGAAAGCAAAGTTGAAAGATGATGGTAGAAATTACACGGACTGGGTCTGTAACTTGAGGATTATCCTCATTGCTGCACAGAAGAATTACGTCCTGGAAGCACCGCTGGGTGCCAGGCCTGCTGCTGGAGCAACACCAGATGTTATGAACGTCTGGCAGAGCAAAGCTGATGACTACTCGATAGTTCAGTGTGCCATGCTTTACGGCTTAGAATCGGGACTTCAACGATGTTTTGAACGTCATGGAGCATATGAGATGTTCCAGGAGTTGAAGTTAATATTTCAAGCAAATGCCCGGATTGAGAGATATGAAGTCTCCAATAAGTTCTATAGCTGCAAGATGGAGGAGAACAGTTCTGTCAGTGAGCATATACTCAAAATGTCTGGGTATAATAATCACTTGATTCAATTGGGAGTTAATCTTCCAGATGATTGCGTCATTGACAGAATTCTCCAATCACTGCCACCAAGCTAGAAGAGCTTCGTGATGAACTATAATATGCACGGGATGAATAAGACTATTCCCGAGCTCTTCGCAATGCTGAAAGCTGCGGAGGTAGAAATCAAGAAGGAGCATCAAGTGTTGATGGTCAACAAGACCACTAGTTTCAAGAAAAAGGGCAAAGGGAAGAAGAAGTGGAACTTCAAAAAGAACAGCAAGCAAGTTGCTACTCAAGAGAAGAAACCCAAACCTGGACCTAAGCCTGAAAGTGAGTGCTTCTACTGCAAGCAGACTGGTCACTGGAAGCGGAACTGCCCCAAGTATTTGGCGGATAAGAAGGATGGCAAGGTGAACAAAGGTATATGTGATATACATGTTATTGATGTGTACCTTACTAATGCTCGCAGTAGCACCTGTGTATTTGATACTGGTTCTGTTGCTAATATTTGCAACTCGAAACAGGGACTATGGATTAAGCGAAGATTGGCTAAGGACGAGGTGACGATGCGCGTGGGAAACGGTTCCAAAGTCGATGTGATCGCAGTCAGCACGCTACCTCTACATCTACCTTCGGGATTAATATTAGACCTAAATAATTGTTATTTGGTGCCAGCGTTAAGCATGAAAATTATATCTGGATCTTGTTTGATGCGAGAAGGTTATTCATTTAAATCTGAGAATAATGGTTGTTCTATTTATATGAGTAATATCTTTTATGGTCATGCACCCTTAAAGAGTGGTCTTTTTTATTGAATCTCAATAGTAGTGACACACATATTCATAGTGTTGAAACCAAAAGATGCAGAGTTGATAATGATAGTGCAACTTATTTGTGGCACTGCCGTTTAGGTCATATCGGTGTAAAGCGCATGAAGAAACTCCATACTGATGGACTTTTGGAACCACTTGATTATGAATCACTTGGTACTTGCGAACCGTGCCTCATGGGCAAGATGACTAAAACACCGTTCTCCGGTACTATGGAGAGAGCAACAGATTTGTTGGAAATCATACATACAGATGTATGTGGTCCGATGAATATTGAGGCTCGTGGCGGATATCGTTATTTTCTCACCTTCACAGATGACTTAAGCAGATATGGGTATATCTACTTAATGAAACACAAGTCTAAAACATTTGAAAAGTTCAAAGAATTTCAGATTGAAGTAGAAAATCATCGTAACAAGAAAATAAAATTCCTACGATCTGATCGTGGAGGAGAATATTTGAGTTACGAGTTTGGTGTACATTTGAAAAATTGTGGAATAGTTTCGCAACTCACGCCACCCGGAACACCACAGCGTAATGGTGTGTCCGAATGTCGTAATCGTACTTTAATAGATATGGTGCGATCTATGATGTCTCTTACTGATTTACTGCTATCATTTTGGGGATACGCTCTAGAGATGGCCGCATTCACGTTAAATAGGGCACCATCAAAATCTGTTGAGACGACGCCTTATGAACTGTGGTTTGGCTAGAAACCAAAGTTGTCGTTTCTGAAAGTTTGGGGCTGCGATGCTTATGTGAAAAAGCTTCAACCTGATAAGCTCGAACCCAAATCGGAGAAATGTGTCTTCATAGGATATCCAAAGGAAACTATTGGATACACCTTCTATCACAGATCCAAAGGCAAGACTTTTGTTGCTAAATTCGTAAACTTTCTGGAGAAGGAGTTTCTCTCGAAAGGAGTGGGAGGAAAGTAGAGCTTGACGAGGTAACTATACCTGCTCCCTTATTGGAAAGTAGTGCATCACAGAAAACTGTTTCAGTGACACCTACACCAGTTAGTGAGGAAGCTAATGATGATGATCATGAAACTTCAGAACAAGATACTACTAAACCTCATAGATCAACCAGAGTGAGATCCGCGCCAGAGTGGTACGGTAATCCTGTTCTGGAAGTCATGCTACTAGATCATGATGAACCTACGAACTATGAAGAAGCGATGGTGAGCCCAGATTCCGCAAAATGGCTTGAAGCCATGAAATCTGAGATGGGATCCATGTATGAGAACAAAGTATGGACTTTGGTTGACTTGCCCGATGATCGGCAAGCAATTGAGAATAAATGGATCTTCAAGAAGAAGACTGACGCTGATGGTAATATTACTGTCTACAAAAGCTCGACTTGTCGCAAAAGGTTTTCGGCAAGTTCAAGGGATTGACTACGATGAGACCTTCTCACCCGTAGCGATGCTTAAGTCTTTCCGAATCATGTTAGCAATTGCCGCATTTTATGATTATGAAATTTGGCAGATGGATGTCAAAACTGCATTCCTGAATGGATTTCTGGAAGAAGAGTTGTATATGATGCAACCAGAAGGTTTTGTCGATCCAAAGGGAGCTAACAAAGTGTGCAAGCTCCAGCGATCCATTTATGGACTGGTGCAAGCCTCTCGGAGTTGGAATAAACGCTTTGATAGTGTGATCAAAGCATTTGGTTTTATACAGACTTTTGGAGAAGCCTGTATTTACAAGAAAGTGAGTGGGAGCTCTGTAGCATTTCTGATATTATATGTGGATGACATATTACTAATTGGAAATGATATAGAATTTCTGGATAGCATAAAGGGATACTTGAATAAAAGTTTTTCAATGAAAGACCTCGGTGAAGCTGCTCACATATTAGGCATTAAGATCTATAGAGATAGATCAAGACGCTTAATTAGACTTTCACAAAGCACATACCTTGATAAAGTTTTGAAGAAGTTCAAAATGGATCAAGCAAAGAAAGGGTTCTTGCCTGTGTTACAAGGTGTGAAGTTGAGTAAGACTCAATGCCCGACCACTGCAGAAGATAGAGAGAAAATGAAAGATGTTCCCTATGCTTCAGCCATAGGCTCTATCATGTATGCAATGCTGTGTACCAGACCTAATGTGTGCCTTGCTATAAGTCTAGCAGGGAGGTACCAAAGTGATCCAGGAGTGGATCACTGGACAACGGTCAAGAACATCCTGAAATACCTGAAAAGGACTGGGGATATGTTTCTCATATATGGAGGTGACAAAGAGCTCATCGTAAAAGGTTACGTTGATGCAAGCTTTGACACTGATTCGGACGATTCTAAATCACAAACCGGGATACGTGTTTACATTAAACGGTGGAGCTGTCTGTTGGTGCAGTTCTAAACAAAGCGTTGTAGCGGGATCTACATGTGAAGCGGAGTACATAGCTGCTTCGGAAGCAGCAAATGAAGGAGTCTGGATGAAGGAGTTCATATCCGATCTAGGTGTCATACCTAGTGCATCGGGTCCAATGAAGATCTTTTGTGACAATACTGGTGCAATTGCCTTGGCAAAGGAATCCAGATTTCATAAGAGAACCAAGCACATCAATAGACGCTTCAATTCCATCCGGGATCTAGTCCAGGTGGGAGACATAGAGATTTGCAAGATACATACGGATCTGAATGTTGCAGACCCGTTGACTAAGCCTCTTCCACGAGCAAAACATGATCAGCACCAAAGCTCCATGGGTGTTAGAATCATTACTGTGTAATCTAGATTATTGACTCTAGTGCAAGTGGGAGACTGAAGGAAATATGCCCTAGAGGCAATAACAAAGTTATTATTTATTTCCTTATATCATGATAAATGTTTATTATTCATGCTAGAATTGTATTAACTGGCAACATAATACATGTGTGAATACATAGACAAACAGAGTGTCACTAGTATGCCTCTACTTGACTAGCTCGTTAATCAAAGATGGTTATGTTTCCTAACCATGAACAAAGAGTTGTTATTTGATTAACGGGATCACATCATTAGGTGAACGATCTGATTGACATGACCCATTCCATTAGCTTAGCACCCGATCGTTTAGTATGTTGCTATTGCTTTCTTCATGACTTATACATGTTCCTATAACTATGAGATTATGCAACTCCCGTTTGCCGGAGGAACACTTTGTGTGCTACCAAACGTCACAACGTAAATGGGTGATTATAAAGGTGCTCTAAAGGTGTCTCCAAAGGTACATGTTGGGTTGGCGTATTTCGAGATTAGGATTTGTCACTCCAATTGTCGGAGAGGTATCTCTGGGCCCTCTCGGTAATACACATCACATAAGCCTTGCAAGCATTGCAACTAATGAGTTAGTTGTGAGATGATGTATTACGGAACGAGTAAAGAGACTTGCCGGTAACGAGATTGAACTAGGTATGGGATACCGATGATCGAATCTCGGGCAAGTAACATAGCGATGACAAAGGGAACAACGTATGTTGTTATGCGGTCTGACCGACAAAAGATCTTCGTAGAATATGTAGGAGCCAATATGAGCATACAGGTTCCGCTATTGGTTATTGACCGGAGACGTGTCTCGGTCATGTCTACATTGTTCTCGAACCCGTAGGGTCCGCACGCTTAAGGTTTCGATGACAGTTATATTATAAGTTTATGAGTTTTGATGTACCGAAGTTAGTTCGAAGTCCCGGATGTGATCACGGACATAACGAGGAGTCTCGAAATGGTCGAGACATAAAGATTGATATATTGGACGAATATATTCGGACACCGGAAGTGTTCCGGGGAAGTTTCGGATAAAACCGGAGCACCGGGGGGTTACCGGAACCCCCCGGGGGGTTAATGGGCCTCATGGGCCTAAAGTGGAGAAGAGGAGGGGCTGCCAGGGCAGGCCGCGTGCCCCCTCTCCCCCTAGTCCGAATTGGACAAGGAGGGAGGGGCGGCGCCCCCCCTTTTTCTTCTCTCCTTCCCCCTCTCCTACTTGGACAAGGAAAGGGAGGGGAGTCCTACTCCCGGTAGGAGTAGGACTCCTCCTGCGCGCCTCCTACTAGGGCCGGCCGCACCCCCCTTGGATCCTTTATATACGGAGGCAAGGGGCACCCCTAGACACACAAGTTGATCCACGTGATCATATTCTTAGCCGTGTGCGGTGCCCCCTTCCACCATAGTCCTCGATAATATTGTAGCGGTGCTTAGGCGAAGCCCTGCGACGGTAGTACATCAAGATCGTCACCATGCCGTCGTGCTGACGGAATTCTTCCCCGACACTTTGCTGGATCAGAGTCCGGGGATCGTCATCGAGCTGAACATGTGCTAGAACTCGGAGGTGTCGTAGTTTCGGTGCTTGATCGGTCGGGCCGTGGAGACGTACGACTACATCAACCAAGTTAACGCATCCGTTGTCGATCTACAAGGGTACGTAGATCACACTCTCCCCCTCTCGTTGCTATGCATCACCATGATCTTGCGTGTGCGTAGGACATTTTTTGAAATTACTACGAAACCCCAACATTTATAAGTGGGAATTCAAGTATCTCGTAGGATATCTTTCCAACAGACACATGATACGATATGGGATCTATCATGTGTTTGTTTCTGGCTTATTTTGCAAGCCAATCCTTTGTTTTTGTTTTAATTTGTGGTATTCGAGTTGCTTCAATGTCAAGTGTTGATTCCATACTTTCCTTAAGCGGTGTTCTCATATTTTTATGTGAATACAAATCCTTCTTGATCTTCGAGGTTGCCATCTCAATTTCTTCTGAACCGGTGTGTCTCTCTTCAAGTGGATCCGATCTTTTTCAACATCCACAAGATCAACTCAAGTCTTCTCAATGGTGTTCATTTCAATCGTCCCAAGCTGCCTTTGTTTTCCCGCCCTCCCACCCTTTTTCTTCGAGGACTCGGATTTCTTAATCAAGTATCCATCTTATTGATGTGAAGTCTCTCCATTCTTTTCCGTCAATATTCTTATCCGGTGATTCTCATGAAGATTCTAACGGAGCTTCAAGTTCATCATTCTTCATTCTTTTACTACGGTGGATTCAATTCAAGCTTTGTCGATCATATCTTTTCCTCGTTTCAAATGTTTTCTCATGCCGGTGCACCCCTGAATCATTCACCTCTCGCTATTCATTTGTTCCGGAGTGTTGAAGATATCTCAGAAGATTCGTGTTTTCATTCCAAACCGTTCAAACTATTTCGAGGTGGTTATCTCTTTCAAGCCATTTAATTCAACCGGTGCTATCTCCTTTTCAAGTAATCATTCAACGGTGTTTTCTCTTGAGTGGGCCCTAACCCACAGGTCTTTTCCCAGGATCTTACCTGACTCTTCTAATTTTCCCGGAGCTTCTCAAATTCTTTTCCAAGTTCACGTAAGAATGAGTTATCATCGGTCAAATGCCTTCTCCAAGATCTTTCACATTCTTTTCATCGTTGGCTCAACCTTTCCATTCTTCATTCCAGAGTGCCTCAACGATTCATGACGGTGTTTCTCGTCGTCATTCTCGGATTTTGAAGACCGAAGAATACTTTCCCTCCAAATTTTACCCGTTCTTTCAAAGATTCATGGTTCTAGCATTATGCTATACTCTCATAATTGTTTTCGATTGTGAAAATTCTTTTTAACCATCCGGAGCATTTCAAGAACCTTTGTCAGTTTGATTCTCTGGAGGCTATCACTTCAGAAGATTTATTCATTCCAGCTTTCAGCTCTCATTCTTAGAATCTTATAGGTGCATCGTTCAAATATCCTCTAATCAGCTTGTGATCTCTTCGTTCTCTTATATCAAATTACCTCAAGTATCTTCATTCGTTCTCCAATTCTCATCGGTGATTCATCCCTTTACTTCGTTCATTTTAGATTCTTACGGTGGTTCGTTCAAGAGTTCTCTTCCTTGTTTATCATATCAATTCATTCGTTCTTTCAAATCCTACCAGTGCCCCATTTAGTTTATGCTATATCTCTCTTAATCCTTTCAACGAGAATAAGTAGTATGAAAAATCCGTTGCTTGTCATCAATTTAATTCATGAAGGATAAGCATAATGTAATTCTTATTCTTGTTTCATCCAAGTGATTAATTCCTTATTCCGGAGGTTCATCAAATTCTCGGTGTCAATTGGTTCATCTTTTCTTTTCCCGGAGTTCCAAGCTCTCATCATCATGAAGATCCATCTAATCATTGCAAGGCTTCAACCTTATTCTTTTCACCTTTCATTTCGTTTGATCATTCTTTTATTAATGGAGTTCTTCATGGAGGCTCTACATGGTGGTTCATCAAGGATTTAATTCCTTCTCGAAGTTCTCATCAAGATTCTTTTTAGAGGAGCTCAAGTTTTCTTCATTTTGCAATCCGGAGTGCAATTGTTCTTCCTTATCTTTTGAGGTGGTAATATATCATTCTTCATTCACTAGAATGATATAGTTAAACCCATCAATCTCTTCGAGCATGAGCTCTTCTCAATCCATCAATCGCTTTGTTGGAGTTATCTTGGGTTATATTTCACCTAAAGCTTTCCCTAAGGATTGTTGCTATTTATGGTGCTTATAAATGACCCAAGTTCTTCATTTATCCTCCCGGTGAAATAGTTTCTCGTCTCCTTGTTCATATCAATCCAAATCCATTGTTTCCGTTAGTGGCATAATTTCACCTCATAATTTTTGAGATGTTTTCCATAAGCCCACTTCAAGCTTACCCTTTCGTTGTTGATAATCCAACAACTCCGTTCTAGTATTTTTTGTAAGCGTGCTCTCCCAAGATCTTGTTTCCCTCCGTTCATTCCATTCCATTCTATCATTTCTTCCGGAGGCATTGTGTTGTTTCTCTCTCCTCTCATCTTCTCGGATTGTGAGGATCGTGTTCTTTTCATGCTTCTCCATTTAACCAAAGTGTTGTGTCCTCTGCTCAAGTTCTTTTAATATTATCAAGTCTTGCATCTCTTTTCAACCGGAGTGCTGTCCGAATTTGTTCTTCCTTGTTTCTCTTTTCTAACGGAGTCTTTTCAACTTTGCTCATCTCCGTTGTATTCCTTTCTCGAAGTTGTTCAACCTTTCAAGGTTCTTTGGTTTCACTCGTTTGTCAAAGAAGCAACTTAGTTTTAATTCTTCTATTCCTCTTCCG
Organism: Triticum dicoccoides; assembly: GCF_002162155.2. NCBI lineage: Eukaryota > Viridiplantae > Streptophyta > Magnoliopsida > Poales > Poaceae > Triticum > Triticum dicoccoides. The sequence goes on along the minus strand of NC_041382.1, from coordinate 67,580,913 downwards.
TTTTCTCTCCGGTGCCATCCTAGATCTCAGGACGAGATCCTCTTGTAGTGGTGGAGTGTTGTGATGCCCCGAGACCGTTGCGCCAGGTGTCTTCCAGTTATTCGCTGTCTTTGCCATGACATTTGCTTGTGTGTTGCATCTTGCCATGTCATCATGTGCATTGCATCATCATGTTTTCAAAACTTGCATTAGCCCAGGTCTCCCAGTTCCTTTCGTTGTTCGTTCTGAGCCCAGACACACTTGCACGTGCCCGCAACATGTCCGATATAGTATTTTATAAGTGGACAGAAAATGTTCTCAGAATGGGTTGAAAGTTGGCATGCGGTGTTTTTATGTTATAGGTAGGCCGCATGCCAAGTTTCATCGCGTTCGGAGTTCGTTTGATGCCCTAACGGATAACTATAGCGGCAATATAGCCAGTCAAACGTCGGACGTTTTCGGTCTCAGAAAACTACCGTTGGGTCTCTCTCTCTTCTCTCCTCTCAGCCTGAGGCCTTCTGCACAGCTCACAAGTTCCAACCAACCCCTCCTCACGCGCGCGTCCGAAAGTTGTCCCGGACCCGACCCGGGCAGTCGTCACCGTTGGATCCGGATCATCCCTTAGCATCTACAAAACATCTCTGTTTTTCTTTTTGGACTCCCTACCTATTTGTTTCTCGACTTTCCGATTACGATTGGAGGGACGAGGTAGCCCCTACCCAAAGATCCATATGCCATATATATAAACAGATTCAACCCTAATTTCTAGGGGAGATGTCCCATCCATCCCCCCGCCGCCGCCACTCTCCCCATCGGGATCCAAAACCAGCCTCCACCTTCTCCTCGTTTTCCCCTCCTGTCCAACCACCATCGCCACCCAAATCCTGCAGGAGCCCGAGCTCCTCTGCCCGTTGCTCCTCTCTAATAGCCGCCCGAGCACCGGCGAGCTCGCTGGAGCAGACCACCGACGCCCGAGCCCAATCCCCTCGCACTACCTCCTTCTTTCCCTTCTTCTTTCCCTGTCTCATCCCTCTCTCGTGCTCTGCATGTTCGAACATGAGGCCATGGAAGCCGCCCTTCCATACCTCGTCTCCGGCCCCTGCCCGTCGGAGCCGTGCCTCCCTGGACCCGCGGCTGTGGAGTCGGTCTTCATCCACGCCTCGCCCGCCTTGACACGCTCACCATCGTCACCGGGAGCTCCAAGCCGCCCCAAGCTCTGCTCCATTCCAGCGTCGCCCGCGCGCCAAGTTCTGCCGCTTCCTCATCCAATCCGCGTCCTGGCCGGTGCGTCTCCGCGGTCGGACCTCCCCAAGCCCTCTTCACCGGCCTCCACTGCTTTTGCATGCGGGGACAACGACGACCGGCGCCAAGTTCCCCTGCCTCGCTCGCCTACATCCACCTCGCCCCTCGCCAGCAAGCTGTCGCCGGGCCTGGCACCTGCCGCGCCTCCGTTGACCCCGCCTCTCGCGTTCCTGGATCCGCTGCGCCGCCGCGTTCCCCGTCGTCGTCGACCTCCATGCCCCGCCACCGGCCTCTGCGCGTTCTGCATCAAACAGAGGAGCTCGAACCACTGCCCTGCTCGTCTCGATTCAGCGAGACCGAGCCGGCCTCCTCGTGCCCGCTTGGGTCGCATCCTGCAGCAAGGCCCAACGCGCCCCTCTCCTCTCCGTTGTGGGCCTCAGCCCAGGGTGAGCAGCCCCCGCTCCTGTGCACTTTTGGGGCCGGCCAGATTCGGCCTAGTGTAGTATTGTTTTACAGATCTACGAGTTTATCTTTATCCAGGTTTTACCAGTTTTGCAGAAAACCCCTCCATGTTCATGCATATAACAACTTCAAGACCGTGCATCGGTTTAACATAAGTTATATATGAAACATGACTAGAATTTTATCTAGTTTAATAATATCCAACTTTCAATCATGTTGGACATGTTTAAAATGATGTTTGCTTTATTTTGCTTAAATAACATGTTAAAATGCTTTAATTCATAACTAAATAACCGTAGCTCCAAATTTAATAAACTTTATATGTATTTGGGGTAGAAAAATGCATAGATTATCATGGTGACTTTACTTTGCATGTTTAATAACTATAAAATATGGTTTAGGGCAGAACAGTACCAAACCTAAAATATGCACATGAGGAGTTTCCGGATTTGTTGTTTGTTATATCCGGCCTCATTTAAACTTGCCTAGATAGGTAGTTTTCATATGCTTCACCCCTTGCCATGCTAACAAACATTTAATGTTGTTGAGTACTTAAACGGGAGAGAACTAAATAATTGTTGTGGTGTCATCAATATGCAACTCGTTGCATATTGAGCTCCACTTAACTTGTAGTTTTGCTTGTGCACTTTGCCATGCCATGCCTCATTAAACCGTACATGCATCATACTTGATTGTGCATCATGCCATGCTTATGTGATGGTTGTTTACTATGTTGTTTGCTTCTTTCCGGTGTTGCTTCTTCAGGTTAGTTCCGATAACGTCGCGTTTGTGAGGATTCGTTCGACTTCGTCAGTTTGTCTTCTTCATGGACTCATTCTTCTTCCTTGCAGGATCTCAGGCAAGATGACCATACCCTCGAAATCACTTCTATCTTTGCTTGCTAGTTGCTCTCTCTATTGCTATGCCGCGATACCTACCACTTGCTATATCATGCCTCCCATATTGCCATGTCAAGCCTCTAACCCACCTTTCCTAGCAAACCGTTGTTTGGCTATGTTACCGCTTTTGCTCAGCCCTTCTTATAGCATTGCTAGTTGCATGTGAAGATGTAGTCTGTTCCATGTTGGAACATGGATTTTGTTGGGATATCACTATATCTATTATGTTAATTAATGCATCTATATACTTGGTAAAGGGTGGAAGGCTCGGCCTTATGCCTGGTGTTTTGTTCCACTCTTGCCGCCCTAGTTTCCGTCATACCGGTGTTATGTTCCTTGATTTTGCGTTCCTTACGCGGTTGGGTGTTATGGGAACCCCTTGACAGTTTGCTTTGAATAAAACTCCTCCAGGAAGGCCCAACCTTGGTTTTACCATTTGCCACCTAAGCCTTTTTCCCTTGGGTTTTGCAGACTCAAGGGTCATCTTTATTTTT
>NC_041382.1:67542599-67577605 GCF_002162155.2 Triticum dicoccoides | reverse complement strand
TGTTGGTCCAAACTGGGCGATGTCCTGCGCCCCCTGGGCAACTAGGGTCTATGCCAACCCGACGTCTTGCCCATCCGGTGTGCCCTGAGAACGAGATATGTGCAGCTCCTATCGGGATTTGTCGGCACATTCAGGTGGCTTTGCTGGTCTTGTTTTACCATTGTCGAAATGTCTTGTAACCGGGATTCCGAGTCTGATCGGGCCTTCCTGGGAGAGGGAATATCCTCCGTTCACCGTGAGAGCTTGTGATGGGCTAAGTTGGGACACCCCTGTAGGGTTTTGAACTTTCGAAAGCCGTGCCCGCGGTTATGGGCAGATGGGAGTTTGCTAATATCCGGTTGTAGAGAACTTGACACTTAACTTAATTAAAATGAATCAACCACGTGTGTAGCCGTTATGGTCTCTTTCCGGCGGAGTCCGGGAAGTGAACACGGGTCTTGTGTTATGCTTGAACGTAAGTAGTTATAGGATCACTTGTTGATCATTATAGTTTTCTCGACCGTGCCTTGCTTCTCTTCTCGCTCTCATCTGCGTAAGTTAGCCACCATATATGCTAGTGCTTGCTGCAGATCCACCTCACTACCTTTTCCTACCCATAAGCTTAAATAGTCTTGATCTCGCGGGTGTGAGATTGCTGAGTCCTCGTGACTCACAGATACTTCCAAACAGTTGCAGGTGCCGATGATACCAGTGCAGATGACGCAACTGAGCTCAAGTGGGAGCTCGATGAAGATCGTGTTCGTTGTGTTGTTTTGTTTCCAGTTGATCAGTAGTGGTGCCCAGTTGGGACGATCGGGGATCTAGCATGTGGGGTTGTCTTCTTTTATTTTGGTTCCGTAGTCGGACCTTGATTGTATTCTGTATGATGTATGTATAACTTGTATTTGTGTGAAGTGGCGATTGTAAGCCAACTCTTTATCCCTTCCTTATTCATTACATGGGATGTGTAACGATTACCCCTCTTGCGACATGCCTACTATGCGGTTATGCCTCTAAGTCGTGCTCCGACACGTGGGAGATATAGTCGCATCATGGGTGTTACACCCTCCCTCCTCCCTCCTACGATCCTCCTCCATCCCCCACCCGCAGCTCCCATTCTCCTCCCTCATCTCTCCTCACTCTGTTCTTGCATAGAGTAGATCTTTTAGTAAATTAGTAAAAATTCAAACTAGCTAGGTTAACTAGGTTGGCTAGCTAGGTTAACTAGTTTAATTAGGTTAATTAACTAGGTTAACTGGCTAGGTTAACTAACTAGGTTAACTAGTGATACGTCTCCAACGTATCTACTTTTCCAAACACTTTTGCCCTTGTTTTGGACTCTAACTTGCATGATTTGAATGGAACAAACCCGGACTGACGTTGTTTTTAGCAGAATTACCATGGTGTTATTTATGTGCAGGAGCAAACATTCTCGGAATGACCTGAAAGGGGTTTTTGTATTCGTGCCCCTAGTTGGGTCACGCTCGACTGATTTGCCCCTATTTTTTCAACAATTGCGGTTTTGCCCAGCTCACGTCACTCGCCTTGTGTTTTTTCCCTTCCGGGGCGGTTCCGACCAGTGAGCAGTCGCCATGTGGTGAACCGTGATTGTTTGGAACCGCCCCGGAAGGGCGAAAACACAAGGCGAGTGAAGTGAGCTGGGTAAAACCGCAATTGTTGAAAAAATAGGGGCAAATCAGTCGAGTGTGACCCAACTAGGGGCACGAATACAATTGCTCCTTTTAGAAAATATGAAAAATACCTGCAAAAGATGAGGGCCAGGGGCCCACCACATCTCCACGAGGGTGGGGGCGTGCCTGCCCCCCCTAGGGCGCGCCCCTACCTCGTGGGCCCCTTGTTGCCTCTCTGACTCCAACTCCAACTCCATATATTGAGTTTCGGGGAGGAAAAAATCAGAAAGAAGAAATCATCGCGTTTTACGATACGGAGCCGCCGCCAAGCCCTAAAACCTCTCGGGAGGGCTGATCTGGAGTCAGTTCGGGGCTCCGGAGAGGGGGATCCGTCGCCATCATCATCATCAACCATCCTCCATCACCAATTTCATGATGCTCACCGCCGTGCGTGAGTAATTCCATCGTAGGCTTGCTGGACGGTGATGGGTTGGATGGGATCTATCATGTAATCGAGTTAGTTTTGTTAGGGTTTGATCCCTAGTATCCACTATGTTCTGAGATTGATGTTGCTATGAATTTTCTATGCTTAATGCTTGTCACTAGGGCCCGAGTGCCATGATTTCAGATCTGAACCTATTATGTTTTCATCAATATATGTGTGTTCTTGATCCTATCTTGCAAGTCTATAGTCACTGATGTCTACTACACAACCTTCTTCTTGTAGACGTTGTTGGGCCTCCAAGTACAGAGGTTTGTAGGACAATAGCAAATTTCCCTCAAGTGGATGACCTAAGGTTTATCAATCCGTAGGAGGCGTAGGATGAAGATGGTCTCTCTCAAGCAACCATACAACCAAATAACAAAGAGTCTCTTGTGTCCCCAACACACCCAATACAATGGTAAATTGTATAGGTGCACTAGTTCGACGAAGAGATGGTGATACAAGTGGTATATGGATAGTAGATAATAGTTTTTGTAATCTGAAATAATAAAAACAGCAAGGTAGCAAGTGATAAAAGTGAGCGTAAACGGTATTGCAATGCTAGAAAACAAGGCCTAGGGTTCATACTTTCGCTAGTGTAAGTTCCCTCAACAATACTAACATAATTGGATCATAAAACTATCCCTCAACATGCAACAAAGAGTCACTCCAAAGTCACTAATAGCGGAGAACGAACGAAGAGATTATGGTAGGGTACGAAACCACCTCAAAGTTATTCTTTCCAATCAATCCGTTGGGCTATTCCTATAGGTGTCACAAACAACCCTGGAGTTCGTACTAGAATAACACCTTAAGACACAAATCAACCAAAACCCTAATGTCACCTAGATACTCCAATGTCACCTCAAGTATCCGTGGGCATGATTATACGATATGCATCACACAATCTCAATTCATCTATTCAACCAACACAAAGGACCTCAAAGAGTGCCCCAAAGATCTACCGAAGAATCACGACGAAAACGTGTGCCAACCCCTATGCATAGGTTCATGAACCCGCAAGTTGGTCACCTTAACATACATCAAGTGGCACGCGGTATCCCATTGTCACCACAGATATCCACGGCAAGACATACATCAAGTGTTCTCAAATATTTAAAGACTCAATCCGATAAGATTACTTCGAAGGGGAAACTCGATCCATTACAAGAGAGAAGAGGGGGGAAGAAACATCATAGGATCCAAATATAAGATCAAAGCTCGCGATACATCAAGATCGTATCATCTTAAGAACACGAGAGAGAGAGAGAGAGAGAGAGAGAGAGAGAGATCAAACACATAGCTACTGGTACATACCCTTAGCCCCGAGGGAGAACTACTCCCTCCTCATCATGGAGAGCACCGGGATGATGAAGATGGCCACCGGAGAGGGATTTCCCCCTCCAGCAAGGTGCAGGAACAGGGTCCCGATTGACTTTTGGTGGCTACGGAGGCTTCTGGCGGCGGAACTCCCGATCTATCTTGCGTTCTGGAAGTTTTAGGTCACGTAGGTATATATAGGTGCAGGAGGTACGTTAGGGGAGCCACGAGGGCCCCATGAGACAGGGGGCGCGCCCTAGGGGGGCGCCCCCCATCCTCGTGAGCACCTCGTTCCTTCCTTGACGTAGGGTCCAAGTCCATCAGGTGTGTTTCCTTCCAAAAATAACTTCTCTAGTTGATTTCATTCCGTTTTGACTCCGTCTGATATTCCTTTTCTTCAAAACACTGAAATAGGCATAAAACAGCAAATCTGAGCTGGGCCTCTGGTTAATAGGTTAGTCCCAAAAATAATATAAAAGTGGATAATAAAGCCCAATATTGCCCAAAACAGTAGATAATATAGCATGGAGCAATCAAAAATTATAGATACGTTGGAGACGTATCAAGCATCCCCAAGCTTAATTCCTGCTCGTCCTCGAGTAGGTAAATGATAAAAAGATAATTTTTGATGTGGAATGCTAGTTGGCATAATTTCAATGTAATTCTTATTACTTGTGATATGAATATTCAGATCCATAAGATTCAAGACAAAAGTTTAATATTGACATAGAAACAATAATACTTCAAGCATACTAACTAAGCAATTATGTCTTCTCAAAATAACATGGCCAAAGAGAGCTATCCCTACAAAATCATATAGTCTGGCTATGCTCCATCTTCATCACACAAAATATTTAAATCATGCACAACCCCGATGACAAGCCAAGCAATTGTTTCATACTTTTGATGTTCTCAAACTTTTTCAATCTTCACGCAATACATGAGCGTGAGCCATGGATATAGCACTATAGGTGGAATAGAGTGGTGGTTGTGGAGAAGACAAAAAGGAGAAGATAGTCTCACATCAACTAGGCGTATCAACGGGCTATGGAGATTCCCGTCAATAGATATCAATGTGAGTGAGTAGGGATTGCCATGCAACGAATGCACTAGAGCTATAAATTTATGAAAGCTCAAAAGAAACTAAGTGGGTGTGCATCCAACTTGCTTGCTCATGAAGACCTAGGGCATTTTGAGGAAGCCCATCATTGGAATATACAAGCCAAGTTCTATAATGAAAGATTCCCACTAGTATATGAAAGTGACAACATAGGAGACTCTCTATCATGAAGGTCATGATGCTACTTTGAAGCACAAGTGTGGTAAAAGGATAGTAACATTGTCCCTTTTATTTTTTTATTTGGCCTTTTTTTCTTTTTTTATTTGGCCTTTCCCATTTTTTGGCCTTTATTTTTTTATTTGGCCTTTCTTTTTTATTTGGACTTTCTTTTTCTTTTCTTTTTTGGGAACAATGCTCTATTGAATGATGATCATCACACTTCTATTTGTTTACAACTCAATGATACAACTCGATACTAGAACAAAGATGACTCTATATGAATGCCTCCGGCGGTGTACCGAGATATGCAATGAATCAAGAGTGACAAGTATGAAAGAATCATGAACAGTGGATTTGCCACAAATACTATGTCAACTACATGATCATGCTAAGCAATATGACAATGATGAATGTGTCATGATGAACGGAATGGTGGAAAGTTGCATGGCAATATATCTCGGAATGGCTATGGAAATGCCATAATAGGTAGGTATGGTGGCTGTTTTGAGGAAGGTAAATGGTGGGTTTATGGTACCGGCGAAAGTTACGCGGTACTAGAGAGGCTAGCAAAGGTGGAAGGGTGAGAGTGCGTATAATCCATGGACTCAACATTAGTCATAAAGAACTCACATACTTATTACAAAAATCTATTAGTTATCGAAACAAATTACTACGCGCTGAAGGAAATATGCCCTAGAGGCAATAATAAAGTTATTATTTATTTCCTTATATCATGATAAATGTTTATTATTCATGCTAGAATTGTATTAACCGGAAACATAATACATGTGTGAATACACAGACAAACAGAGTGTCACTAGTATGCCTCTACTTGACTAGCTCGTTAATCAAAGATGGTTATGTTTCCTAACCATTAACAAAGAGTTGTTATTTTATTAACGGGATCACATCATTAGATGAATGATCTGATTGACATGACCCATTCCGTTAGCTTAGCACCCGATCGTTTAGTATGTTGCTATTGCTTTCTTCATGACTTATACATGTTCCTATGACTATGAGATTATGCAACTCCCGTTTGCCGGAGGAACACTTTGTGTGCTACCAAACGTCACAACGTAACTGGGTGATTATAAAGGTGCTCTACAGGTGTCTCCAAAGGTACATGTTGGGTTGGCGTATTTCGAGATTAGGATTTGTCACTCTGATTGTCGGAGAGGTATCTCTGGGCCCTCTCGGTAATGCACATCACATAAGCCTTGCAAGCATTGCAACTAATGAGTTAGTTGTGAGATGATGTATTACGGAACGAGTAAAGAGACTTGCTGGTAACGAGATTGAACTAGGTATGGGATACCGATGATCGAATCTCGGGCAAGTAACATACCGATGACAAAGGGAACAACGTATGTTGTTATGCGGTCTAACCGATAAAAGATCTTCGTAGAATATGTAGGAGCCAATATGAGCATCCAGGTTCCGCTATTGGTTATTGACCGGAGACGTGTCTCGGTCATGTCTACATTGTTCTGAACCCGTAGGGTCCGCACGCTTAAGGTTTCGATGACAGTTATATTATGAGTTTATGAGTTTTGATGTACCGAAGTTAGTTCGGAGTCCCGGATGTGATCACGGACATAACGAGGAGTCTCGAAATGGTTGAGACATAAAGATTGATATATTGGACGGATATATTCGGACACCGGAAGTGTTCTCGGGAAGTTTCGGATAAAACCGGAGCACCGGGGGGTTACCGGAACCCCCCGGGGGGTTAATGGGCCTCATGGGCCTAAAGTGGAGAAGAGGAGGGGCTGCCAGGGCAGGCCCCGCGCCCCCTCTCCCCCTAGTCCGAATTGGACAAGGAGGGAGGGGCGGCGCCCCCCCTTTTTCTTCTCTCCTTCCCCCTCTCCTACTTGGACAAGGAAAGGGAGGGGAGTCCTACTCCCGATAGGAGTAGGACTCCTCCTGCGCGCCTCCTACTAGGGCCGGCCGCACCCCCCCTTGGATCCTTTATATACGGAGGCAAGGGTCACCCCTAGACACACAAGTTGATCCACGTGATCATATTCTTAGCCGTGTGCGGGGCCCCCTTCCACCATATTCCTCGATAATATTGTAGCGGTGCTTAGGCGAAGCCCTGCGACGGTAGTACATCAAGATCGTCATCACGCCGTCGTGCTGACGGAACTCTTCCCCGACACTTTGCTGGATCGGAGTCCGGGGATCGTCATCGAGCTGAACATGTGCTAGAACTCGGAGGTGTCGTAGTTTCGGTGCTTGATCAGTCGGGCCATGGAGACGTACGACTACATCAACCAAGTTAACACTTCCGTGTACGATCTACAAGGGTACGTAGATTACACTCTCCCCCTCTCGTTGCTATGCATCACCATGATCTTGCTTGTGCGTAGGAATTTTTTTGAAATTACTACGAAACCCCAACAATGGTATCAGAGCCTAGGTTTTATGTGTTGATGTTATATGCATGAGTAGAACGCAAGTGAATTGTGGGCGATATAAGTCATACTGCTTACCAGCATGTCATACTTTGGTTCGGCGGTATTGTTGGACGAAGCGGCCCGGACCGACATTATGCGTACGCTTACGCGAGACCGGTTCTCCCGACGTGCTTTGCACAAAGGTGGCTAGCGGGTGACAGTTTCTCCAACTTTAGTTGAACCAAGTGTGGCTACGCTCGGTCCTTGTGAAGGTTAAAACAGCACCAACTTCACAAACTATCGTTGTGGTTTTGATGCGTAGGTAAGATTGGTTCTTGCTTAAGCCCGTAGCAGCCACATAAAACTTGCAACAACAAAGTAGAGGACGTCTAACTTGTTTTTGCAGGGCATGTTGTGATGTGATATGGTCAAGACATGATGCTAAATTTTATTGTATGAGATGATCATGTTTTGTAACCGAGTTATCGGCAACTGGCAGGAGCCATATGGTTGTCGCTTTATTGTATGCAATGCAATCGCGTTGTAATGCTTTACTTTATCACTAAGCGGTAGCGATATTCGTGGAAGCATAATATTGGCAAGACGACAACGATGCTACGATGGAGATCAAGGTGTCGCGCCGGTGACGATGGTGATCATGATGGTGCTTCGAAGATGGAGATTACAAGCACAAGATGATGATGGCCATATCATATCACTTTTATTGATTGCATGTGATGTTTATCTTTTATGCATCTTATCTTGCTTTAATTGATGGTAGCATTATAAGATGATCTCTCACTAATTATCAAGAAGTGTTCTCCCTGAGTATGCACCGTTGCGAAAGTTCTTCGTGCTGAGACACCATGTGATGATCGGGTGTGATAGGCTCTACGTTCAAATACAACGGGTGCAAAACAGTTGCACACGCAGAATACTCAGGTTATACTTGACGAGCCAAGCATATACAGATATGGCCACGAAACATGGAGACCAAAAGGTCGAGCGTGAATCATATAGTAGATATGATCAACATAGTGATGTTCACCAATGAAACTACTCCATCTCACATGATGATCGAACATGGTTTAGTTGATTTGGATCACGTAATCACTTAGAGGATTAGAGGGATGTCTATCTAAGTGGGAGTTCTTTAGTAATATGATTAATTGAACTTAAATTTATCATGAACTTAGTCCTGGTAGTATTTTGCAAATTATGTTGTAGATCAATAACTCGCGTTGTTGCTTCCCTGTGTTTATTTTGATATGTTCCTAGAGAAAATTGTGTTGAAAGATGTTAGTAGCAATGAGGCGGATTGGATCCGTGATCTGAGGTTTATCCTCATTGCTGCACAGAAGAATTATGTCCTTGATGCACCACTAGGTGACAGACCTATTGCAGGAGCAGATGCAGACGTTATGAACGTTTGGCTAGCTCAATATGATGACTACTTGATAGTTTAGTGCACCATGCTTAATGGCTTAGAATCGGGACTTCAAAGACGTTTTGAACGTCATGGCGCATATGAGATGTTCCAGGAGTTGAAGTTAATATTTCAAGCAAATACCCGAGTTGAGAGATATGAAGTCTCCAACAAGTTCTATAGCTAAAAGATGGAGGAGAATCGCTCAACTAGTGAGCATGTGCTCAGATCGTCTGAGTACTACAATCGCTTGAATCAAGTGGGAGTTAATCTTCCAGATAAGATAGTGATTGACAGAATTCTCTAGTCACCATCACCAAGTTAGTAGAACTTCATGATGAACTATGATATGCAAGGGATAACGGAAACGATTCCCAAGCTCTTCGTAATGCGGAAATTGACGAAGGTAGAAATTGAGAAAAACATCAAGTGTTGATGGTAGACAAGACCACTAGTTTCAAGAAAAGGGCAGAGGGAAGAAAGGGAACTTCAAGAAGAACAGCAAGCAAGTTGCTGCTCAAGTGAAGAAGCCCAAGTCTGGTCCTAAGCCTGAGACTAAGTGTTTCTACTGCAAAGGGACTGGTCACTGGAAGCGGAACTACCCCAAGTGATTGGCAGATAAGAAGGATGGCAAAGTGAACATAAGTATATTTGATATACATGTTATTGATGTGTACTTTACTAGTGTTTATAGCAACCCCTCAGTATTTGATACTAGTTCAGTTGCTAAGATTAGTAACTCGAAACGGGAGTTGCGGAATAAACAGAGACTAGTTAAGGGTGAAGTGACGATGTGTGTTGGAAGTGGTTCCAAGATTGATATGATCATCATCGCACACTCCCTATACTTTCGGGATTAGTGTTGAACATGAATAAGTGTTATTTGGTGTTTGCGTGGAGCATGAATATGATTTGATCATGTTTATTGTAATACGATTATTCATTTAAGTAAGAGAATAAATTGTTGTTCTGTTTACATGAATAAAACCTTATATGGTTACACACCCAATGAAAATAGTTCGTTGGATCTCGATCGTAGTGATACACATAATCATAATATTGAAACCAAAAGATGCAAAGTTAATAATGATAGTGCAACTTATTTGTGGCACTGCCATTTAGGTAATATTGGTGTAAAGCGCATGAAGAAACTCCATGCTAATGGGTTTTTGGAATCACTTGATTATGAATCAGTTGATGCTTGCGAACCATGCCTCATGGGCAAGATGACTAAAACGCCATTCTCCGGAACTATGGAGCGAGCAACTGACTTATTGGAAATAATACATACTGATGTATGAGATCCGATGAGTGTTAAGGCTCGTGGCGGGTATCATTATTATCTGACCTTCACAGATGATTTGAGCGGATATGGGTATATCTACTTAATGAAACACAAGTCTGAAATATTTGAAAAGTTCAAAGAATTTCAGAGTGAAGTGGAGAATCATCGTAACAAGAAAATAAAAGTTTCTACGATATGATCGCAGAGGTAAAATATTTGAGTTACGAGTCTGGCCTTCAGTTAAAACAATGTGAAATAGTTTCACTACTCACGCCACCTGGAACACCACAGCATAATGGTGTGTCTGAACATCATAACCGTACTTTATTAGATATGGTGCGATCTATGATGTCTCTTACCGATCTACCACTATCGTTTTGGGGTTATGCATTAAAGACAGCTGCATTCACGTTTAAAAGGGCACCATCTAAGTCCGTTGAGATGACACAATCTGAACTGTGGTTTGGCAAGAAACCAAAGTTGTCGTTTCTTAAAGTTTGGGATTGTGATGCTTATATGAAAAAGTTTCATCCTGATAAGCTCAAACCCAAATCGGAGAAATATGTCTTCATAGGATACCCAAAGGAAACTATTGGGTACACCTTCTATCACAGATCCGAAGGCAAGACATTCGTTGCTAAGAATGGATCCTTTCTAGAGAAGGAGTTTCTCTTGAAAGAAGTGAGTGGGAGGAAAGTAGAACTTGATAAGGTAATTGTACCTTCTCCCTTATTGAAAAGTAGTTCATCACAAGAAATTTGTTCCTGTGACTACTACACCAATTAGTGAGGAAGACTAATGATGATGATCATGTAACTTCAGATCAAGTTAATACCGAATCTCGTAGGTAAACCAGAGTGAGATCCACACCAAAGTGGTACGGTAATCCTGTTCTGGAAGTCATGTTACTAGACCATGACGAACTTGCGAAATATGGGGAAGCGATGATGAGCCTAGATTCCGCGAAATGGCTTGAGGCCATGAAATCTGAGATGAGATCCATGTATGAGAACAAAGTATGGACTTTGATTGACTTGCCCAATGATCGGCGAGCCATTGAGATTAAATAGATCTTCAAGAGGAAGACGGATGCTGATAGTAGTGTTACTATCTACAAAGCTAGAATTGTCGCAAAAGGTTTTCGACAAGTTCAAGGTGTTGACTATGATGAGAGTTTCTCACTCGTATCTATGCTTAAGTCTGTCCGAATCATGTTAGCAATTGCCACATTTTATGAAATCCAGCAAATGGATGTCAAAACTGCATTCCTGAATGGATTTCTAGAAGAAGAGTTGTATATGATGCAGCCGGAAGGTTTTGTCGATCCAAAAGGAGCTAACAAAGTGTGCAAGCTCCAGCAATCCATTTTTGGACTGGTGCAAACCTCTCGGAGTTGGAATAAACGCTTTGATAGTATGATCAAAGCATATAGTTTTATACAGACTTGCGGTGAAGCCTGTATTTACAAGAAAGTGAGTGGGAGCACTACAACATTTCTGATAAGTATATGTGAATGACATATTGTTGGTCGGAAATAATGTAGACTTATTCTGCAAAGCATAAAGGAGTGTTTTTAAAGAAGTTTTTCAAAGAAAGACCTCGGTGAAGCTGCTTACATATTAAGCATCAAAATCTATAGAGATAGATCAAGACGCTTGATAAGTTTTTTCAATGAGTACATACCTTGACAATATTTTGAAGTAGTTCAAAAATGGAACAGCCAAAGAAAGAGTTCTTGGCTGTGTTACAAGGTATGAAATTGAGTAAGACTCAAAGCCCGACCACGGCAGAAGATAGAAAGAGAATGAAAGTCATTCCCTATGCCTCAGCCATAGGTTCTATAAAGTATGCCATGATGTGTACCAAATCTATTGTATACCCTACATTGTGTTAAGCAAGGGAGTACAATAGTGATCTAAGAGTAGATCACTGGACATTGGTCAAAATTATCCTTAGTGGAATAAGGAAATATTTCTCGATTATGGAGGTGACAAAAGGTTCGTTGTAAAAAAGTTACGTCGATTGAAGTTTTGACACAGATCTGGATGACTCTAAGTCTCGATCTAGATACATATTGAAAGTGGGAGCAGTTAGCTAGAGTAGCTCCATGCAGAGCATTGTAGACATAGAATTCGCAAAATACTTACGGATCTGTATGTGACAGACCCGTTGACTAAAATTATCTCACAAGCAAAACATGATCACACCTTAGTACTCTTTGGGTGTTAATCACATAAATGATGTGAACTAGATTATTGACTCTAGTAAGCCCTTTGGGTATAGGTCACATGACGATGTGAACTATGGGTGTTAATCACATGGTGATGTGAACTCTTAGTGTTGAATCACATGGCGATGTGAACTAGATTATTGACTCTAGTGCAAGTGGGAGACTGAAGGAAATATGCCCTAGAGGCAATAATAAAGTTATTATTTATTTCCTTATATCATGATAAATGTTTATTATTCATGCTAGAATTGTATTAACCGGAAACATAATACATGTGTGAATACATAGACAAACAGAGTGTCACTAGTATGCCTCTACTTGACTAGCTCGTTAATCAAAGATGGTTATGTTTCCGAACCATGAACAAAGAGTTGTTATTTGATTAACGGGATCACATCATTAGATGAATGATCTGATTGAGATGACCCATTCCGTTAGCTTAGCACCCGATCGTTTAGTATGTTGCTATTGCTTTCTTCATGACTTATACATGTTCCTATGACTATGAGATTATGCAACTCCCGTTTGCCGGAGGAACACTTTGTGTGCTACCAAACGTCACAACGTAACTGGGTGATTATAAAGGTGCTCTACAGGTGTCTCCAAAGGTACATGTTGGGTTGGCGTATTTCGAGATTAGGATTTGTCACTCCGATTGTCGGAGAGGTATCTCTGGGCCCTCTCGGTAATGCACATCACATAAGCCTTGCAAGCATTGCAACTAATGAGTTAGTTGTGATATGATGTATTACAGAACAAGTAAAGAGACTTGCCAGTAACGAGATTGAACTAGGTATGGGATACCGACGATCGAATCTCGGGCAAGTAACATACCGATGACAAAGGGAACAACGTATGTTGTTATGCGGTCTGACCGATAAAAGATCTTCGTAGAATATGTAGGAGCCAATATGAGCATCCAGGTTCCTCTATTGGTTATTGACCAGAGACGTGTCTCGGTCATGTCTACATTGTTCTCGAACCCGTAGGGTCCGCACGCTTAAGGTTTCGATGACAGTTATATTATGAGTTTATGAGTTTTGATGTACCGAAGTTAGTTCGAAGTCCCAGATGTGATCACGGACATAACGAGGAGTCTTGAAATGGTCGAGACATAAAGATTGATATATTGGACGGATATATTCGGACACCGGAAGTGTTTCGGGGAAGTTTCGGATAAAACCGGAGCACCGGGGGGTTATCGGAACCCCCCGGGGGGTTAATGGGCCTCATGGGCCTAAAGTGGAGAAAGAGGAGGGGCTGCCAGGGCAGGCCGCGCGCCCCCTCTCCCCCTAGTCCGAATTGGACAAGGAGGGAGGGGCGGCGCCCACCCTTTTTCTTCTCTCCTTCCCCCTCTCCTACTTGGACAAGGAAAGGGAGGGGAGTCCTACTCCCGGTAGGAGTAGGACTCCTCCTGCACACCTCCTACTAGGGCCGGCCGCACCCCCCCCCCCTTGGATCCTTTATATACGGAGGCAAGGGGCACCCCTAGACACACAAGTTGATCCACGTGATCATATTCTTAGCCGTGTGCGGTGCCCCCTCCCACCATAGTCCTCGATAATATTGTAGCGGTGCTTAGGCGAATCCCTGCAACAGTAGTACATCAAGATCGTAACCACGCCGTCGTGCTGACGGAACTCTTCCCCGACACTTTGCTGGATCGGAGTCCGGGGTTCGTCATCAAGCTGAACGTGTGCTAGAACTCGGAGGTGCCGTAGTTTCGGTGCTTGATCGGTCGGGCCGTGGAGACGTACGACTACATCAACCAAGTTAACGCTTCCGTTGTCGATCTACAAGGGTACGTAGATCACACTCTCCCCCTCTCGTTGCTATGCATCACCATGATCTTGCGTGTGCGTAGGATTTTTTTTTGAAATTACTACGAAACCCCAACACGCGCATGCTCCTAAGGGGATAGATTGGTAGGAAAAGACCATCGCTCGTCCCCGACCGCCACTCATAAGGAAGACAATCAATAAATAAATCATGCTCCGACTTCATCATATAACGGTTCACCATACGT
Source organism: Triticum dicoccoides (assembly GCF_002162155.2). NCBI lineage: Eukaryota > Viridiplantae > Streptophyta > Magnoliopsida > Poales > Poaceae > Triticum > Triticum dicoccoides. The sequence continues at coordinate 67,563,546 of NC_041382.1, read as the reverse complement.
GCATGCTACGGGAATCACAAACTTCAACACAAGTATTTCTCAAATTCACAACTACTCAACTAGCATGACTCTAATATCACCATCTTCATATCTCAAAACAATTATCAAGTATCAAACTTCTCATAGTATTCAACACACTCATAAGAAAGTTTTATTATTCTTGAATACCTAGCATATTAGGATTTTAAGAAAATTACCATGCTATTTAAGATTCTCAAAATAATCTAAGTGAAGCATGAGAGTTCATCTATTTCTTCAAAATAAAACTACCACCATGCTCTAAAACATATAAGTGAAGCACTAGAGCAAATGACAAACTACTCCGAAAGATATAAGTGAAGATCAATGAGTAGTCAAATAAATATGCAACTATGTGAAGACTCTATAACATTTAATAATTTCAGATCTTGGTATTCTATTCAAACAGCAAGCAAAGCAAAATAAAATTACATTCTAATAATGGCAAAAATCATGTGAATAAGCAAAAACTTAGGATCAACCGATACTAACCAATAGTTGTTGAAGAAGAAAGGTGAGATGCCAACCGGGGCATCCCCAAGCTTAGACGCTTGAGACTTCTTGAAATATTATCTTGGGGTGCCTTGGGCATCCCCAAGATTGAGCTTTTGTGTCTCCTTAATTCCTCTCATATCACGGTCTCCCTAAATCTCAAAAGCTTCGTCCACACAAAACTCAACAAGGACTCGTGAGATAAGTTAGTATAAACCATTGCCGAAACCTTATCATACTTTACTGTAGCAAATAACTAAAATTATTATTCAACATTGCATACTAAATGTCTCTGCATATTTAATAGTCCTATCCTCAAATAGAATCATTAAAGAAGCAAACATATCCAAACAATGCAAACATAACAGCAATCTGCCTAAACAGGATAGTCTGTAAAGAATGCAGCAACATCCATACTTCCCTAGCTCCAAAAAATTATGAAATGAAATTACCACTGTATTAAATTTATCAGAGCTTAATATGCAAAAGGTTTCAACATTTTATCACATTCTGACTTCTCTAGGGAATTATTGCAACAGCGGTAAACTTTCTGTTTTCAAACAGCAACATATATACTTGTAACATAGGCATAGTAAAGGCTATAAATGCCACTTTTATTGAAATAAAAGATGAAAAACATTGTTCTAAATAACAGCAATTAAATCCTAACAAAATAAATTGACGCTCTAAGCAAAACACATATCATGTGGCGAATAAAAATATAGCTCCAAGTAAAGTTACCGATGAACGAAGACGAAGGAGGGGATGCCTTCCGGGGCATCCCCAAGCTTAGGCTCTTGTTTGTCCTTGAATATTACCTTGGGGTGCCTTGGGCATCCCCAAGATTAGTCTATTTCCACTCCTTATTCCATAGTCCATCGAATCCTTACCCAAAACTTGAAAACTTCACAACACAAAACTTAACAGAAAACTCGTAAGCTCCGTTATTATAAGAAAATAAATCACCACTTCAAGGTACTGTAATGAACTCATTCTTTATTTATATTGGTGTTAAACCTACTGTATTCCAACTTCTCTATGGTTTATAAACTATTTCACTAGCCATAGATTCATCAAAATAAGTAAACAACACATACAAAACAGAATCTGTCAAAAACAGAACTGTCTGTAGTAATCTGGATCAAACGTATACTTATGGAACTCATAAAATTCTCAAATAAATTGCTGGACCTGAGGAATTTATCTGCTAATCACCTTAAAAAAGAATTAACTAAATATCACTCTCCAAATAAAAATGGCAGCAATTCTGGTGAGCGCTAAAGTTTCTGTTTTTGACAGCATGATCAACAAGACTTCCCCCAAGTCTTCCCAAAGGTTCTACTTGGCACAAACACTAATTAAAAGCATAAAACCACATATAAACAGAGGCTAGATTAATTATTTATTACTAAACAGGAACAAAAGGCAAGGAACTAAAATAAAATTGGGTTGCCTCCCAACAAGCGCTATCGTTTAACGCCTCTAGCTAGGCATGATGATTTCAATGATGCTCACATGAAGGATAAGAATTGAAACATAAAGAGAGCATCATGAAGAATATGACTAGCACATTTAATTCTAACATGCTTCCTATGCATAGGGATTTTGTGAGCAAACAATTTGTGGGAACAAGAATCAACTTGCATAGGAAGGTAAAACAAGCATAACTTTAAAATTTTAAGCACATAGAGAGGAAACTTGATATTATTGCAATTCCTACAAGCATATATTCCTCCCTCATAATAATTTTCAGTAGCATCATGAATGAATTCAACAATATAACCAGCACCTAAAGCATTCTTTTCATGATCTATAAGCATAGAAATTTTATTACTCTCCACACAAGCAAAATTCTTCTCATTCGGGATAGTGGGGGTATCATAAGAGACTTGAATACTATAAATTGTATCCACATTAAAAGAGTAATGTTCAGAAAAAGGGTAATAATAATCATGACAAGTTTTATAAATATAATCATCACTACTTTTTATAGCATAAGTTTCATCACAATAATCATCATAAGTAGCAACTTTGTTCTCATCATAATCACTTTGCATATCAAAACTTGGAAGACTAAAAATATCATCATTAATAAACATAGCATCCCCAAGCTTGGGACAAACATTAATTTCAGCAAATATATTCTCAAATATGTCATCCTCATCAAACATAGCTTCCCCAAGCTTGGGCCTTTTCATATCATAAGCATAATCACTCTCATCATTAATAGTATGGATAGCACCAATAGTATAGCAATTATCATATTCTTCCAAACAAGTGCCAAAAAGATTTTCAAGATCATAAGAAGTATCATTATATTCCACAATTATATTTTCATGAGGCACAATAGTAATAGGAGCAACATTATTTGGGGGAGATATCTTTTTACCTCTCTTCCTTTTTCTTTTCTTCTTCTTCACCACATCATGTGTGGGTTCAATCCTCTTTTTGGAGCTCCTTATTAATGAGATTGGTTGAGTAGAAGGCTCCTCCTTGTTACCTGATTCATCATAAGAAATAATAGGAGGATATTGGGAAGTCTCTTCCCTTTCATTAGTATTCTCTTCATCTTCTATTTGTTTTCTTTTCTTTATGTAATTGGCAATATAAGGATTTTCAATGCAATTCACCGCACAATACATATAAATATTCTCTAGATCAAAACCAAGAAGTTTATCGAGATTAAATTTTGGAATACCCTCAGTTATACGTTTCATTTCTTCATAACCCAAGAGCAAACTAAGTTCATTATGATGTGCAAGGGAAATCAAGTCATCACAATTTTTGGACACGATACGGTCATGAAACAATTTGCATTTGATATTTGAATGACCATGTTCATTGCAAAGTTCGCAAGTATGGGTAAGATTTCTTAAATTTTCAGCACATTCATCTATCTCTTCTTGCAACAATTTGGTTTCTAAGTACTTATGCCTCTTGCAATATCTATCTTCCCTATTTGGTGTGTACTTGCAAACCCAGTCTACTCCACAAAAATTGACATGTTTATAGGAGGCATTTTCATCATAACTAGTGCAATCATCATTAGCATCATGGATATTCAAAGAATTCATACTAACAACATTGCAATCATGCTCATCATTCAAATATTTAGTGCCAAACATTTTATAGATTTCTTCTTCTAGCACTAGAGCACAATTATCCTTTCCATCATACTCACGAAAGATATTAAAAGGGTGAAGAGTATGAGACAAACTCAATTCCATTTTTTGTAGTTTTCTTTTATAAACTAAACTAGTGATAAAACAAGAAACTAAAAGACTCGATTTCAAGATCTAAAGATATACCTTCAAGCTCTAACCTCCCCGGCAACGGCGCCAGAAAAAGAGCTTGATGTCTACTACACAACCTTCTTCTTGTAGACGTTGTTGGGCCTCCAAGTTCAGAGGTTTGTAGGACAGTAGCAAATTTCCCTCAAGTGGATGTCCTAAGGTTTATCAATCCGTAGGAGGCGTAGGATGAAGATGGTCTCTCTCAAGCAACCCTGCAACCAAATAACAAAGAGTCTCTTGTGTCCCCAACACACCCAATACAATGGTAAATTGTATAGGTGCACTAGTTCGGCGAAGAGATGGTGATACAAGTGGTATATGGATAGTAGATAATAGTTTTTGTAATCTGAAATAATAAAAACAGCAAGGTAGCAAGTGATAAAAGTGAGCGTAAACGGTATTGCAATGCTAGAAAACAAGGCCTAGGGTTCATACTTTCGCTAGTGTAAGTTCCCTCAACAATACTAACATAATTGGATCATAAAACTATCCCTCAACATGCAACAAAGAGTCACTCCAAAGTCACTAATAGCGGAGAACGAACGAAGAGATTATGGTAGGGTACGAAACCACCTCAAAGTTATTCTTTCCAATCAATCCGTTGGGCTATTCCTATAGGTGTCACAAACAGCCCTGGAGTTCGTACTAGAATAACACCTTAAGACACAAATCAACCAAAACCCTAATGTCACCTAGATACTCCAATGTCATCTCAAGTATCCGTGGGCATGATTATACGATATGCATCACACAATCTCAATTCATCTATTCAACCAACACAAAGGACCTCAAAGAGTGCCCCAAAGATCTACCGGAGAATCACGACGAAAACGTGTGCCAACCCCTATGCATAGGTTCATGAACCCACAAGTTGATCACCTTAACATACATCAAGTGGCACGCAGTATCCCATTGTCACCACAGATATCCACGGCAAGACATACATCAAGTGTTCTCAAATCTTTAAAGACTCAATCCGATAAGATTACTTCAAAGGGGAAACTCGATCCATTACAAGAGAGAAGAGGGGGGAAGAAACTTCATAGGATCCAAATATAATAGCAAAGCTCGCGATACATCAAGATCGTATCATCTCAAGAACACGAGAGAGAGAGAGAGAGAGAGAGAGAGAGAGAGATCAAACACATAGCTACTGGTACATACCCTCAGCCCCGAGGGAGAACTACTCCCTCCTCGTCATGGAGAGCACCGGGATGATGAAGATGGCCACCGGAGAGGGATTACCCCCTCCGGCAGGGTGCTGGAACAGGGTCCCGATTGACTTTTGGTGGCTACGGAGGCTTCCGGTGGCGGAACTCCCGATCTATCTTGCATTCTGGAAGTTTTAGGTCATGTAGGTATATATGGGTGCAGGAGGTACGTCAGGGGAGCCACGAGGGCCCCACGAGACAGGGGGCGCGCCCTAGGGGGGCGCCCCCCACCCTCGTGAGCACCTCGTTCCTTCCTTGGCGTAGGGTCCAAGTCCATCGGGTGTGTTTCCTTCCAAAAATAACTTCTCCAGTTGATTTCGTTCCGTTTCGACTCCGTCTAATATTCCTTTTCTTCAAAACACTGAAATAGGCATAAAACAACAAATCTGGGCTGGGCCTCCTGTTAATAGGTTAGTCCCAAAAATAATATAAAAGTGGATAATAAAGCCCAATATTGCCCAAAACAGTAGATAATATAGCATGGAGCAATAAAAAATTATAGATACGTTGGAGACGTATCAGTCACCTATTATGTGTTATGATCCGTTAACCCCGAAGTGACAATAATCGGGATACTTACCGGTGATGGCCGTAGTTTGAGGAGTTCATGTATTCACTATGTGTTAATGCTTTGTTCCGGTTCTCTATTAAAAGGAGGCCTTGATATCCCTTAGTTTCCGTAAGGACCCCGCTGCCACGAGAGGGTAGGACAAAAGATGTCATGCAAGTTCTTTTCCATAAGCACGTATGACTATATTCGGAATACATGCCTACATTATATCAATATCAATGAACTGGAGCTAGTTCTGTGTCACCCTAGGTTATGACTGCTACATGATGAACCACATCCGGCATAATTCTCCATCACCGGTCCATTGCCTATGAGCTTTCCATATATTGTTCTTCGCTTATTTACTTTTCCGTTGCTATTTCTATTATCACTACAAGATACCAAAAACATTACTTTTGCTACTGTTACCTTTTGCTACCGTTACCACTACTATCATATTACTTTGCTACTAAACACTTTGGTGCAGATACTAAGTTTCCAGGTGTGGTTGAATTGACAACTCAGCTGCTAATACTTCAGAATATTCTTTGGCTCCCCTTGTGTTGAATCAATAAATTTGGGTTGAATACTCTACCCTCGAAAACTGTTGCGATCCCTGCTACCTCTTGAGCACTGCGTTGGATTTCCACGAAGAGGAAGGGATGATGCAGCAAAGTAGCATAAGTATTTCCCTCAGTTTTTGAGAACCAAGGTATCAATCCAGTAGGAGGCTACGCTCGAGTCCCTCGTACCTACACAAAAACAATAGCTCAACACAACCAACACACTTAGGGGTTGTCAATCCCTTCACGGTCACTTACGAAAGTGAGATCTGATAGTGATGATAAATAATATTTTTGGTATAGAGATGCAAAGTAAATAAAGTAAAAGCAAAGTAAAAGCAAAGCAATAATAAAGTGATGGAGATTGATATGATGACAAAGAGACCCGGGGGCCATAGGTTTCACTAGTGGCTTCTCTCAAGAGCATAAGTATTCTACGGTGGGTGAACAAATTACTGTTGAGCAATTGACAGAATTTAGCATAGTTATGAGAATATCTAGGTATGATCATGTATATAGGCATCACGTCCGAGACAAGTAGACCGAAACGAATCTGCAACTACTACTATTACTCCACTCATCAACCGCTATCCAGCATGCATCTAGAGTATTAAGTTAAAAACAGAGTAACGCCTTAAGCAAGTTGACATGATGTAGAGGGATAGTTTCATGCAATATGATAAAAAAACCATCTTGTTATCCTTGATGGCAACGATACAATACGTGCCTTGCTGCCCCTTCTGTCACTGGGAAAGGACACCGCAAGATTGAACCCAAAGCTAAGCACTTCTCCCATGGCAAGAACAACCAATCTAGTAGGCCAAACCAAACTGATAATTCGAAGAGACTTGCAAAGATAACCAATCATACAAAAAAGAATTCAGAGATGATTCAGATATTATTCATAGATAGACTTGATCATAAACCCACAATTCATCATTCTCAACAAACACACCGCAAAACCAAGATTACATCGAATAGATCTCCATGAGAGAGGGGGAGAACATTGTATTGAGATCCAAAAAGAGAGAAGAAGCCATCTAGCTACTAGCTATGGACCCGTAGGTCTGAAGTAAACTACTCACACTTCATCGGAGGGGCTTGGATGATGATGTAGAAGCCCTCCGTGATCGATGCCCCCTCCGGCGGAGCTCCGGAACAGGCCCCAAGATGGGATCTCGTGGATACAGAAAGTTACAGCGGTGGAATTAGGTTTTTGGCTCCGTCCCCGATCATTTGGGGGTACGTGGATATATATAGGAGGAAGAAGTACGTCGGTGGAGCTTCGAGGGGCCCACGAGGCAGGGGGCGCGCCCTAGGGGGCGCCCCCTACCCTCGTGACCACCTTGTGGCTTTCTTGACGGAGGGTCCAAGTCTCATGGATCTTATCAGATGAGAAAATCACGTTTCCGAAGGTTTCATTCCGTTTGGACTCCGTTTGATATTCCTTTTCTTCGAAACCCTAAAACAGGCAAAAAACATCAATTCTGGGCTGGGCCTCCGGTTAATAGGTTAGTCCCAAAAATAATATATAAGTGGGTAATAAAGCCCAATAATGTCTAAAATAGTAGATAATATAGCATGGAGCAATCAAAAATTATAGATACGTTGGTGATGTATCAATCCCCTATACTTGTGGGTTATCAACTAGCTAGGTTCATTAGGTTAACTAGGTTGGCTAGGTTAGAGCAAAAATTTTGTTTAGAGCAAAAATGTAGTTAGGGCAGTAGGTTTAACTAGGGCAGCAGGGTTTAGAGCATAGGGGTCTGGTTGGCTAGGTTAACAATGTTTAATTTTTAGCAAGTGTTTAATAGAAATAGTTTATTTAGTAAGTGATACGTCTCCAACGTATCTATAATTTTTGATTGCTCCATGCTATATTATCTACTGTTTTGGACATTATTGGGCTTTATTATCCACTTTTATATTATTTTTGGGACTAACCTATTAACCGGAGGCCCAGCCCAGAATTGCTGTTTTTTTTTGCCTATTTTAAGGTTTCGAATAAAAGGAACATCAAACGGAGACCAAACGGAATGAAACCTTCGGAAACATGATTTTTGGAACGAACAAGATCCAGGAGACTTGGACCCTATGTCAAGCAACCAACAGGGAGGCCACGAGGTAGAGGGCGCGCCTATCCCCCCAGGCGCGCCCTCCACCCTCATGGGCCCCCTGTTGCTCCACCGACATACTTCTTCCTCCTATATATACCTACGTACCCCCAAACGGTCAGAAACGGAGCCAAAACCCTAATTACACCGCCGTAACTTTCTGTATCCACGAGATCCCATCTTGGGGCCTGTTCCAGAGCTCTGCCGGAGGGGGCATCGATCACGGAGGGCTTCTACATCAACACCATGGCCTCTCCGATGAAGTGTGAGTAGTTTACCTCAGACCTTCGGGTCCATAGTTATTAGCTAGATGGCTTCTTCTCTCTTTTTGGATCTCAATAGAAAGTTCTCCCCCTCTCTTGTGGAGATCTATTCGATGTACTCTTCTTTTTGCGGTGTGTTTGTTGAGACCGATGAATTGTGGGTTTATGATCAAGTTTATCTATGAACAATATTTGAATCTTCTCTAAATTCTTTTATGTATGATTGGTTATCTTTGCAAGTCTCTTCGAATTATCAGTTTGGTTTGGCTTACTAGATTGATCTTTCTTGCAACGGGAGAAGTGCTTAGCTTTGGGTTCAATCTTGCGGTGTCCTTTCCCAGTGACAGTAGGGGCAGCAAGGCACGTATTGTATTGTTGTCATCGAGGATAACAAGATGGGGTTTTCATCATATTGCATGAGTTTATCCCTCTACATCATGTCATCTTGCTTAAGGCGTTACTCTGTTTTTAACTTAATACTCTAGATGCATGCTGGATAGCGGTCGATGAGTGGAGTAATAGTAGTAGATGCAGGTAGGAGTCGGTCTACTTGTCTCGGACGTGATGCCTATATACATGATCATACCTAGATATTCTCATAACTATGCTCAATTCTGTCAATTGCTCAACAGTAATTTGTTCACCCACCGTAGAATACTTTTGCTCTTGAGAGAAGCCACTAGTGAAGCCTATGGCCCCCGGGTCTATCTTCATCATATTAATCTTCCAATACTTAGTTATTTTCATTGCTTTATTTTACTTTGCATCTCTATCATAAAAATACCAAAAATATTATCTTATCATATCTATTAGATCTCACTCTCGTAAGTGACCGTGTAGGGATTGACAACCCCTTATTGTGTTGGTTGCGAGGATTTATTTGTTTTGTGTAGGTGCGAGGGACTGGCGCGTAGCCTCCTACTGGATTGATACCTTGGTTCTCAAAAACTGAGAGAAATACTTATGCTACTTTTTTTGCACCATCCTTTCCTTTTCAAGGGAAAACCAACGCAAGTGCTCAAGAGGTAGCAGTAAGTGGTTAATATAACTGTTTATTTAGAGTAAGTGCTCAATAGAAATAGTTTATTTATAGTAAGTGTTTAATAGAACTAGTTTATTTATAGTAAGTGGTTAATATATTTTGTTTATACAGAAATCAAGTATTTGCCCCCACATCATCCCCGCAGTCGTCCCCATCGTCGACCCCTTAAGACCTCTAGGTGAGAATAGCCAAATGATAATGTGTTTTAAATGTCTATGATGAAAATGCTAGTGCTAGTCGCCATGTCATTGATGTCGATGATGATGCATTCTGAATATATAGGATGTCTTGGTGTTCTTTGCAATGTACCTCCGAGTGGCCTATATATGTTTTGCCAGAATGTTGATTCGTTTCCATTCCAGCAAATTTCAGGTGCTCGATATGTCATGTATTTAGCAAAGGCCATGCCGAATTTTTTCATGAATTTTAGCATGACTTGTGCTACAATGTAGGACATATCGAGTGCTTGTGATTTCCCATAACGGGAATTCAAAGATATTTCGGCAAAACATAGGGCATTTTTTCTATGTCATTCCTCGATATATGGAACATGTTGACTTTATGTTTGTTTTGGCTCCTTGTGTGTCTTTCAATGAGGGAGAGGGTCCACCATTGAGAGAGGAAGAATCCCGACTGTTGTCGTGCGGGTCGCTTCTCCTTCTTTTCCTTGTGCTAGATATTTGTAATGCACTAGGAAAAGGAGGAGTAGCGACTATCACCGACGGTAGAAATGTGAGAGTGAAAGAATCCCGACTAAATACGTGAGATAAGAGTTTAGGAAGGAAGACTCGACAGACCTAAAGTCAATCCGTTGCATATTGAGTAATAGTGATCTGTGTGTTGAGTTTCCTGGTAGTTGTCTTCGATCGATTTTCAATGTTTCAACTATGAACATAGGAAATGTCTAACGACGAAAAGGAATTCGTTATGTGCGAATACTGCGAAGGCGAGCACGGCCTGTGTGACAGGCCTCACCTAGTTGGTGGTAGGCGCTTCAACATCATGCTGGATGAAACATTCGAATTGAATATAGTAAGTCACAATGACAAGTTTTTTTTCGTAATTAAGCATGACTTCTGCTTCTTTTGCTTCAACTTATAATTTTATTTTTTTACAATTCTACTAGCGTATCCCCTGCCATGTAACAATTTATGTCTTGGATAAGATTGGTTTCAGTACTATGGACAGTATGGAGGTAAAGAGAGTTCAGTTGAGGACCGAGTATGGTTATACTTTTGCCAAAAAATTATACAATGCAGACACCTACTCTTATTTTGAATGCAAAAATTGGAGAACGCTATGCAAGGCTTATGCATTTGAGCCTAATATGATTATCACCTTTGATATTCGTCTGGAAGATTAAATTGAAGGTAATATCGACATCTGGGTCGATGTGCAGACGCCTCTAGTTCTACAATTATGTGAGTTTCTCAACCATATTTATTAAGTAATTTATATTATTTATTTAAAAATAGTTGACAACTAATTTCTATTGAAAGCTTATTTCCATTCAAGCAAACATGTCCGACGCTTGGTAGACATCACCTACTACTGTTCCAGGGATGAACAAAACTGCGAGGAGATAGATCATTATATTTCATGGCTTGAGGATCTTGATACTGTCAAGACAAGTTATTTTCCTGAACTTCGAAATATTAGTATTCAATACGTGCGACCACTAGTGTGCGTATTGAACTACAATTATATCTATTTAGGAAAGATGGTAAGATTTTTACTATTTGTCCTCAGTGTAACTTTTGCATACATTATTTTCAAGCTAAATTTCATTGCTAAGTATGTTAGTACGATGTTTTTCAACAGGGACTCCCGATGAATATTGTGCCTCGTTGGATCGAGCCTAAAGGTCACATGACAATGGTTAGCTTACGACCAAGATATCCTATATTGCACATGAGTGCATTCATGACCAAGATATCCGGCAGCTCCTGGAATCTCGTGAAGCTGGTAAAATTCCGAACAGGCTTGTAGTAACCAAACCAAATTCAATTTTAATTCCCGCAAAAAAATCAATTTTAATCGGGTTCTTGCGTCATAGGCGCCATGTGCCATCGTCTGGTTGGACTGAACACACACTTCTCCGCTGCGCCTTGGGACGTGTCTCCTGCCACGTACGTACACCGCCAAGTCTAAATATGGTCACAGACGAGGCGTGCCCTAGCTAGGCCAAAATCACTGTTCTGACCTCTTCAGTAATCTTTGCCATAAAGTGAACTCGACATAAAAGTATTTCACGATCTGACCCTTTTAGTAATGCCACAGTCCGTGACGTTTCTTCTCCATATAGAAACGCCGAGATAGCTCACGTTTCAGCTCCACATTCAAACGCCGAGCTAGCTCGCGTTTTTGCTCCACATGTAAACGCCATGATAGCTGGCGTTGCTGCCCAGGCGGAAACGCCACGAGCTTTGACGTTTCTAGCTAGTAGCTTGCAGAGTTTACTGTGTCCTATGCATGCATACGTTTCTATCCCAAATAAATGACACCTACCTGCTCCTATCCAAGAACTAGGATCATATCCCATGCAGCTCAGCAAAGCTAAATCACATCATGCAAGAATATCTACTGTCTTATATGGTACGAGTAGTACAGTGTAGTACAAGAGCTAGCCGGCCTGTGGTTAAAGAAAATGCAGCTAACCATGAGTTAGTACTGCAGGCTACATGCACTGACGCAACAACTAGACAAGACGTATGTTGTATGCATGCCATGCTTTGATGCATGCATGTAAGGGTCCATGAGCATTTAAAATAAATGTAGAAGGTGTTTGTTTCTAGGGATTTATTGGCTTAAGGACTTAAAAAAGTCTCTATAAGTCCCATCTAAACCAAACAGAAGAGACTTATAAGGACTTAAAGTGGGCATTTGTGACTTATGAAATAAGGCTCTCAAGGAGAGACTTATAGAGATTTATAGTTGTAATATGGTCTTATAGGGACTTATAAGTCCCAGAAATCAAACAGGTAGGAACTTTTTAGGGACTTGTGACTTATAAGTTGGGACTAAAAAAAGTCCTAGGACTTATGAACCAAACAGGACCATAGTACTCCATGGTCTCCTAAGCTAGCATGCAAAGAAAGCCTACTAATGATTAGAGTACTATTAGTAGAGTACTATTTGCATGCACTCGAGAGTTTCAGCTAGAAACACCAAAGCTCATGGTGTTTCCGCCTGGGCAGCAAGCCAGCAACGCCAGCTATCATGGCGTTTACATGTGGAGCAAAAACGCAAGCTAACTCGGCGTTTAAATGTGGAGCTGAAACGCGAGCTACCTCGACGTTTTTATATGAAGAGGAAACGCCACGGGCTGTGGTGTTGCTAAAAGAGTTAGATCGTGAAATACTTTCATGTTGAGTTTACTTTGTGGCAAAGATTACTAAAAATGTCATAACAGTGATTTCGGCCCCCCTAGCTAGCTAGCTGTCCTCCAAACCGGGAGTGAGCCTAGCTCAACTGGTTGGGGGAGTGGATGTACAAACCCAACACCTGGGTTCAAATCCTCAAGGAGGCGAATTTAGGTTCCTATTTATTCCCCCATTTATTGAGGATCAAGTTTGGTGTGTAGTGAAACCACTCATCAAAAAATATCTTGATACTCAAAAAATTCTGAGGACCATGTTTATCTTGGTACTCATACTAAAATGGCTGTATGCATCCCTAGTTGGTGCAGAGGCCGGGGAAGTGAAATTCTCCCCCATTTTCAAAGCAAAAAGAGCCTTGGCTCAGTGGTTGGGTATGCGGTTGTACAACCTAACGACCCGAGTTCAATTCCTAGAATTGACAGGTGATGCACATGGGTTTTCCTCTATTTATTGAGGATCAAGCTTGGTGTGTAGTGGAACCATGCATCAAGAAATATCTTGGTACTCATTTAAAAAATTCTGAGGATCATGTTTATCTTGGTACTCATACTAAAATGGCTGTATGCATCTTTAGTTGGTGCAGAGGCCGGGAAGTGAAAATCTCTCCCAATTTTTAGGAGAGCGAGATTAGAAACGCGTGTGTACGTACGTAGGGGCCAAGCGAAAGCGATCGTTGTGGCCGGCGGCGCCGCAACAGCCTATCTTCCCGCTCGCTCCCTCCATATCGAACTGCACCCCGATCCCAACCCTCCCGATCTCCTGAGCACCCCGATCCCAACCCTTCTGCTCGCTCCCTGCCTCCGTATGAACACTACAGCCAGGCCCTCGTGATCGCTATAGCCAGGTCCTCCAGATCGCTAACCCACGCTGCTCGGGGTGGGATGGATACTCGCGGGCGCCGCCTAACGCTGGCGATCCGGCCTACCGTGCTCTCACCGGCGTCGTCCTCCAAGCCAGGGGGTTCTAGTGGATCTCGGTTCTCATGCCTCGGCTCGGATTATGGATCTTCCGATGAGGAGGGCGGGCCGGCCGTTGGGATCAGGATGGCGATGGATGTGCTAGCCGATGATGAGACATCTACAGAGTGGACCCCGGTGGTTTGTCGGAGAAGAAAGACGGAGGCCGAGATCGTGCAGGAATTTTGGGAGGATGCCGGGTTTCCAACCCCGGCGTCGCGGTTCTGGGAGAGGCAATCATCCTCGCCGTCAGAGTCTACCTCAGGCCACGCAGGTATGGAGTTAATGTCTTGCAGGGTTCAGATCGATGCCATGGAAGATGGGACGAATGATCAGTCAAGGGATACACCACCGATTGGATCAACGACGACTACATCGCCACGCCGGAGTACTCCATCCTCGGCATCTGGCTTGAGGGTGTCACGCGCTCCTCGGATGGGCGCATGGAGAGGCCCCCTGCCGCCGCGCCGGATCACGCCGCCGCCTGTGTTGGTCCAGTTCTTGGCTGCGGCCAAGCATGTGCCCGCAGTGGTTCGCGGTGGCTCTCCAGCGCCGGCTCTGTCGCCCAGATCGGCGGGATTGACGGAGACACAATCAACGCCTATACAAAATGCTGCTGAGTCAACGGGTGGACCCATATTGCATGATTTTACATGGGCCTATCTACGTCGGCGTATGAAGGCCTTGTGGTCGGGCTCCCCAATGGCGTCTCGGCCGCCAGTTTCGTCCAAGTCGACAGTGACCTCATCGTCAACGTCCCCCCTGCCAACTACGTCTTCAACTCCTGCTGCCGGCGTAGTCCGCTCCTTCGTGGCTGTTGCGGCGTCTCCGCCACGCCCAGTAGCGACCCCGCCCAGATCAGTGGGATTAACGGAGACGCGATCGGCGCCGATTCAAAATCCTGTTGAGTCAAGGGGTGGGACCATGTTGCATGATTTTACACGGGCTTATCTATGTCGGTGTATGAAGGCCTTGTGGTCGGGCTACCCAATGGCGTCTCGGTCGCGAGAGGACACGAAGGATCGAACACACATACATGCAACTGGACGGATGCCAACCATGCAGTACAAGCTGATGGGTAATACAAAGGATGTACATGTCCAACCTTCTCATATGCATGCACTACTCCGGTGCCATTCCAGTCGACCGAGCAGATGGGAAACACCCAGCCGTCCCACATGCATGCGCTCGGGCTGATGCCGCTCCAGCCAACCGAGCACCTGGGCAGCACGCAGGTTGCACCCGCCCAGCCGACAAGCGTCCACGTGGCGGACACGACAGTTGGTTTGAAAGGTCCGGTCCTGGGAGGCTGCGTCCCCGACCCGACCGTCCCTGTTCAGGAGCTGGTGGAGCCGTGCAGAGCTGCTTCATCATCGACGACGACGACCTCTTCTACACCGACCTCTACAACACCAACATTCACGTCTTCGACGCTTGCTGTTGGAGAGGGGATTTCTACACCACCATCATCCCCTCCGTCGGTAGCCACGCACTCGCAACAACCATCGCCCGAGGTAACACCGGTCCCTAACACGCTTCTAACAGCGGCCTCGTCGCTAGAGCCGGCGGTTGAGACTCTCGGGGAGGGGGTTGCTACTTCACCATCATCCCCTCTTCGGCAGTAGAGTCGGCGCCACGACCACAATTGGGGTTGACTCCTACACGCCGAAGTTGTCGGCATACGGTTGCCGAAGATGGTTCTATGGACACAGATGAGGACTCCTTAGCCAAGGCTATGCGGCGTAAAGCAGCACACAACCTTGACAATCGAGGTATTATGTCGTCATCCAAATCCTTTTTAGCCTTTTCCAATACCACCATCATTTCTAAGTTGAATAATGTGGGTGTTAGTATTGGAAAGAATCAGAAGGAGATTTCTATTTCGACTAACGCTTTGAAACATTTGGAATATGATCGATTAAAAGTTACTCCCCGTGTTTCTAGCAAGTCTTATGTATCCCGTACTGATGAGGAGGAGCTGCATGCCACATCAGATGGTCAGCTACTCTCTCATTTAGTAGGGGCGGTTTCGGACGTGAGTCTAGATGAACCCGGGCTTAGTTCATTGATTGAGCTTACAGCATTCGGACGTAAATCAAAGACCGCGCGTTCGAAAAAAGATAGTAAGTCCCATAAGAGGGCAAAGTGTTCTAAATCTCCCATTGTTTCCTCATGAATGGAATGTTTTTTAATAGCAGAGGTCTTCGTGACTTGGCTAAACATTTATTCATTGCAGAATGTAATAGGGAATAAAATTTTGATTTTTGGCTATCTCTGTAACAGGGAGACGTGATTTCTCAGTAAGTCTGCTTAACCGTCTTTCTGGCGGGATAGACTTTACTTGGGTTTCGCGACCGCCTAGAGGTCGTTCTGGGGGCATTTTACTTGGCGTAAATACATGAACTATGGATGTTTTGGCTAGTTCGAATGGTGAGTTTCACGTTAAACTCCATATTCGCAGCAAGGCCGACAACTTCACATGGACCCTCGTCGCCGTGTATGGGGCAGCCCAGGATGAGTTCAAGGCCGATTTTCTTCGTGAATTGGTTAATCTAGCGAAAGATAATCCCTATCCCATTCTTATAGGTGGGGATTTCAACTTGCTTCGATTTCCAAATAAGAAAAGCCGCGGTAGGTTCGATAATCATTGGCCTTTCCTTTTCAATGATGTCATCGACAGTCTAGATTTGCGAGAGGTTTCTATGATTGGAAGACAATTCACGTGGGCGAACAGTCTTTCGGAACCGACATATGAGAAACTAGATCGTGTTTCAATGGATACTGACTAGGAATCAATATTTCCTCTGGTTTCTATTCGTGCTCTACCTCGTATCGAGGCTATATGAGACCACGCACCCATTCTTCTAACTACTGGGTTGCCACGACCACAACATAGACGCAAGTTCAAGTTCGAACTTGGGTGGTTGCTTCGGGATGGCTTCCATGACATGGTCAAGGAGGTGTGGGAGAAACCAGTCGTCGGACCTGCCCCAATACACAGATGGAATAACAAAATGCGTGCATTACGTAAATTCCTTGGTGGTTGGGCCAGACATACGGTGGTTATCCTCAAAAAGGAGAAGCTTCGTCTTTCATCTATCATTGATGAATTAGAAGCTTTAGCAGAGGTTAGACCTCTATCTGAGCATGAAATCAAGATCAAGAATCATTCAAATGCACAAATAGCTAACATGCTGCGTGAAGAGGAACTCAAATGCTACCAACATTCTAACTCTCAATTTATCCTGAAAGGTGATTCGAATACTAGATATTTCCATGAAGTCGCCAATGGCAGACACCGGAAGAAAATTATTCATTCCCTACAACAGGATGAGGGAGTGATTGAGGGGCATGAGCAACTTCAATCTTATATCACTAATTATTATAAAAATCTGTTCGGAGCCCCAGAGGAAGGAAACTTCTCGATGGATGAGACCCGAACAAATGACATCCCTCAGGTCTCTGATGAGGAAAACAACCTTCTAACAGCCCCATACTCCGAGGAGGAAGTTAGAAAGGCGGTTTTCCTAATGGAGCATAACAAAGCCCCGGGTCCGGATGGTTTTCCCGCTAAGTTCTATCAGAAATTCTGGGAAGTCATCAAACCGGATCTCGTACTTTTGTTTACCGACCTACATGTTGGCCAACTAGAATTGTTTCGCTTAAACTTCGGTGAGATTATTTTATTACCTAAGGTTAATGAGGCTGAAAGGATACAACAATATAGACCTATTTGCCTCCTTAATGTTAGTTTTAAAATATTCACGAAGGTTGCGGCTATTAGGCTGAATTCGGTTGCTGAACATGTGGTTCGACCTTCACAGACAGCTTTTATGCAAGGCAGACACATCCTAGATGGAGTTTTTATCCTTCATGAAACAGTCCATGGATTACACCGGAAAAAGTTAAATGGGGTGGTACTCAAAATAGACTTTGAAAAGGCTTATGACAAAGTCAAGTGGCCTTTTTTCTTCAACAGACTCTCAGAATGAAAGAATTTTCTGCAGAGTGGCGCGTGATGATTCATAGCTTCGTTTCTGGAGGTAGTGTTGCCATTAAGGTCAATGATGATGTTGGACACTATTTCCAAACGAAGAAGGGATTGCGACAGGGTGACTCGATATCGCCCATGCTATTCAATATAGTGGCGGATATGCTAGCGGTCATGATTGAGCTTGCCAAGATTAATGGCCAAATTGATGGGGTAGTAAATCATCTAGTTGATGGTGGTCTCTTTATACTTCAATATGCTGATGATACGATTCTCTTCATGGATCATGACCTCGAGAAAGCAAGAAATCTGAAATTGATTTTATCAGCATTCGAGCAACTCTCGGGTCTAAAGATCAATTTTCATAAAAGTGAATTGTTTTGCTTCGGCGAGGCTCAAGACGAGGCCCACCTGTACGCTGAATTGTTCGGATGCGGGTTGGGTCTGTTTCCGATCACATATTTGGGGATACCGATACATTATCGGAGACTCACAAATGCTGAATGGAAACACGTTGAGGAGAGACTGCAAAAAAGACTTAGCAGTTGGAAAGGTAAACTGCTGTCTCTGGGTGGAAGATTGGTCATCATAAATTCAGTACTTAGTAATATGGTACTATATATGATTTACTTCTTCCAGTTACCGAAAGGAGTTTTACATAGATTGGATTACTTCCGATCAAGATTTTTTTGGCAAGGAGATAGCGAGAGAAAGAAATATCGACTGGCTAAATGGAGTGTGGTTTGCCGTCCCAAAGACCAAGGCGGGTTGGGCATTCATGACCTTGACGTTAAGAATAGGGCCCTCCTCGGCAAATGGTTTTTTAAATTACTAACGGAAGATGGTGTATGGCAAACCCTCCTAAGGAGGAAATATGTGGGTTCCAAGGAGGTATCCCAAGTATATTGGAAGCCCGGGGATTCACACCTTTGGGCAGGTCTAATGGCTACGAAGAAATATTTCTTCTGCTATGGATCCTTCTCGATTAAGGACGGCTCGGAAATTAGATTCTGGAAGGACAAGTGGTTAGGAAATGCCACACTCCGGGAACAATATCCGGCTCTATACAGTATTGTGCGCCACAAAGGTGATACTATCGCCACGGTAATGGAATCATTTCCGCCAAATGTGACGTTCAGAAGAGACTTAATTGGACCTAGACTCCATTCGTGGAATATCCTGCTCCAACGGTTGTCCACGGTGCAATTGTCACATGGGTCTGATGTATTCCGATGGAACCTCCATGGAAATGGACAATTCTCAGTGGATTCTATGTATAGAGCGTTAATCCAGTTCGATGTGCCAGTTGTTAATAACAAGAAGATCTGAAAGATGAAGATACCTCTTAAGAATAAAATCTTTGCATGGTATCTTCGTCGCGGAGTTATTCTTACTAAAGATAACCTTATTAAGAGGAATTGGCATGGAAGCCCGCAATGTGTATTTTGTCACCATGGGGAGACAATAAAACATTTATTCTTCCAATGCAAATTGGCTCGTTCTATATGGTCAGTCATCCAAATAGCTTCTGGCTTGTATCCTCCATGTAGTATTGCTAATGTATTTGGCAACTGGTTACATGGGATTGATCACAGGTTTAGAACTCTTCTCAGGGTGGGAGCGCTTGTCGTTATTTGGTCGTTTTGGCTATGTAGAAATGATAAGATTTTTAACGATAAAAGTACTTCTCTGTTGCAGGTTATCTACAGATGTACCGGGACTCTTCGTTTATGGTCCTCTTTACAACGCGTGGAGAATCGAGACTTGTTTACGGAGGTGTGTACACGATTGGAGGCTACGGCGAGGGATACTTTTACCCAACATGAGTGGCAGCATGATCTAAGGATTGGCCCCCCTCCACATTAGGCGTTATACGGACTCTACATGTTTCGTTGTAATTCGCCTCTTTATTTTTATTTTATGTGAGAGGATCTTATTTGGCTGTGCGCATCTTAGTTATGCAGAGGCCGGGTGTAATGCTTAAATCCTTTAAGTAATAAAGCGCCCCTTTTCGAAAAAAGCTGTCCTCCAAATCGACATGGGCCAAGTCCATGGCTCGTCGTGCTGTGGAGGCACTGCTCGTCCTCTGGTTCCTCCTCCTACCCCTCACGGCATCGAGCTTCCTCCTCACGGAGAGCAGGCGCCGGTCCGGCGAGACTGGCGACGAGGTGCTCGGCATCGCACTCGGCGCGACACACTCGTGCATTGCCATCGTACACCGGGACGGCTCCATCGAGATCGTCCCCGACGACCAGGGCAACCGCGTCACCCCCGCGTGGGTCGCCTTCACCGACGACGAACAGAGGCTCGTCGGCGAGGCCGCCAGGCAACGGCGGAGCTATGTTATGACCTGAGGGGGCCGTGGCCCTCCCCCAGCCCAAACGATTTTATTTCATTACTACTAGGTAGCAGTGGCCCCTGCTGGCTGCAGTTCGGCTTAATCCATCTTCACGCACAGTGCAGCAACGAACTAACCCATCTTCAGGCACGTGCTTCTCACCTCATGTGTGTAAATTATATCTAATGTGCATGCAGTCACTAGAATAGCCTGCGAACTCATTGTATTCATCCACAAAGGGGTTACAAGTATATAAGAAGAGTACAGAGAGAGAGAGAGTAGAGCAGCGGCAGCACATGACTAGCTGAAGTATTTAGGCAGCGGATGACTCGTTCAGTCTAACAATGTGGTGTGGTTCATCTCAACCAGCTGCCCCCGCCGTGACGCACAGCCTAAATCTGAAGAGCGTTGCCTGTACATCAACACTGATGTACAATGAGTCAAACTAGGGTTTTTTCTTGTGTGGTTTGATATAACTAATTGGGAAGTTTTTGATGATGGCACTACAATTTTCTCTCTAAGTGGCAGTTGGTCAGCCGTTGATTGTACTATTGGACTGTACACATTATAAATCAGTTTTACTAAGTCTCCGCCGATTAAGACTTCGTTATGTCTTAGTCGATACTATATCCCTTAGATCTTGCATAGAGAATTGTACATTCTTTTCTTCAGTTTTTTCTTTTTCTTTTTATATACTATATCATTCGACTGAGGCTTGGTTAAGTCTCAGTCAACC
>NC_041382.1:67500674-67542092 GCF_002162155.2 Triticum dicoccoides | reverse complement strand
CCACTGCCGCCAGGGACCAGTACGCCGCCAACCCGAACCGCACCATCTATGGCGCCAGGCGCCTCCTGGGACAGCGGTTCAGCGACGCCGACCTGCAGCGGGACGTGGAGACCTTGCCGTACGCCGTCGTCGACCGGGACGGGATGCCGTACGTCCGGGTGGAGGTGGGCGAGGACGACGTGCGGTTGCTCAGGCCCGTGGAGATCACTGCCGCGGTGTTCGCAGACATGATGGATAGGGCGGCGGCCCACCTGGGCAGGAAGGTCACGCGGGCGGTGCTCACCCTGCCCGCCCACTACACCGACGCGCAGCTGTACGCTACCAAGGAGGCCGGCATCCTCGCCGGCCTCGACGTCCTCCGCTTGGTAAGGGAGCCCGTCACCGCCGCCATCGCCTACGGCCTCGACAAGCATAGGGGCGACGCGAGGAACATCCTCGTGTTCGACCTCGGCGGCAGCACGCTCGACGTCGCCGTGCTCACCCTCGACCAAGGCGTGTTTGAGACCATGGCGAGCCGCAGCGACGCCCACCTCGGCGGTGACGACTTCGACCGGCGAATCGCGGGCTACTTCGTCGAGCTGATCCAGCGGAAGCACGGCCGGGATGTGACCGGCGATGACCGCGCGATGCACAGGCTGCTGCGGGAGTGCGAGCGCGCCAAACGGGCGCTGAGCGACCAACACCATGTGCTCGTGGAGCTCAAGGCGGTGTTGGATGGCGTCGACCTATCGGAGACGCTCACCAGGGTGCTGTTCGAGGAGCTCAACCAAGACCTCTTCTTGAAGACGATGGCTCCGTTGAACAAGGCCTTGGAGGACGCCAAGCTGGAGAAGGGAGACATCGACGATGTCATCCTCATGGGCGGCAGCAGCAGGATCCCCATGGTGCGGCAGCTTGTCAAGGACTACTTCGACGGCAAGGAGCCCGTCAACGTCGACGGGATCAACCCTGCCGAGGCCGTCGCCTACGGGGCCGCAGTACAGGGGAGCTATCTGACCGGACACCATGACGACGACGACACAGGGCCGGCCCATAGGCCGGGGCAACGGGGCGACCGCCCTAGGCCTCTGGGAGGTAGGGGCCCCAACCCATATAGTAGTATATTATACAGTAAGGCCCAAGCCCACCACGTAGCTAGCACTCACGGGCTGAAAGAATCGATAGCTAGTTTAGCTACGGTGCTGCAGCGCTCCATCGATCTCCTTCGGTCTTGTCTCCAGTTTCCTCGCCCCCTCGGCTCCTCCCCAAATTCTCCAATCCCAAAGAACAGTGCCGCCGCTCCTGTGCACTTCCAAATTCGAGGCGCCGCTCCGCGCATCCATTAATGGAGACCAACGATGCTATTCCTCTCCCCAATCATTTCTCTTTGCATCCTCAACGTTCCAATCTGATTGCAGATGCTTGAGGCATCACCGCATCAGAGATGGTACGTCTACCTCCTTCCCCTAATCAAGTACTCTTTTGATTCAGTGTTAAATAGCCCGGCACTCCACCTCTGATTGCTCCATCTGACATCTTCAATTCTTCTCTTCCTAGTTCTTACTCTATTGGCTTGTTCTTCAAAGCTTCATTGGATCCATGCGCAAAAACAAAACAAAACGCTTCATTGGATCCAGGGATTAGAAGGGGAGACGGGGAATGAGTGTTGTAGCCTTGCAGATCTGGGAAGCTACATCGACAATTCGACATCAAGCCACATGCCTATATTCAGGTGCTTTTCTCCTTGTATTGACTGTTTTTCTATAATTTTTTTGGTGATATGTCTTCTAAAAAATGTTTATCTGTGAGAAAAGGAAGTGAAAGAAAAACAGTATATTATTGCTACTTTATGCATTGAGAAAGAAAATTTGGATGAAATAAATACTGATGTGGTTGTTGACGACTTTTCTTCCAGAAGTGCTAGGAGAAATAACAAGATCTGCATGTGTTTTTTTTCACCTCCCTTGCGGTTTTAGTTCAAAGTCCATCAATCTATGCTTGTATTTACTAAATTGCTTTGGACATACAATATATTCTGAATTTTTATTTGTACATAAGGGCCCCATTTTGTCGTCCCGCCCCAGGTCCCCGAATATGTATGGACCGGCCCTGCGACGACAAGATGTTTTTTGGTACAGTTACTTGTTCTGCCTCCCTCACCTTGATAAGATTTTTATGACGATGCAGTTAAGACTCTCGATTGATAAGAAAAATAGAAAAGTATACTTTTCATCCCTTAATTCTTGGCGAAATCTAGATTTGGTCCCTCAACTTTAAAACCGGACAACTTGCACCCTTAACTACTGAAACCGGCCAAGATTCATCCCTGGTCACGGTTTTGATCGGTTTTGGTGCTGTCCCAACCCGGTTTTGACCGTGCCGACTCAAATTCGCATACCTTTTCCAAGTCCGTTTAATGTTTTCAAATTCGGGTATTTTTTTCAAATACGTGAACTTTTTAAAAATTTGTGTACTTTTCCAAATCTGCGTACTTTTTCCAAGTTCACGTACTTTTTTTTTAAATCCACGTACTCAAATTCACGTACTTATTCCTATTCACGTATATTTTTTTGGGTTTGAAAATTTTATGTGAAATTGAAAACATATGCGGATTTGAATATCTTTTACGCGAATTAGAAAAAAAATGTGTGGATTTGAAAATTTATGTCAACTTGAAACAAGTATGTGAATTTCAAACAAAGTTCATGGATTGGAAAGGAACACGGATTTGAAAAAAATACATGAACTTTAAAAAGTATGCGGATTTGAAACAAGTACGCGAATTTAAAAAACAGATGGATTTGAAAGAAAAAAATACTTGGATTCGATAAAATTACACGAAGTTGAAAAAATACACTGATTTGAGAAAATTACGCAAATTAAAAAAATCATGGATTTGAAAAAGTACACAAATTTCAAAATAGTTCACAGATTTGAAAAAGGTATGTTTATTTTTGAAAAAATTGCACGACCTTGAAAAACTATGTGGATTTGAAAAGAGTTTGCGAATTTTAAAAAGTTCACGGATATGAAAAAATTACGCGAATTTTAGTCGGAACCGGTCAAAACCGGGGTCAGTCAGCACCAAAACCAGTCAAAATCGAGACCAGGGACAAACCTTGTCCGGTTTCGTTAGTTGGGGGTGCAAGTTGTCCGGTTTCGGAATTGAGGGACCAAATCTAGACTTCACCAAGAGTTGAGGGACGAAAAGTATACTTTTCTCTAAGAAAAAATATATGCAGGGATAGTTGACGTGCCGCAGCCCGCTATCGACATCGAAGCCGCCGACGGGGCCATGGTGAAGCTGATCCGGAGGGATGCCGGCTACCCGGCAAAGGGGACGCATGTCATCACCACGTACTGGGACAAGCGGAGCACCATGACAATCAAGGTGTATGAGGGCGACCGAACTGAGGTCAAGGATAACAGACTCCTCTGCCAGCTTGACCTCTCTGAAATCGCACCTGCAAGGTTAGCTAGCTATTAACACCCTCCTACATCCTAGCTACTCCGAGATCACACATACATACATATTGTCAATTTTTAACGCGAATCATTCATGAATCATGATGGGCGCAGTATATGGAACTGGGGAAGGCGAGAAATCGAGGTGACCATCGAGGTGGACGAGGCGGGCACGATCCACGCCGAGGCGACGGACAAGGCCTCCGGCAAGACGGCCAAGACCAGCTATGGTTCTCATCATCGTCGGTTTAGTCAGGAAGAGTTCGACGCTATGATGCGTGAAATGGACGAGTTCACTAGGGACGGCAAAGCTAGGTTGGAGGCCTACGTGCACAGCATCAAGGAGACCCTTGTCGCTACTGGTGACATGGAGCTGGAGGAGAAGAAGAGGGGGGAGGTGGAGGGTGAGGTGATGACGGTGAGCAAGTGGCTCGATGGAAACACAGACAACGCCGAGGAGGGGCACTATGAGAAGAAGCTCAGTGAGTTGCAGGGGAAAAAAATATATAAGACCAGGTCTCACGGTTAGCAGGTGAGACCCGTCCTGATGGATGACAAGTGCCATTTACAAATCACAAAGCATCTAATTTCTCTCCCCCTGATTTTAAGTGGGGTGGGGGATGCTTTGTGATTTGTGAATGCCACGTGTCATCCATCAGGATGGGTCTCGCGTGAGACTTTGTCTCATAGAATTCTTCTCCGTTGCAGGGCGTGTGCGACCCGGTCATCTCGGCCATGCAGACAAGGTTGGGAGATGGCCTCGATGACTACGAGGATGAGCTTTAGGTCGTTGGATGGCAATGGCCCTGAAAATAACCATGGTTAGCATTAATCGATTAATTAATCAATTCATCACTTAGAGGTAGTACTAGCTAAATACCCCACACATAGCCACATAACAATCACAATGTCAGTTTTACATGATAGAGGCATTAAATAGTGTTTCTAAAGTTATTGTTTTTATTTTATTATTATAGTTTAATCGTGATTGCAAATGGTTGCCATGTCTCATACTCTCTTTTTTCAATAAAAGGGTCAACGCGTTACAACTGAAAAATATTATACCCGATCTTCCAGATAAAAGGGTCAACGCGATAAAACGGTAGACATGCATGCATTTCATTGATCAAAAGTAGATTTGTAATCACTTATTCGTTCGTCAGAATGGATCAGTAGACCTAGGAGATTAAAATTACTATGCAATAAAAACATTGTGCTCTCACACTTGGCACTACTCTCCACACTTGGTAAAAGGCTCGCAGCAGTTGCGCCTCGTCAGAATGGCATTTCTACAAGTATAGAAATAACATGTGAGCATCTGTGTTGCATTTTGTTTGAAAAAAGACATAAAAATAGAAATAATATTGTCCCTTAAGTTTTTCTTAGATAAAAATTGTAACTTTTTTATTGTGACTTAATGTGTTGCTCATTTGTTTTTGAGCGAAAGCGAACGTGAGGCTTGTGCACTGGAACAACACACACCTCAAGGCCTCATGCTGCTGGGGCTGCCCCGTATAGAACACTGGAGGCGAGTCGCATGTTAGTAGGCGACATTTAGACGCACCCAACAACAACACCCAGTGTTAGCTCTTTTAGGGTGCACGGGGCCGGCCCATAGGCCGGGGCAACGGGGCGACCGCCCTAGGCCTCTGGGAGGTAGGGGCCCCAACCCATATAGTAGTATATTATACAGTAAGGCCCAAGCCCACCACGTAGCTAGCACTCACGGGCTGAAAGAATCGATAGCTAGTTTAGCTACGATGCTGCAGCGCTCCATCGATCTCCTTCGGTCTCGTCTCCAGTTTCCTCGCCTCCTCGGCTCCTCCCCAAATTCTCCAATCCCAAAGAACAGTGCCGCCGCTCCGGTGCACTTCCAAATTCGAGGCGCCGCTCCGTGCATCCATTAATGGAGACCAACGATGCTATTCCTCTCCCCAATCATCTCTCTTTGCATCCTCAACGTTCCACATCTGATTGCAGATGCTTGAGGCATCACCGCATCAGAGATGGTACGTCTACCTCCTTTCCCTAATCAAGTACTCTTTTGATTCAGTGTTAAATAGCCCGGCACTCCGCCTCTGATTGCTCCATCTGACATCTCCAATTCTTCTCTTCCTAGTTCTTACTCTATTGGCCTGTTCTTCAAAGCTTCATTGGATCCATGCGCAAAAACAAAACAAAAAGCTTCATTGGATCCAGGGATTAGAAGGGGAGACAGGGAATGAGTGTTGTAGCCTTGCAGATCTGGGAAGCTACATCGACAATTCGACATCAAGCCATATGCATATATTCAGGTGCTTTTCTCCTTGTATTGACTGTTTTTCTGTAATTTTTTTGGTGATATGTCTTCTGAAAAATGTTTATCAGTGAGAAAAGAAAGTGAAAGAAAAACAGTATATTATTGCTACTTTTATGCATTGAGAAAGAAAATTTGGATGAAATAAATACTGATGTGGTTGTTGACGACTTTTCTTCCAGAAGTGCTAGGAGAAATAACAAGATCTGCATGTGTTTTTTTTCACCTCCCTTGCGGTTTTAGTTCAAAGTCCATCAATCTATGCTTGTATTTACTAAATTGCTTTGGACATACAATATATTCTGAATTTTTATTTGTACATAAGGGCCCCATTTTGTCGTCCCGCCCCAGGTCCCCGAATATGTATGGACCGGCCCTGACGGTGCAAAGTGAAATTTGTGTTGGGTTTAATTACCCCCATGGTAGTTGCAGGAGAGGAGACACATCATGAATTTAAAGGCGAAGGTATCCTCTCTCGTAAGGTCATTCTTTTGACGTGATGATTCAAAACCTCTTATGAAACATATGTTGCTCTTTAGTTAGGGTGTGTTTGCTTCCAGAACCAAGTGGAATGTCATGGAACCGTTCCATTCCTAAGGAATGGAATGATTCCATCTTGATGTTTAGATAGAAGAGAATGAGATGGGATGGAATGGTTCCTAGGACAGAACGCCAAAGTTTCAGCGAATCTGGAAAATCTGAAGTCTGAACTAGCAACTGCATAGTTTATCTGAACGTGTTGCTGCCTACAACGCCAACACTATCTTGAGCAAGCACCAACCACCAAAGCACGGCGACCATACTAGCTGAAGAGGAGGACGTCAGGATGCTGGAGCTCGCCTCGGGCTTCCTCCCACCCCATCCATCCTATCCCTCACGCCGACGCTGGGCGGATCCCGCGTCCTTGCACACCGCCACGTCGGCCGGCTGGATGCGACGCCCCCCGCAGCGAGCGGTTTCTGACGTCGCACGACCGCGGCACCCAGCGGCGCGTGCTCAAGCGTGGCGCCCGGCTGGGTGCGATGCACCCGATGCCGCATGATTGCGACTCCCGGCGATGCGTTCTCAAGTGCGACGGTGGGCTGGATGCGACGCCCCCGGCAGCGCATGCTGGATGCCCTGTGGTGGCGGCGGCTTCTTGCTGCTGCGGTTGCCCCGCGACTCCATTGGTCTGTGTAGCGGGGGTCGTGGGAGCCGGCGGTTCCGCGTGGTCCGCTCGATTTTGAGAGACCGCTGGGAACGGCATAAACAGGGAATATGCCATTCCCTGGAATTGAGTGGTTCATGTTCCATTGACGATCCAAACGCAGGAATGGGTTCTGGGGACGGAACTAACCCATGCCGTTCCACTTGGTGACAGAAACCAAACACACCCTTAGGCATGATAGCAGGACAAAATGCTCGTGTAGCGGGGCTATGAGCCTACGATGCATAAACACAGGTTTGCCGGCCCGGAGTCACTTGACAAAAAAAAGCATGCTAAGTTTATTTACAATTGAAAAGCCTAACAATCTTATATTCTCTCAAAGCAGGTTCACGACAACACCTGTACCTAAAAACAATGATGAAGAATATATTACTTCATTATTACGTGGTGATCGAACCACTTGGCAAGAGTGATAATTAAGCTATATTAAAATAAAACAATGAACATTATTATGAGATGCTATATGCCATTATTGATTCGTAAATATATGTTTCTGTCTCCCACGGGCACTTAACGGATACATGATAAGGCCAAGGCAAACCACGGAAAACTATTCGAGTACATGATATGTCTGCGAAGTCATATTGCGCGGTTTCATCATGTACCGACAGATCCTAGACCGGCTGTTCACTCCGCGATCCGTGTTAGTGCTGGCCCACGTCTTGTATATCAGATGTATTGTGCCTATGAAACTGCCCGTATTATAATATGTGAGGAAAGTGGCCGGGACCCGCCAACCACTTTTGCTCCGTTTTTCACTTACTCCGCCGCACTTACTGGGACCAGTCCCCTCCGCTCCGACTTCCCCATCTCTTCCTTACTACTCTTCACTTAGTACTCCCTCCTTTCTGGTTTATAGGGCTTATTTCAAAATTTTAGTTTTTCCATTTTACAAGGCTTAGTTTGGTTGTTCTCCATCACAAATTCAAATTCCAAGGTGCATTAAATAATTGCATGCAAGTATTAAGAGAAAATTAACCAATGCATGTACTTTATGCATGTATGCATTACAATTAATACATTGGTAACATAAATATTTGAGGAAAACAAGAACATTAATTGAGTGTTTTTGCAAATTACAAAAAGTATTCCACCACTCACCATCTATTTTGGTTCGTGAGATTTTTGAATTGAGCCCTATAAACCGGAAATGAGGGAGTAGAAGGCTAGCAGCAGTTGCCCCGATCAGAATGGCTTTTTGAAAAGTACATAAATAATATGTGATCATCTGTGTTGTATTTTGTTTGAAAATAGACAGAAAAATAGAAATAAAATTGCACCTTAAGTTTTTTAGATAAAAGGTGTAAGGGCATATTTATCCCTAAATGTTTTAATGATTGATGACAACGCATTTGCGGACTAATTGTGTGCCTTGAGTATTCCAGACACTTCATTGCTAGGCACGAGACGATTGGGTGCCCCTCGAAGACTGATGAAGACGGCGTCTTTTCTACATTTCTTTTTGGTGGATTTGAGTCGTAGGAAAGTCGTACTATTAAGAGGGGGTCCGCGTTGGAAAGGTTTGGGTGGAATCATCACGTACACATCTCCTTCTTGTCCCCTCCTTTTTGCTTGGAGCTTCCTCCGTTTTCTTGCCTCCCTTGTCTGGCTGCTGTGGTTGGTCGCGGTAGTACTGCTCCCAGGAAAACGGTAATACCGTAGGCATCCGAGGTAGTACCGCGATGTGGCGCGGTAGTACCGCAGGTGCCCACGGTAGTACCGCTACCCTGGCGCCGCACTAACGCTGCCCACCAGGCTACTGCCGACCCTTTGCGGTAGTAGGGGCGGATATAATTTTTTACATCCGCACCTACCGCGATAGTACCGTTTTCGCCGAGCAATAGTACCGCGCTATGCAGTCAGGCAGTAGTACCGCCCCTCGGCGGTACTACTGTGTCGGGTTTTTACTACTTCCGTTTCTTTGCGGAAGTAGGCACGGAAGTTCCCTTCCCCCTGGCTAGGGTTTTTTGCCTTGCGGTAGTACCGCATTGGGGGCGCGGTAGTACCGCGCGTGCGGAAGTACCGCCCCTAGCTCCTGCGCGTCTGTTTATCTTTTCTGTCGCTGGGGTTGCGGCAGTACCGTGGGTCGGTACGGTAGTACCGCACAGCCGTGCGGTAGTACCGCTTGGTTGCAAGCTGTAGTACCGCGCGGTCTTGCGGTAGTACCGCTGGCCAGGCGCGGTAGTACCGCTGGCCGCAGGCTGGTTGGTGGGTAACGGTTGGATCCTTTTCCCACACTATATAAGGGGTCCCCTTCTTCCCTGTTGACTCACCTCTTCCACCCCTAAGCTCCATTATTGCTCTAAGCTCCATTTTCTCCCGATCACACTCCCTAGCCGACCAAACTTGTTGATTTGCTCGTGAGTGGTTGAGAAGGCCTCGATCTACACTTCCACCAAGAGATATTTGATTCCCCCCACTAATCCCTTGCGGATCTTGTTACTCTTGGGTGTTTGAGCATCCTAGACGGTTGAGGTCACCGCGAAGCCATAGTCCATTGTGGTGAAGCTTCGTGGTGTCATTGGGAGCCTCCAATTGAGTTGTGGAGATTGCCCCAACCTAGTTTGTAAAGGTTTGGTCGCCGCCTCCAAGGGCACCAATAGTGGAATCACGACATCTCGCATTGTGTGAGGGCATGAGGAGAATACGGTGGCCCTAGTGGCTTCTTGGGGAGCATTGTGCCTCCACACCACTCCAACGGAGACGTACTTCCTCTCAAAGGGAAGGAACTTCGGCAATACATCCTCGTCTCCACCGTCTCCACTCTTGGTTATCTTGTGCCTTTATTTGTGCAAGCTTATTTGTTTCATATATCTTGCTTGCTTGTGTTACTATCCTTGTTGCATCATATAAGTTGCTCACCTAGTTGCATATCTAGACAACCTACTTTGATGCAAAGTTTAAATTGTTAAAGAAAAGCTAAAAATTGTTAGTTGCCTATTCACCCCCCTCTAGTCAACCATATCGATCCTTTCAATTGGTATCAGAGCCTCGTCTCTTTATTAAGGACTTTACCGTCCAAAGAGTATGGTTGATACCATAGACGGTGTGGAGGAACACTCCGGTGTGAATCCGACCTCGTCTACGGGCGATGGGGGAACCTCGTTCTCTCGTGAGGAGTTCAATGTGGCCTTGGAGACATTGAAAACCTCCATGACGACCGAAGTTGAAAGCATGTTTACTAAATTTCTTGAGGGGCTTGAACTATCCACCGCACCACTGAAAGTGGGTGACCCCACCGACAAGGTGACGGATGCTATCCCCGACAAGGGGGAAGCTAGTAGTGAAAAGGCTCCTTCTTCTAGTGGTAAAAATGGCACCGGCATCTTTGCCCATGTGGAACCACCACTTGTTTATGGTGGACCGGTTCCTTCCACTCATTTGAATCATGCCGGTCCTCCCCCTAAGATTGTGAAAAATGAGGACTTTGATTCTTGGGTTTACCGCTTTAAATGTTATTTAAATCATGTGAACACTAACCTTTGGAGAATCATTGAAGAAGGTTTCTATCCGCATGATCCAAGCAACTTCACTCCTCGAGAAGCCGCGAACAATCAATTCAATGAGAATGCTCTCTTCATCATTGAAGATGCAATTCCACCCGAAGACCTACCTCATCTTCGTCCCTTCGCCTTGGCCAAACATGCATGGCATTGTGTTGTCTCTCTCTAACAGGGAAGCGCAAGCATTCAACGCTCCAACTATGAAGTGGTGCAAGATGAGGCCGATGAGTTTGCAATGAAAGAAGATGAAGAACCTCGTGAGCTTTATCGGAGAGTAACCAAACTCGCGGTCTCACTACGAGATCACGGGAGCAAGGACACAGATGACAATTGGATCAAGCGCAAATTCCTCAAGGCAATGATGCCCTATCACAAGGCCATGTCCTCCGTCGTTCGTCAAAGACCGGACTTCGACACTTTGACCTCAAGCGAAGTGTTGGATGAGTTTGTGGCCATGAAAATTTTGGACAAGACCGTCGACAATGTGGTGCTTCGTTCTCAAAGGGCAAAGAAGTCTAACCTTGCATTGAAGGCCAAGCTCACCGTTGAAGAAGAAGAAGAGGAAGAAGAGGAGAGCAACCCCGAAGATACGAAGTATGCATATCATGAACACATGGCACTTGCTTCAAGGCAATTTTAGAGCAAGAAAAACTCGAGGCCAAACTTTAGCAAAAACAACTCAAGTGGCACGAAGAGCAAGCAACGTGTAAGGACTTGCTACAATTGTGGCAATGTGAGTCGTTTTGTTGCGGAGTGCCCGTATGAGAAGAGGGAAGACAATGGTGGCAAGCTCATCCGAAAGGACAAGGACAAGTCGTTCCCCAACAAGAGCAACTTCAGCAAGAGGACTCCTCCCAAGGCATTGGTGGTACAAGAAGAGTACACTGAGGATGATGACGATGATGAAAGTGATGATTCGGTTGCCACGGCCTCCGTTGCCATTTCGACGACTCCACGGGTGTCTCTCTTCGACTCACCCAATGAGAGAATCACCGGCAAGTGCCTCATGGCTAAAGCCACCAACAAGGTAACCTCCAACATCAAAACTACCATCATTAATCATCCTTCTCCGACGAATAGCATTAATGAACTTGAGGAAGCTAATGTGGAGGGTAATGAGTTTGAGGCTTTTATGGGAAAACTCAAGGGAAAATCCAAGAAGCACTTTGTGGCTCTCTTGGAACAACTTGGTGAAGCAAATGACATGATCGAGGCTCACGAAAACACCATCACTAAGATGGAAGGGCATAGTCGTGACTATGCCGATGAGATTTTGGATCTTTCCAATTCTCTTGAGGAAGATCGTGGTCTTCGTTTGGCTCTTGAGGAGTCACACAACGTTGATCATGCTAAGTTAAAGAAAGATTATGATCATGTCCTCATTGTTTCTCATGTGCTAAACTCCGAGAAGGCCGAACTTGAGGTTGATTTTGCTAGACTCAAAGAGGAGTTTGATCTACTTGACAAGGCTCACAAGGTCTTGAAGGGTGCTCATGCTAGCCGCAAAGAGTCTCATGATCAACTTCATGTAAAGCTAACCAAGGAAAAATCCACTTTCCCTCGTATGATGTTAATTGATAATGCAAATGCTACTAACCCATGTTGTGAGCATGTGCATCTCGTTGAGGAGAACGCTAAGCTAAAGGGGCAACTTGAGAGAGGTATTGCGACTTGCATACAAGGCAAGAAGAACCTCAACGATCTCTTGATCAACCAAAAGGGAGTTGTGGCCAAGGAAGGGGTTGGGTACGTGCCCGACTCCAAGAACAAGAAGAAGAATGACAATACCAAATGACCTCCTCCTCTCATGGAAACCTTTGTGAAGGAGGGAGAGAGTGCCTCCGAGGAGAAGAAGAAGAACAATGCAAAGGGTGGCAATGTCAAGAAGGGCAATGCCACCCCTCCCAACAAAGCCGGCGATTTTAATCCTTCTTATGTGTTATGCCGTGCTAGTGATGGACATGTTTATGCCAAATTTGTTGGTTCTCTTCATGAATACATCGAATGGTCTATTTGGGTTCCAAAGACCCTTGTTACTAACATCAAAGGACCCATTACAAAATGGATACCTAAAACCAAGCATTGATCTCTTGCAGGTGTT
This sequence comes from Triticum dicoccoides, assembly GCF_002162155.2. Taxonomy (NCBI): domain Eukaryota; kingdom Viridiplantae; phylum Streptophyta; class Magnoliopsida; order Poales; family Poaceae; genus Triticum; species Triticum dicoccoides. The sequence continues at coordinate 67,529,541 of NC_041382.1, read as the reverse complement.
TGCTTCCGGTGGGGGATCATGGTTGCTCGATAGCGGAGCTACAAATCATATGACCGGAAGCAAGGACTTGGTGGTGGACATGCACAAGGTTCCATCTATGCCCACCAATGTCGAGTGGGGTGACGCCTCATCTTCTAAGGTATTGGGACTTGGCAAGGTGGTCATCTCTCATGATCTCACGATCAAGAAGGTAATGCTTGTTGAGTCCCTTGCATACAATTTACTTTCCGTTCGTCAACTTGCAATCATGGGCTTTGCCACTTTCTTTGATATCAATATCGTGGCCCTCTTGTGGAGCGAGACTCTTAAAGTAGCCTTTGTTGGGCATGTCGAGAACGGTCTATATGTGATTAACTTTTCGGAGCGACCCACTAAGACCGCGACGTGCCTAATGGCTAAAGTTGATGTGGGATGGCTTTGGCATCGCCGTTTAGCCCACGTCAATATGAGATCTTTGCAAAGTCTCCTCAAGGGGGACCATGTCCGTGGACTAACGAATGTTAGTTTTGCTAAAGATCGTGCGTGTAGTGCTTGTATCGAAGGAAGGCTACATGAGAAGGCTCACCCTCCCACGACTATCATTTATTCAAAGAGGCCTTTGGAGCTCCTTCACATGGATCTCTTTTGGCCTCCATCCTTCGATAGTCTTGGAGGTAGGAAGTATTGCTTGGTGATTGTGGATGACTACTCAAGGTACACATGGGTGTATTTCTTCAAGAGGAAGAGCGAGACCCAACAAACTGTCATTGACTTTGCAAATGAAGCACAACGTCAATACAATGCAAAGATCTTGACAATAAGAAGTGACAACGGCACCGAGTTCAAGAACTACACCTTGGATGAGTTTCTTAGTGATGAGGGGATCAAGCATCAATATTCCGTGTTACGGCATATCTCTCTCAAGGTAGTTTTGGTGATTGATGACAACATGTTTGCGGACTAATCTTGTGCGTTGAATTATTCTCAGATTCTCCCCTGGCACGAGACGCTTTGTTCCCCTCGGAGTGTATTTCAAGACGGTGTAGCTCTTTCGTTTCTTACTAGGTGGACTAGTTGCGTAGAGGGCACCGTACTATCAAGAGGGGGTCCGCTGGGGTTTTTCTTGGGTGGAATCATCACGCACACATCAGCTTCTCACCCTCCGAGCTTTTCCTGTCCAGTGAAGAGATCTCTCCTTTCTTCCTTGTTCTTTCTAGGTCTAAGCGGCAGTACCGCACACCCAGTGGTAGTACCGCTGAGAAGCCACAAGCGGCAGTACCGCTTCGCAGCGGTAGTACTGCTGTGGCTCCACAGCAGTAGTACCGTTGGGCGCCTGGCACCTCCGCTGGTCCTCAGCTTATTTGAGAGATCCCTTCTCTCTCTCATGCGCGCCCCAGCGGTAGTACCGCACTGCCTGCGGTACTACGGCCGAAGGGTCACAAGCGGCAGTACCGCTCCACAGCGGTACTACCGCCCTTGACCCCACTGCCGTAGTACCGCTGGGTAGTTTGGTTCCTACCGCCTCGATTCGAGAGGTATTTTTCTCGTGTCGGGTTTTTCGGCACTAGTCACGGTTGTAGTGGCAGTAGTACCGTTCCAGGAGAGGTAGTACCGCCCTACCACCGCGGTAGTACCGCATTTGGGTCCGTTCCCTACTAAGTCTCCTTAGCGCGGCAGTACCGCTGGTTGGCGCGGCAGTACCGTTGCCTGGCGGTAGTACCGCCCCCTCTCAACGGTAGTACCGCCCTGTGCGGGGCTGGTTGGTGGGGGGCAACGGGATTGTTGCCCCCACTATAAAAGGGAGTCCCCTTCCTCCTTCTCACCCACCTCTTCCTCCCCCAAGCTCCATTTATTGCTCAAGCTCCATTAAATACTCCAAGCTTCATTTCCGCCCGATCTATCTCTCTAGCCAATCAAATTTGTTGATTTGCTCGGGAGTGGTTGAGAAGGCCCCGATCTACACTTCCACTAAGGGATTTTCGATTCCCCCACTCATCCCTAGCGGATCTTGTTACTCTTGGGTGTTTGAGCACCCTAGACGGTTGAGGTCACCTCGGAGCCATATTCCATTGTGGTGAAGCTTCGTGGTCTTGTTGGGAGCCTCCGATTAAGTTGTGGAGATTGCCCCAACCTTATTTGTAAAGGTTCGGTCGCCACCTTCAAGGGCACCAATAGTGGAATCACGGTATCTCGCATTGTGTGAGGGCGTGAGGAGAATACGGTGGCCCTAGTGGCTTCTTGGGGAGCATTGTGCCTCCACACCGCTCCAACGGAGACGTACTTCCCCTCAAAGGAAGGAACTTCGGTAACACATCCTCGTCTCCACCGAATTCACTCTTGGTTATCTCTTACCTTTACTTGTGCAAGCTCTTTATTGTTTCTACCCTTGCCTGCTTGTATGCTTGTTGTTATTGCATCATATAGGTTGCTCACCTAGTTGCACATCTAGACAACCTACTTTGATGCAAAGTTTAATTCGGTAAAGAAAAGCTAAAAATTGGTAGTCGCCTATTCACCCCCCTCTAGTCAACCATATCGATCCTTTCAATTGGTATCAGAGCCTCGTCTCTTTATTAAGGATTTTACCGTCCAAAGAGTATGGTTGATACTGTAGACGGTGTGGAGCAACACTCCGGTGTGAATCCGATCTCGTCTACGGGAGATGGGGGAACTTCGGTCTCTCGTGAGGAGTTCAATGTGGCCTCGGAGACATTGAAAACCTCCATGACAACCGAAGTTGAAAGCATGTTTACTAAATTTCTTGAGGGGCTTAAACTATCCACCGCACAGTTGAAAGTGGGTGATTCCGCCAACAAGGTGTCGGATGCTATCCCCGACAAGGGGGAAGCTAGTAGTGAAAAGGCTCCTTCTTCTAGTGGCAAGAATGGCACCGGCATCTTTGCCCATGTGGGACCACCACTTGTTTATGGTGGACCGGTTCCTTCCACTCATTTGAATCATGCCGGTCCTCCCCCTAAGATTGTGAAAAATGAGGATTTTGATTCTTGGGTTTACCGCTTTAAACGTCATTTAAATCATGTGAACACTAACCTTTGGAGAATCATTGAAGAAGGTTTCTATCCACATGATCCAAGCAACTTCACTCCTCGAGAAGCCGCGGATAATCAATTCAATGAGAATGCTCTCTTCATCATTCAAGATGCAATTCCACCCGAAGACCTACCTCATCTTCGTCCCTTCGCCTTGGCCAAAGATGCATGGCATTGTGTCGTGTCTCTCTACCGGGGAAGCGCAAGCATTCAACGCTCCAACTATGAAGTGGTACAAGATGAGGCCGATGAGTTTGCAATGAAGGAAGATGAAGAACCTCGTGAGCTTTATCGGAGAGTAACCAAACTCGCGGTCTCACTACGAGATCACGGGAGCAAGGACACGGATGACAATTGGATCAAGCGCAAATTCCTCAAGGCAATGATGCCCTACCACAAGGCCATGTCCTCCGTCATTCGTCAAAGACCGGACTTCCACACTTTGACCTCAAGCGAAGTGTTGGATGAGTTTGTGGCCATGAACATTTTGGACAAGACCGCCGACAATGCGGTGCTCCGTTCTCAACGGGCAAAGAGGCCTAACCTTGCATTGAAGGCCAAGCTCACCGTGGAAGAAAAAGAAGAGGAAGAAGAGGAGAGCAACCCCGAAGATACGAAGTATGCATATCATGAACACATTGCACTTGCTTCAAGGCAATTTTGGAGCAAGAAAAACTCGAGGCCCAACTTTAGCAAAAACAACTCGAGTGGCACAAGGGGCAAGCAACGTGTATGAACGTGCTACAATTGCGGCAACGTGAGTCATTTCGTTGCGGAATGTCCGTATGAGAAGAGGGAAGACAATGGTGGCAAACTCATCCGAAAGGACAAGGCCAAGTCATTCCCCAACAAGAATAACTTCACCAAGAAGACTCCTCCCAAGGCCTTGGTTGTGCAAGAAGAGTACAATGAGGATGATGACGATGATGAAGATGATGAGTTGGTTGCCATGGCCTCCGTTGCCATTGCAACAATGCCACGGGTGTCTGTCTTCGACTCACCCAACGAGAGCATCACCGCCAAGTGCCTCATGGCTAAAGCCACCAACAAGGTAACCTCCAACATCAAAACTACCATCATTAATCATCCTTCCCAAACGGATAGCATTAATGAACTTGAGGGAGCTAATGTGGAGGCTAACGAGTTTGAGGCTTTTATGGGCAAACTCAAGGGAAAATCCAAGAAGCACTTTGTTGCTCTCTTGGAACAACTTGGTGAGGCCAATGACATGATCGAGGCTCACGAAGACACCATCTCTAAGATGGAAGGGCATAGTCGTGACTATGCCGATGAGATTTCGGATCTTTCCAATGCTCTTGAGGAAGAGTGTGGTCTTCGTTTGGCTCTTGAGGAGTCACACAACATTGATCATGCTAAGTTAAAGAAAGATTATGATCATGTCCTCATTGTTTCTCATGTGCTAAACTCCGAGAAGGCCGAACTTGAGGTTGATTTTGCTAGACTCAAAGAGGAGTTTGATCTACTTGACAAGGCTCACAAGGTCTTGAAGGGTGCTCATGCTAGCCGCAAAGAGTCTCATGATCAACTTCATGTAAAGCTAACCAAGGAAAAAGCCACTTTCCCTCGTATGATGTTAATTGATAATGCCCTCATTGTTTCTCATGTGCTAAATTTCGAGAAGGCCAAACTCGGGGTTGATCTTGCTAGACTCAAAGAGGAGTTTGATATACTTGACAAGGCCCACAAGGCCTTGAAGGGTATTCACGCTAGTCTCAAGGAGTCTCATGATCAACTCCAAGTGAAGCTAACTAAGGAGAAAGCAACTTTTCCTCATATGGTTTTAATTGATAATGCAAATGCTACTAACCCGTGTTGTGAGCATATACATCTTGTTGAGGAAAATGCTAAGTTGAAGGAGAAACTTGATAGTGGTCTTGCGACTTGCATACAAGGCAAGAAGAACCTCAACGATCTCTTAATCAACCAAAAGGGAGGTGTGGCCAAGGAAGGGGTTGGGTACGTGCCCGACTCCAAGAACAAGAAGAAGAATGACAAGACCAAACGACCTCCTCCCCTCATGCAAACCTTTGTGAGGGAGGGAGAGAGTGCCCCCGAGGAGAAGAAGAAGAACAATGTCAAGAAGAGCAATGTCATCCCTCCCAACAAAGCCGGCGATTTTAATCCTTCTTATGTGTTATGCCGTGCTAGTGATGGGCATGTTTATGCCAAATTTGTTGGTTCGCTTCATGAGTACATTGAATGGTCTATTTGGGTTCCTAAGACCCTTGTTACTAACATCAAAGGACCCATTACAAAATGGGTACCTAAAACCAAGCATTGATCTCTTGTAGGTGTTTGCTTCCGTTGGTGGATCATGGTTGCTCAATAGCGGAGCTACAAATCATATGACTGGAAGCAAGGACTTGGTGTTGGACGTGCACAAAGTTCCATCTATGCCCACCAATGTCGAGTGGGGTGACGCCTCATCCTCTAAGGTATTGGGACTTGGCAAAGTGGTCATCTCTCATGATCTCACGATCGAGAAGGTCATGCTTGTTGAGTCCCTTGCATACAATTTACTTTCCGTTCGTCAACTTGCAATCATGGGCTTTGCCACTTTCTTTGATATCGATACCGTGGCCCTCTTGTGGAGCAAGACTCTTAAAGTAGCTTTTGTTGGGCATGTCGAGAATGGTCTATATGTGATTAACTTTTCGGAGCGACCCACTAAGACCGCGACATGCCTAATGGCTAAAGTTGATGTGGGATGGCATTGGCATCGCCGTTTAGCCCATGTCAATATGAGATCTTTGCAAAGTCTTCTCAAGGGGGCCAATGTCCTTGGACTAACGAATGTTAGCTTTGTTAAAGATCGTGCTTGCAGTGCCTGTATCGAAGGAAAGCTACATGAGAAGGCTCACCCTCCCACGACTATCATTTATGCAAAGAGGCCCTTGGAGCTCCTTCACATGGATCTCTTTGGGCCCCCATCCTTCGATAGTCTTGGAGGTAGGAAGTATTGCTTGGTGATTGTGGATGACTACACAAGGTACACATGGGTGTATTTCTTCAAGAGGAAGAGCGAGACCCAACAAACCGTCATTGACTTTGCAAATGAAGCACAACGTCAACACAATGCAAAGATCTTGACAATAAGAAGTGACAACGGCACCGAGTTCAAGAACTACACCTTGGATGAATTCCTTAGTGATGAGGGAATCAAGCATCAATATTCCGCACCATACACCCCTCAACAAAACGGTGTTGCGGAGAGGAAGAACCGGACATTGATGGATGCGGCAAGGACCATGATGGCGGAGTTCAAGTCTCCATACAACTTTTGGGCCGAAGCCATCAACACCGCGTGTCATGCATCCAATCGGCTCTACCTCCACAAGGGGTTGAACAAGACCCCATATGAGATACTCACCGGTAACAAGCCCAACCTCAAGTACTTCCGGGTATTTGGGTGTAAGTCTTTCATTCTCAAGAATGTGTTCGGTTGTCTAAATTTGAGGCTAGAGCTTATGAGGGCATATTTGTTGGTTATGCTACAAACTCTCATGCTTACCGTGTCCTCAATAAATCCACGGGACTTATTGAGGAGACGTGTAACGTGGAGTTTGATGAGAATAACGGCTCCCAAGTGGAGCAAAGTGGCACTTGTGATGTAGGTGATGAAATTCCTCCTCAAGCCATAAGAAGAATGGGTGTTGGTTTCATCCTACCCATTGAGGAACCCCTTGTGGCAGAAGGAGAAGGACAATGCTCCACTCAAGTGGAGCCATCACCAACCAAGGCCCACACGCTTCCGAAGAACAAAGTGAAGGCCCTCAACCTCATGAACAAGACCAAGGGCAAGATCATACTCAAGACGGTGTTGACACACCAAGTGATGCCCAAGGTCAAGTTCTCTCCCCCAAGCAAGTTCAAGATCAAGAACAAGTTCATGACGACGCTCAAGATGATCAAGTAACCGCTCCTCAACTCACCACCAAGGAGGAATTAGAGCGTCGTGCCGCCAAGGTTGCTTCCAAGCTCTCCACCAAGGATCATCTCATGACGAATGTGCTTGGAAGCTTAAGAAAGGGGGTAAGCACTCGTAGACAATTAGCAAATTATTGTGAGCATCACGCGTTTGTCTCTTGTGTGGAGCCCCACAAGGTCTATGAGGCGCTAGAAGATCCGGATTGGCTCAATGCCATGCATGAAGAACTCAACAACTTCGAGCGCAACAAAGTGTGGAGATTGGTGCCAAGGCTAACGGGGAACCATAATGTCATTGGAACCAAGTGGATATTCAAGAACAAGCAAGATGCCCATGGGATTATCATTCGCAACAAGGCTCGTTTGGTAGCACAAGGCTACTCCCAAGTCGAGGGTATCGGCTACAGTGAAACCTTTGCTCCCGTTGCTCGTCTTGAATCCATTTGCATGTTGATTGCATATGCTTCTCATCATAACTTTAAGTTACAACAAATGGATGTGAAGAGTGCTTTTCGTAATGGTCCCATTAATGAATTGGATTACGTCAAGCAACCCCCCGGGTTCGAGGATCCCTACTTTCCCAATCATGTGTATCAACTTGATAAGGCACTCTATGGCCTTAAACAAGCCCCACGTGCGTGGTATGACCACCTTACCGAGTTGTTACAAGACCATGGTTTTGATGTTGGGCTAATCGACCCCACTCTTTTTACTAAGAAGGTCAAAGGGGAGTTGTTTGTGTGCCAATTATATGTTGATGATATTATCTTTGGTTCTCCTAACAAAGCTTTCAATGAGGAATTTGCCGCTCTCATGACCTCAAAGTTCGAGATGTCCTTCATGGGAGAGTTGAAGTTCTTTCTAGGGTTCGAAGTGAAGCAAAGAAGAGAAGGAACTTTCATCAATCAATCCAAATACACTCAATACATGCTCAAGAGATTCAAGCTAAGTGACGTCAAGCCGGCTTCCACTCCAATGCCCACCAAGTGCCAACTTGACTTAGATCCCAATGGTAAAGTGGTGGATCAAAAGGTATATCATTCCATGATTGGATCCTTGCTTTACCTTTGTGCATCTAGACCGGCATCATGTTGAGTGTGGGAATTTGTGCACGGTTTCAAGCCGCACCTAAGGAAAGTCACTATGTGGCGGTCAAACGAATCTTTCGATATTTGGCTCATACCCCAAACTTTGGCTTATGGTACCCAAGAGGATCAAACTTCAAGCTTGTAGGGTACTCGGATTTCGATTGGGCGGGAGATAAAGTGGATAGGAAGTCCACTTCTAGAGGGTGCCAATTCCTTGGTTGCTCTTTGGTAAGTTGGTCTTCCAAAAAGCAAAGTTGTGTGTCTCTCTCGTCCACCGAAGTGGAGTATGTGGCAGCCGGTAGTTGTTGTGCACAACTCTTATGGATGAGGCAGACTTTAAAGGATTACGATGTCACTTGTGACAAAGTGCCTCTTTGGTGTGACAATGAAAGTGCCATCAAGATCTGTCTCAACCCGGTGCAACACTTCAAGACGAAGCATATTGAGATCCGGTATCACTTCATCCGGGATCACATTAGGCAAGGAGAGATCGAGCTCAACTACGTCAACACTCATGATAACCTTGCAAATATCTTCACGAAGCCCCTGGATGAAGCAAGATTTCGCAAGTTAAGGCATGAGCTAAATATCATTGATTCGATCAATGTTGCTTGAACTCGCGCACACCCTATCACGCTCAACTTGTTGTCTAGTTTAGGTGTAGGCATGGACATAGGGGGAGTGTTGTTCTCTCAATGAACTCTCCCTCCCCCCATTATGCATAAATTGATCAAGTCTTTCACTTTAGCCATTGTTGATGGCACTTGTGCTTCAAAGACGAGTTTTGGTCATGGGCCCAAGGTTAAAACCTTCGCGGTGCCATACCTTTTGACTCAAACATAGGTGATCTCAGCCACCACCCTCTTTTGAAGAGGTGTGTCTTGGTCGTTTGCTGTTGTGCTTTGTTGTTTCTCTCTTGCCGTTTTTGTCGTTTCGTCGAGCTAAAGCCGTGTCTGTTTAGTTGCCATGGCGTGCTGGGCGGTACTACCGCTGGTGGTGCACGGTACTACCGCTTATAAGCGGTACTACCGCCCCCAGCGCGGTACTACCGCTGAGGGACGGGACCTGAGGGTTAAGTCGAGGCAGGGGGAGGTTTCTTCTCCCCCATACCCATTCACTTCGCCCCTCTTGTCTCTTCCTCTCTCCAGCCTCCTCTTGCCGCGGGAGGGCTCCGGTAGATCTCCGTCTCCGGGGCGTCCCTCTCCATTTCCTTTGGTGGAGTCGATCCCCACCTCGTCCTCTTGCCATGGATGCCGGTATTGCCCCCGTTTCTTCTTTCGTTTTGTCTCCTTTTAGTTCTTGTTTCTTAGGGGCAATGGTGGTTGCATCTCTAGATTTTTTGAATCTAGGCATGAGTTGGTTGGAGAAGGCAACTAGACTTTCTAGATTAGAGTTCGGTAGGATTATTTTTGAATTTGGTAGGCCGGTAGTGCCGGATCTGACCATGGTAGTAGGAAACCACTGTTTCACCGCCTCGTGCTATGAAACTGATGTTTATCCGCCTCAAGCCGTACTACCGCTCCCTTTGGAGCGGTACTACCACTTGACCTAGAGCGGTACTACCGCTCCCTTTGGGGCGGTACTACCGCTTGGGGCGGTACTACCGCGGGCAGGTCACGGTACTACCGCTGCATGCCAATTTCCATCATTCTCCTGCCTTACCTTGATCTTTTTGTTGTGTTTGTTGGCTTATGCTCGTTCTTTCTAGTTGTTTCGCGTTGTTCTTGTGTTTGGATCCAGGTGATGACCGTTCCGAGCAGCAAGGTCGCCGTATCAACCCCGGGCGTGCCACATCAAAATGCTACCGCACCTCAGAGCCTGCTAGTGGTTCCTCGAGCACCCAACCGCCTCCAGCAAGTGCTTCTGCAAGTGTTCCTCCACCTCCTCAGCAATCGAAGCAAGCTTCCAGCAAGCCAAAAGGGAAGACTATGACTGAGATGACAAACAAGGAGTTTTGGGAGAAGCGTCACCGCAACCCCTATGCGGTGGACCAAGAACCCACTTTGGTCAACCGTCCGTTCTGGAACCGTTTTCAGTTTGCCATCTACTTTGATTTGATCAAGGACAAGAAGAATCTTTTTGTTGATGTTCTCTCCATTGACACTGATGCTATGGAGAAGGATCCGGAGTACTTTGGCGAAGCTCTTCAGATGTGCACTCAGCTAAACATTCTCAGGATCATGCAATTCAATAAGGATTTCGATGCAGATTTGGTGGCTCAATTCTATGCCACCGTCCACCTTGGGACGGATGTCGACAGGACTCTGACATGGATGACTAATGGCAAGCTGCTTTCTGTCAAGTGGAAGGCTTTCATGGAGTTACTTGATGTGGTGGATACCGGGCTTGAGACTCCTGTCGGTTTCCGTCCTCACCGCAATGCTACATCCACCCACAAGCAAGCCCTTTGGCCCTACTGCACTGTGAAGGTTCACCCAGTCACTCAGAAGAAGACCTATGAGCTGTCTCCGTATCTGGACATTCTTCATCGCATATTCCGTGAGACTCTCTTCCCTCGGATCGGGAATCTGGATATGGTCCACTCTTACCTCGTGGACATGCTCCTTTTCTGTCAGCATGAGAAGGAAGCAAGCACTGGAGAGAGCCTGGATATCTCTCATGTCATGTGGTCTGAACTTCTACCTGTCGTGTCTGAGCGCAAGTGTCCTATCTATGGTCCATTCATCATGAGGCTCATTGAGAGGGCCTGGGCACAGACTTATCCCAGAGTGCTGCTAGAGACTGGAGACTTGGTGTCTCATGAGATCAAGCGTCTGAGGAAGAAGGACAACTGGACAGCACCTTACACAGGGGGTCCATTTGCTACTGCTGCCACAAGGGGTCCATCTGCTGCTGCTGCTGCTGCCATGGGGACCGAGGGTGAGGCTGCTACTGATGATCATGAGGAGAACTTTGGCCCCTCTAGTGCAGAACCGTCGTGGGCTCAGAAGCTTAAGCGCAAGATGAAGAAGCTTTTCTGCATGGAGTCTCATGGTCAGTACATGACTCATGTTGCGGAGAAGCATGCCAGGACGCGCCACAAGGAGCTCATGCGTCAGATGGGAGCAACTGTTGTTAGTGGGTATGAGGGTCAGATCACTGAAGAGGAGGACTGGATTCATCAGAATTGCCACTGGACCGAGTCCGATGCCGAGCAGTTTTCGACCCACGATGAAGATGCAGAGATGTGATGTTCGAGACCTTCCCATCCCATCACCTGGAGTCGTAGTGTCACTCTATGCCCTTTTTGGTGTCTCGCTGCCAAAGGGGGAGAGAGTGTAGGGATTTGCTAGGGATTTGCTTCTTGTGTCGTGCTTTGAGTCGTCTTGTGTTTTCTTGTGTGTTCCTTCTTTGGTTTGGTTTAGTGTGAGACCTAAGTCCTAGTCATATGGTGTAAGACATATGCTCCCTATCGCTACCTTATTACTTATATCACCTCAGAGTACTGTAGTTTATATTGAGATGCATGCTTGTCCTGTTTATTCTCTTCTCTCATATATCTTGTGCTTAGTGTTGTTGGACTATAAAATATAGGGGGAGTGTTGATCCGAATGTGTGTGTCGTGCCTTATCTTGGTGCACACATTTTGGGGGAGCCTGTCTATATTTTGTAGTTCTTAGTTTTATTCGTTTTAATTCTTTTCCTTGCGCAAATCCCTTGTTGTCATCAATCCACCAAAAAAGGGGAGATTGTTACGGCATATCTCTCTCAAGGTAGTTTTGGCGATTGATGACAACATGTTTGTGGACTAATCTTGTGCGTTGAATTATTCTCAGATTCTCCCCTGGCACGAGATGCTTTCTTCCCCTCGGAGTGTATTTCAAGACGGTGTAGCTCTTTCGTTTCTTTCTAGGTGGACTAGTTGCGTAGAGGGCACCGTACTATCAAGAGGGGGTCCGCTGGGGTTTTGCTTGGGTGGAATCATCACGTACACATCAGCTTCTCACCCTCCGAGCTTTTCCTGTCCATTGAAGAGATCTCTCCTCTCTTCGTTGTTCTGTCTAGGTCTAAGCGGCAGTACAGCGCACCCAGCGGTAGTACCGCTGAGAAGCCACAAGCGGCAGTACCGCTTCGCAGCGGTAGTATCGCCGTGGCTCCACAGCAGTAGTACCGCTGGGGGCCTGGCACCTCCGCTGGTCCTCAGCTTATTTGAGAGATTCCTTCTCTCTCTCATGCGCGCCCTAGCGGTAGTACCGCACTGCCTGCGGTACTACGGCCGAAGGGTCACAAGCGGCAGTACCGCTCCACAGCGGTACTACCGCCCTTGACCCCACTGCCGTAGTACCGCTGGGTAGTTTGGTTCCTACCGCCTCGATTCGAGAGGTCTTTTTCTCGTGTCGGGTTTTTCGGCACTAGTCACGGTTGCAGTGGCGGTAGTACCGTTCCAGGAGCGGTAGTACCGCCCTACCACCGCGGTAGTACCGCATTTGGGTCCGTTCCCTACTAAGTCTCCTCAGCGCGGCAGTACCGCTGGTTGGCACGGCAGTACCATCGCCTGGCGGTAGTACCGCCCCCTCTCAGCGGTAGTACTGCCCTGTGCGGGGCTGGTTGGTGGGGGGCAATGGGATTGTTGCCCCCACTATAAAAGGGAGTCCCCTTCCTCCTCACCCACCTCTTCCTCCCCCAAGCTCCATTTATTGCTCAAGCTCCATTAAATACTCCAAGCTTCATTTCCGCCCGATCTATCTCTCTAGCCAATCAAATTTGTTGATTTTCTCGGGAGTGGTTGAGAAGGCCCCGATCTACACTTCCACCAAGGGATTTTCAACTCCCCCACTCATCCCTAGCGGATCTTGTTACTCTTGGGTGTTTGAGCACCCTAGACGGTTGAGGTCACCTCGGAGCCATATTCCATTGTGGTGAAGCTTCGTGGTCTTGTTGGGAGCCTCCGATTAAGTTGTGGAGATTGCCCCAACCTTGTTTGTAAAGGTCCGGTCGCCGCCTTCAAGGGCACCAATAGTGGAATCACGGCATCTCGCATTGTGTGAGGGCGTGAGGAGAATACGGTGGCCCTAGTGGCTTCTTGGGGAGCATTGTGCCTCCACACCGCTCCAACGGAGACGTACTTCCCCTCAAAGGAAGGAACTTCGGTAACACATCCTCGTCTCCACCGGATCCACTCTTGGTTATCTCTTACCTTTACTTTTGCAAGCTCTTTATTGTTTCTACCCTTGCCTGCTTGTATGCTTGATGTTATTGCATCATATAGGTTGCTCACCTAGTTGCACATCTAGACAACCTACTTTAATGCAAAGTTTAATTCGGTAAAGAAAAGCTAAAAATTGGTAGTTGCCTATTCACCCCCCACTAGTCAACCATATCGATCCTTTCATTCCGCACCTTACAGCCCTCAACAAAACGGTGTTGCGGAGAGGAAGAACCGGGCGTTGATGAATGCGGCAAGGACCATGATGGCGGAGTTCAAGTCTCCGTACAACTTTTGGGCCGAAGCCATCAACACCGCATGTCATGCATCCAATCGGCTCTACCCCCGCAAGGGCTTGAACAAGACTCCATATGAGATACTCACCGGTAACAAGCCCAACCTCAAGTACTTCCGGGTGTTCGGGTGTAAGTGTTTCATTCTCAAGAAAGGTGTTCGGTTGTCTAAATTTGAGGCTAGAGCTTATGAGGGCATATTTGTTGGTTATGCTACAAACTCTCATGCTTACCGTGTCCTCAATAAATCCATGGGACTTATTGAGGAGACGTGTAACATGGAGTTTGATGAGAATAACGGCTCCCAAGTGGAGCAAAGTGGCACTTGTGATGTAGGTGATGAAATTCCTCCCCAAGCCATAAGAAGAATGGGTGTTGGCTTTATCCTACCCATTGAGGAACCCCTTGTGGCCGAAGGAGAAGGACAAAGCTCCACTCAAGCGGAGCCATTACCAACCCAAGGCCCACACGCTTCCGAAGAACAACATGAAGGCCCTCATCCTCAAGAACATGACCAATGGCAATGTCGGTGTCAAAACCGGCGGATCTCGGGTAGTGGGTCCCGAACTGTGCGTCTAGGCCGGATGGTAATAGGAGGCAGGGAACACGATGTTTTACCCAGGTTCGGGCCCTCTTGATGGAGGTAAAACCCTACGTCCTACTTGATTAATATTGATGATATGGGTAGTACAAGAGTAGATCTACCACGAGATCAAGGAGGCTAAACCCTAGAAGCTAGCCTATGGTATGATTGTTGCATATGGAGTTGATTGCCTACAGACTACAACCCTCCGGTTTATATAGACACCAGATAGGGTTAGGGTTACATAGAGTCGGTTACAGTGGTAGGAGATCTTGAATATCCGCATCGCCAAGCTTGCCTTGCACGCTAAGGAAAGTCCCATCCGGACACGGGACGAAGTCTTCAATCTTGTATCTTCATAGTCCAGGAGTCCGGCTGAAGGTATAGTCCGGCTACCCGAACACCCCCTAATCTAGGACTCCCTCAGTAGCCCCTGAACCAGGCTTCAATGACGACGAGTCCGGCGCGCAAATTGTCTTCGGCATTGCAAGGCGGGTTCCTCCTCCAAGTCCTTCATAGAAGATTGTAAACACCAAGAGTAGTGTCCGGCTCTGCAAAATAAGCTTCCACATATTGCCATAGAGAGAATAATATTAACACAAATCAAATCTGCTGACGTATTCCGTAGTGTATCAACACACTACAGCCAAGTCCTTCACTCGAATCGTTTTCACTTTTCCACCTCAGCGTGTTTTCCGAGGCGGTTTCCTTGGCACGTCTTGTCAAAGCAGAGATCGTGTACCCCCCTTTTACGGGATTCTCATCACTACGGACGTGGGTAACCCAACCGCGCCACTTATCACGGCGCTTGGGAGGCAAGCGAGTTTTACTAGGCAGGCGGGGACGCACAACCACATCCGCCCATATAAGGGGACAAGGATCCACCTTTTTACCTATGCCTTCTTCCTCCTTTGCCTATCCATCTCCTGCGCACCCGAGCTCCAACGCCCAAGCCCGCACTTCCCACCTCAACGTTCTCCAGCAATGTCCGGAGCAGGAGGCAAGTGGATGGTCTCCTCCGTCACGGAGGGCAAAGTCAAGAAGCTAAGGAAGGCCGGATACCTGTCCAAGGACATCGCGCACCGGCTTCCCGAAGAGAGGCAGCATCTCCCCACCCCAAGGCCCCATGAGAGGGTAGTATTTCTCCCCCACTTCCTCCTGGACTGGGTTTTCCACTCCACCATTTGTCCGGGGGCTCATGTTCTACTTCGGCCTGGATTTCCACGATCTGGCTCCGAACTTAATCCTCAACATCTCGGCGTTTATCGTCATGTGCGAGGCTTTTCTCCACGTCCGCCCTCATTTAGGCCTCTGGCTCAAGACTTTCAACGTCAAGCCCAAGGAGGTGCGCGGCAGCCAGGCGGAGTGCGGAGGCGCCATGGCGGGCAAGATGGCCAACGTCCTATGGTTCGAGGGCTCTTTCATGGAGACCCTAAAGGGATGGCAATCCGGGTGGTTTTATATCACCGAGCCGCACGATCCGAAATGGACCGCAGCCCCCGAGTTCCTATCCGGACCCCCTACGCGGCTTATGTCCTGGAAAGAGACGGGCCTGTCGTGGGGTGACGAAAAAGAGGTGACCGGATTGCAAACATGCATCCAGTCTCTGGTGAACAAGCCAGTCTGGCTTGTTAATGTAATCCAGGTTATGCTCATCCGCCGGATCCTCCCGTGCCAACAACGGGATTTTAATCTATGGGAGTTCGACCCGGTGCAGCATCAAACCCTCAGCAGGCTCTTCGACACGACGTACGAAGACACCTAGAAGATGCTATTCAAGGGCGCCGAGGCTCCCGCATCCGCTTCCAAGGACCGCGGATACAGCTCGCAGCGTCACGCTAGCGAGGTATGCCATCTACACCTTTTACAGGATGTTAAGCTTTTTTCATAGTTTGACTCTATGGGGGATCTAAACTCCCTTACCTTTGACAGGCTTGGCGGGCGATATCCGGACCGATTAACTGTCTGGCTCCGCTGCCCGAAGACCCAGCCCCAGCTCTACTAGCAAAGCTGCTGGTTCCGGCGCCTTATGTGGTGCCAGAGAAGAAGGCCAAGAAGAAGAAGACCACGGGGACTCGAAAGAGTGCCCGCAACATGGTGGTGTCGGACTCGTCATCTGACGAGTCCGAGACGCCATCCTCCCGCGAAAACGAGGAGGAGGAAGAAGAAAACTCTCCCCCCCCAGCGGAGGGAGGAGAGAAGAGGAAGGCCGCCCCAACGGGGGAGGCCGAGGGGTCTAGGAAAAGGAAGACCCCTCCGCCGGACTACGGCCCCAACGCCGAAGAGGGCAGAGAGGAGTGGCCAAACAGGGCCAAGCGTCCGGCGAAATCGTAAGTTCGGATATCAGAGTAACTCATGATGTTCCTTTGTTGCACAACTTTCCCTAATGTCGAATGTAATTATGCAGTCCGCCCCGGGCTGAATTTGATGAATTGTCGGGCGGCTCCCTGGACTCATCGGACGTGAACTCAGTTCCGCCCGCTGTCTCCCCCCGCACTGTAGACAACGCCGAAGTGGCGTCGCGACAAGCTTCGGGGCAGGAGGAGGTGGTCCCGGAGGAGCCGCAAGGCAACCTCCCGAACTCCAGGAGTGAAGGGGATAAGGCCCCCCAGGGCTCTCAGTCCGGCTTTGTGCCAGACACCACGCCGGAATCTTCCACAGTTCTGGACCACGGTAGGCGAACTCCTTCCAAGAGGAGCAAGCCTTCTGAGCCGGCGGCCTCCGTCCAACCGGAGGTGCCGGACAATCTGCTGGAGGTGCTTGACGACACCTCCATCGACGAGGGGCACCGTACTATTATGAGTGCGGTGATCCAGAAGGTTTAGTCTGCCAAGAGAGGACTGACTGAAGCTTGCGCTAGCCTTCTAACAGGCTTCGAGGTAAGTAAAAATATGTAAAAATATTACTGCATAGACAGTAGCCCCTGATGCTCTGTTTGGCATTCGGAAAGAAAAGCCGAATAGAGGATCTATTAAATTTCGCAGGAGTCTAAAATAAAAGAGTCAATATGCGTATGCAGGCTTCGCTGCTATCCACCGCCGCACTGACCGCGGAGGTGGGTGTCCTGAAGCAGGACCTCGAGCGGACCGAGCAAGAGCTCGGCCTTGCCAAGCGGCGGCTCGAGGAGGAAGAAGGTAAGAAATACCTTACAGGAAAAGTGCCTATAAAAAGGCTTGATTGCGAAAAGAGTAATAGGATTGTACTGCTTATTGTAGGGGCCACGACTGAGGTGGCGACCCTTAAGCAGGCGTTGTCTGAGGCCGATAATAAAACGGTCGCGGAGTGCACCGAGCGAGACAGACTTGGGGCTCAGGTCGGCGAGGTGCAGCAAGAGCTTCAGGCTCTCATGAAAAAACATGAGAGTTTGGAGTTGGAGTCGAAGGCGCAAGCATCCGAGCTTGCAACAGCCCTAGAGGCTGCCAAGTCTGCCAAGGCCGAAGCCCAAAAGGCCCTCCAAGAGTTGGAGGAGATGAGGAAGATAGCAGCGGGTAAGGCATTCTTTATGCAAAGCAGAAATATAAAAGTGAACTACCTGTTACTTACCCGAATCCGGAGCTCTCCAGGGGCATTCACAGATCTTCCCCGCAGCGTATCCAACGACGCCGCATTCTACCGAGCTGAAGAGGGTAGCTCGACGGAGAAGGTGTTCTGGTCTCAGTATTCTGAGGCCGGACACCCTGTGCCCTTGAGCGACCAGCTGAAACAGCTGGTCGAGCTCCACAAGGCGGCCGAGCAGGCCATGAAGGGCTTCATAGTTCGGCTGTGGCCCGGAGAGGCCCTGCCTGGGAGCTATTTTGGGCTGGTGCGGCGGCTGGTGGAGGCCTGTCTGAGGATTGAAGTCATCAAGCGCTCCGTCTGCATTGAAGGTGCCCATCGGGCCCTTGCCCGTGCGAAGGTGCACTGGGGTAAGCTGGATGGTGAGAAGCTTGTGAGGGACGGGCCGCCACCGAGGAAGGAGCATCGCAAGCCCGAGAACTACTACAAGGATGTTCTCGTAGGTGCCCGCCTTGTGGCGGATGAATGTACCAAGGATGTGATGTTTGAATGAACTCGCTCGTGTTTATCCTGTGCGCTGAAAACTTGTTCATATGCGCTAAGCAATGCTTATTGAATTTAAAATATTACTTTCTGTGCGGCCATTTATCAAAAATTGAGAGATGCCCAGTCGTCGGCTTCTGCCCCCGTGCCACTAGTGCTGGGGTGTTCGGGATAAACCCGAGCGCTCTTTTTCCCATAGTTGGGTCCTTCAAGGGAGGCGCTCAGCATAATGAACCAGGCAATCGGACTATAATGCTTGAACAATCTCACTTAGCCATAGAAATCTATAATTTTAAATTTCGGCGAAGCCCCAAGTTCGGAAGACCGAGTTCGGGGCGCTATCCATGCCTTGGTCGGACAAAGCCAGCTCCTCGCTCGAAGCGGCATAAGCCTTTAGGGACTCGAAAAACCTCTCGAACAGCGACCGGTCTCTCGCCACATCATGACAGTCAGTTTTAGCTTTCTCCACTGAGGTGCTTAACCCAGCTGAACCGGGGCACAATCGCAGTGGTTCTCCTAGTGCTACCTTAGCCGATAGAGCGGAACGTAAGGCATCAAAACATAGGAGCCGGGCAAACCCAACTATTGACCCAAATCATGATTCAGAGCCGATGCATATAGTGCTATAAGTTTGGGGTGCCACACTTGTGAAAGTGTACGGACTTCTCACACCATTATGAGGGGTACTGAAGCCCCTGGCGTGTTTGCCGTACCATGGTGTACGGGTGCAATCATGTCATTTAATAAACATAAATGTGAAAAGAAGATAATGCAAAAAATAGACAAGAAGCTAAGCATTGTTTATAGAGAGGCTATTTATCAAAGCCGAACGATACAAATAGTGCGGTAAGCAAAAGATATTGGACTATTCAGTATGTCCTGACCAGGGGCAGGCCGCGGAATTGTATTTAAAACAGGTATACCGCTCGTAACAGAGACCACCTGGGAGTTCCATAATGCGGCATGGCTTATCTGCCTCCCTGGATCTTGCATCGTTTGTGCGGCAGTTGAATTGCCGAACAGGTCGTCCGAAGTATGGAGTCCTGAAAGTAAGAAAAAATTAAAAAAAAGAATCCGGCAGCCCCTAGTACGTTTTAAGCCATATTTTGGGCGTGCCGTTATTGTGCCCCTTCCCCTGTGCCCATGGTATTTCAAGGGCGTAGTTATGTACGCGAGGTACTGGTTTCGCTATGTCGCGAGAGCTGGGGTTGGGGTCGCATTGCTACGCTTGCTCAGAGTGTGCCAGGCGGTCCTGCTGTGGGTTACTCCGGGCGCGCTTGGCAGTGTCTGGATTTTTAATGGCCGGACTGGAGAATTGCCTGAGAAGGCTACTTTGTACCTCCGCTGCGAGAGCCGCCATATGCTCCTCCGTACGGAGGGAGCGTTAGGTGTTTCCGTTGACCGTAATTACTCCTCAAGGGCCTGGCATCTTGAGCTTGAGATATGCGTAGTGCGGCACCGCATTGAACTTTGCGAATGCGGTTCGTCCGAGCAGGGCGTGATAGCCACTGCGAAACGGGACTATATCGAACATTAACTCTTCGCTTCGGAAATTGTCCGGGGATCCGAAGACCACGTCAAGTGTTACTGAGCCTGTACAGTTGGCTTCTACACCTGGTATAACGCCTTTAAAGGTCATTCTTGTGGGCTTAATCTTTGAGGGATCTATGCCCATTTTCCGCACTGTATCCTGATAAAGCAGGTTCAGGCTACTGCCGCCGTCCATGAGGACTCTTGTGAGATGAAATCCATCGATGATTGGGTCGAGAACCAATGCGGCGAAGCCACCATGACGGATGCTAGTGGGATGGTCCCTTCGATCAAAAGTGATCGGGCAGGAGGACCATGGGTTGAACTTTGGGGCGACTGGCTCCATCGCGTATACGTCCCGTAGCGCACGCTTCCGCTCCCGCTTGGGAATGTGGGTTGCGTATATCATGTTCACCATCCGCACTTGTGTGGGAAAGCCCTTCTGTCCATTGTTGTTCGGCGGCTTGGGCTCCTCGTCGTCGCTGTGCAGCCCCTTGTCTCTGTTTTTGGCCCTTAACTTGCCTGCCTGCTTGAACACCCAACAATCCCTGTTAGTGTGATTGGCTGGCCTTTCGGGGGTGCCATGTATCTGGCACAAGCGATCGAGTATTCGGTCCAAACTGGACGGGCCCTGAGTATTCTTTTTGAATGGCTTTTTCTGCTGACCGGATTTATAGCCTTTGAATCCGGCATTGACTGCCGTGTCTTCATTGCTGTCGCTGCTAACGCGGCGTTTTTGCTTATTCCGACGTGTCCTGCCACTTTTGTCCTTGGTATCCGAATTACCAGGGTTCTTTGATAAGTTGTTACTGCGAGCTAGCCAGCTGTCTTCTCCCGCGCAAAAGCGGGTCATGAGTGTCGTGAGGGCTGCCATGGATTTCGGCTTTTCCTGTCCCAGGTGCCGGGCAAGCCACTCGTCGCGAATGTTATGCTTGAAGGCTGCTAGGGCCTTTGCGTCCGGATAGTCGACTATCTGGTTTTTCTTTCTTAGGAACCGTGTCCAGAATTGTCTGGCCGATTCCACTGGCTGCTGAATTATGTGGCTTAAGTCGTCGGCATCCGGTGGTCGCACGTAAGTGCCCTGGAAGTTGTCGAGGAATGCGGCTTCCAGGTCCTCCCAAGAACTAATTGAGTCTGCTGGCAAGCTGTTAAGCCAATGTTGGGCCGGTCCTTTAAGTTTGAGCGGGAGGTATTTGATGGCGTGTAGATCATCGCCGCGTGCCATGTGGATGTGAAGGAGATAATCCTCGATCCATGCCGCCGGATCTGTTGTGCCATCGTATAATTCGATGTTTACGGGTTTGAAACCCTCTAGGATTTTATGATCCATTACTTCATTCGTGAAGCATAGCGGGTGTGCGGCACCTCTGTACTGGGCTATATCACGACGCAACTCGAAAGAGCTATGTCTGTTGTGTTTGGCCCGGCCGGATTTGTTGTATCCGGAGTGAAGATCATTGTCACATGCCATAGGGTGCCTGCGCGATCCGTAGATCGATCTTGTTTGTCTTGCCTTATCCTCCAGTATGTCTTGCAGGTCTGGCGCATTTTCCCGTGCCTTAGTTGAGCGGCGTCGGGGCATGGCTTGGGTGGAGGGCCGAGAGGCCTCTCTGTCGCGGCCGCGAGGTGGCCGGTCTACCATGTCATGTGCTGGTGATGTAGGTGCTTCCTCCTCTGATCGGGGTAGCGGCCTGCGCTTCGGGTAACTCTTGGAGGGGCGTTCGAGTTCATACTCTTCGGCCGCAAGGACTTCAGTCCATCTGTCAGCTAGCAAATCTTGGGCAGCTCTAAGCTGTTGCTGCTTTTTCTTGAGGCTGCTTGCCATGGCTAAAAGCCTGCGTTTAAAACGCTCTTGTTCGGCGGGGTCTGATGGTATGACGAATTCGTCGTCATCGAGGCTTGCCTCGTCTTCGGAGGGAGGCATATAGTTATCATCCTCGACCTCTTGGTCTGCCGCTCTCTCATGAGGGCTGGTTTCTCCATCTTCCTGTGCCGAATCTTGCTGAGGTGGGTGTTCTTCGGCGCTATCTGGGGTAGTATTATCTCCCGTGCCGGAATCACCGTTTTTGCTTTGGTGGGATTTAGAGCGGCGCCGCTGACGCCGGCGCTTTGGCTGTTTCTTGGGGGCGTCATCCCCCACTGTTCCATCGCCATCTCCATCTTTTGGAGTATCCACCATATATATGTCATATGACGAGGTGGCCTTCCAGCGCCCTACAGGTGCTGGTTCCTGTTCGTCTCCTACATCGTCGTCCATGCCGTCAATGTCTTCGGAGCTGAAGTCAAGCATGTCGGTTAGATCGTCGACAGTGGCTACAAAGTGGGTGGTGGGTGGGTTTTGAATTTCCTCATCGTCAGTATCCCACCCTCGCTGACCGTAGTCCGGCCAGGGCTCTCCTGATAAAGAGAGAGACTTAAGAGAATTCAGGATGTCGCCAAAAGTAGAATGCTAAAAGATGTCTGCGGCGGTGAACTCCATTATCGGCGCCCAATCGGCTTCGACTGGCAGGGGTGCGGGGGGTTCGGAGTCCGGGGAGGAGTTCAGATCCTCAGGCAAGATCACGCTCAAGACGGTGTTGACACATCTAGTGATGCCCAAGGTCAAGTTCTCTCCTCCGAGCAAGTTCAAGAACAAGCACAAGCTCAAGACGACGCTCAAGATGATCAAGTGACCACTCCTCGTCTCACCCCCGAGGAGGAATTAGAGCGTCGTGCCGCCAAGGTTGCTTCCAAGCTATCCACCAAGGATCATCTCATAACAAATGTGCTTGGAAGCTTACGAAAGGGGGTAAGCACTCGTAGAAAATTAGCAAGTTATTGTGAGCATCACACGTTCTTGTGTGGAACCCCACAAGGTCTATGAGGCGCTAGAAGATCCGGATTGGCTCAATGCCATGCATGAAGAACTCAACAAATTCAAGCGCAACAAAGTGTGGAGATTGGTGCCAAGACCGACGGGGAACCACAATGTCATCGGAACCAAGTGGATATTTAAGAACAAGCAAGATGCCCATGGGATTATCATTCGCAACAAGGCTTGTTTGGTAGCACAAGGCTACTCCCAAGTTGAGGGTATCGACTACGGTGAAACCTTTGCTCCCGTTGCTCGTCTTGAATCTATTCGCATGTTGATTGCCTATGCTTCTCATCATAACTTTAAGTTACAACAAATGGATGTGAAGAGTGCTTTTCTTAATGGTCCCATTAATGAATTGGTTTATGTCAAGCAACCCCCCCGGGTTCGAGGATCCCTACTTTCCCGATCATGTGTATCAACTCAATAAGGCACTCTATGGCCTTAAACAAGCCCCACGTGCGTGGTATGACCACTTTACCGAGTTGTTACAAGACCGTGGTTCGAAGTTGGGCTAATCGACCCCACTCTTTTTACTAAGAACGTCAAAGGGGAGTTGTTTGTGTGCCAATTATATGTTGATGATATTATCTTTGGTTCCCCTAACAAAGCTTTCAATGAGGAATTTGCCGCTCTCATGACCTCAAAGTTCGAGATGTCTTCCATGGGAGAGTTGAAGTTCTTTCTGGGGTTCGAAGTGAAGCAAAGAAGAGAAGGAACCTTCATCAATCAAGCCAAAAATACTCAAGACATGCTCAAAAGATTCAAGTTAAGTGATGTCAAGACGGCTTCCACTCCCATGCCCACCAAGTGCCAACTTGACATAGATCCCAATGGTAAAGCGGTGGATCAAAAGGTATATCGCTCCATGATAGGTTCCTTGCTTTACCTTTGTGCATCTGGACCGGATATCATGTTGAGTGTGGGAATTTGTGCACATTTTCAAGCCGCACCTAAGGAAAGTCACTATGTGGCGGTCAAACGAATCTTTCGATATTTGTCTCATACACCAAACTTTGGCCTATGGTACCCAAGAGGAGCAAACTTCAAGCTTGAAGGGTATTCGGATTCAGATTGGGCGGGAGACAAAGTGGATAGGAAGTCCACTTCCGGAGGGTGCCAATTTCTTGGTTGCTCTTTGGTAAGTTGGTCTTCCAAAAAGCAAAGTAGTGTGTCTCTCTCGTCCACCGAAGCGGAGTATGTGGCGGCCGGTAGTTGTTGTGCACAACTCTTATGGATGAGGCAAACTTTAAAGGATTATGGTGTCATTTGTGACAAAGTGCCTCTTTGGTGTGACAATGAAAGTGCCATCAAGATCTCTCTCAACCCGGTGCAACACTTCAAGACGAAGCATATTGAGATTCGGTATCACTTCATCCGGGACCACATTAGGCGAGGAGAGATCGAGCTCAACTATGTCAACACTCATGATAACCGTGCAGATATTTTCACAAAGCCCTTGGATAAAGCAAGATTTCGCGAGTTAAGGCGTGAGCTAAATATCATTGATTTGAGCAATGTTGCTTGAACCCTTGCACACCTCACCATACTCAACGTGTTGTCCTGCTTAGATGTAGGCATGGACATAGGGGGAGTGATGTTCTCTCAATGAACTCTCCCTCCCCCCATTATGCATAAATCGATCAAGTCTTTCACATTAGCCATGTTTGATGGTACTTGTGCTTCAAAGACGAGTTTTGGTCATGGACCCAAGGATAATTCTTCGCGGTGCCATACCAATTGACTCAAACATAGGTGGCTACGGCCACCGCCCTCTCTTTGGAGAGGTGGTGTCTCGTGGTTGTTTCGTTTGTCGTATGCCTTTCTGGCTTTGTGTGTTGCGTGGTCTTGTAGTGTCGTGTTGGATCGAAGTGTTTGTGCAAAGACCCAGTTTTTTGTGTGCTCGAAACGTGCATCTTCTTGAGCTCACGGTACTATCGCGGTTGGTCGTGGTACTACCGCTTTGGGAGGCACGGTACTACCGCGCCACAGCACGGTACTACCGCTCAGGTGCGGTACTTCGGAAGTACCGCGCGGGACGGTACTACCGCGTTGGGGCACGGTACTACCGCGCCGACGAGGGAGCGTGGGGGTTATGACTCGGGCAGGGGAGTTCCAACTCCCCATACCCATCATTTGTCTCTCTCCCCACGTCTCTCTCTCTCGCTCAAGAACGGCGTCGGAGGCCCTCGCCGGATCTCCGTCTCCGGCCACTCTTCTCAGATTCCGACCGGTGGGATCATTCCCCACCACTTCCTCTTGCCATGGACCAAGGTTTTTCCCAAATCCCTCTTTTTCTTGGCTGTTCTCTTGCTTCTAGGTTTTCGGGGAGAAACTTGTTGTTCTTGAGATTTTAGGCCAAATCTATGCAAGAGTAGGATGTAGGAGAGTCGTGATGCGTAGGAATCATACTTGATATGCTGTCTTGTGGTAGCTTTGTCCAACCGTAGTACCGTCGTGGTTTCGCGGGCTTTTCTCAGATTTGAACTTGTTCAGATCTGACACGGTGCGGTACTACCGTGTCTGATGTGCGGTACTACCACTCTTGCGGTACTACCGCCCGTCAGGTGCGGTACTACCGTGCTAGCTCGTGCGGTACTACCGCTTAGCAGACGCGGTACTACCACGCTAGCCGAGGCGCTAAGGTAGTACTACGCTCCTAGACTCGGTACTACCGTGACCTTGCACGGTACTACCGCGTCTAAGAGCAGTACTACTATCTTAGCTTCGCAGCACTTGGCAGTACTACCGTAGGGATCAAATCTCTCTCTAGGCATTTATCATGTGTGCTTTCTGCTTGTTTCTCTTGCTTTGTTGTGGTCTTTGCATTAATCCCTCTTGGCTGTTGTGGGTGTTTTGCGTTTTTATGTCTCAGGTGGTGGCTCTCGCTGTTCCAATCCCAGTCGTGACACTGGCTCCAAGCGTCTGCGCAACCCCTAAGATGAAGCCCCAGAGGGCTCCAATGCCCCCAAGCGCAATGTCAAGACCACTGCCAGCAAGCAAAAGGAACCTGCTAAGGGCATGGACGAGATTTCTGTCTCTGAGTATGTCGAACGTCGGAGGATCAATCCCTATGTGACTCCTCGGGCTGTGCTCAGAGGCACCGAAATGTTCTGGAACAAGCAACAGGTTCTCATCTATCTGGATGTGATCAAGAGCAAGCAGAATACCTTCGTGGATTTCAAGTGGATAGACATGCATCACATGCGGAAGGACAAGTTTCGTGACTACTTTGGAGAGGCTCTGGACTTGGTGGAGCAGTTTGCTATTGAGCCGGTGATCTCTTTTCACCATGACTATGCCCCTGAGCTCATTTGTCAGTTCTTTGCCTCAGTGTACTTTCATCCCGGGGAGGAGCGGATGATGACCTGGATGACCAATGGCCGTCAGCTGTCTGCTACATGGAAAGAATTCATGGATCTGCTGCACATTCCTGATGACGGGCTTCACACCCCCATCGGTGTTCGCCCCCATGCCAACTCTGAGTCTGCCAACAAGAACCTGCTTCAGCCTTTCCTTGTTGAGAAGGTGCTCCCCAATGGTAAGTCAACTTGGGTGTTAAACTCCTTTCTGGATATCATGCATCGCATCTTCCGCAACACTCTGTTCCCATGCATTGGCAATAAGGACAAGGTCCATGCATATCTAGTGGACATGTTGCTCCTGTGTGCAGAGGCACGTTCTTCTCAGACTCAACCACTTGATGTCTCACACATCATGTGGTGTGAGCTTCGGTTTGCGGTGTTCACTCGCAAGGTACCTATCTATGGACCGTACCTGTTTCGGCTGCTCTCCACCACTTGGGAGAAGATGTACCCTGGTGATGAGTTCCTTACTCCAGACTGGATTCGCCATGAGTCCATCAGCCTCCGCGTCAAGCCCAACTGGGCCAACACCACTACCCGTGCTGAGGCCTCTTCTGCTAGGAGGGCTGCTGGTGAGGAGGCGGCTGCTGCTGAGAATGTTGATGAGGACCGTGCTGCTAGGTCCACCACTCCTTCCTTTGAGCCGTCATGGGCCAAGAAGCTAAAGGACAAGATGAAGACTCTCTTCTGCATGCAGACAAAGGGATAGTACAGGGCTCACGTGGCAGACAAGGAGAGTCGCCGCCGTGACAAGAAGGTTATGAGGCTCTTTAGAGAGGATGTGTCTGGCGGGTCTGAGGACGTCATCACACCTGAAGCTGCCTGGATGTCAAAGCAGGGATAAAAGTGGACCAGTTCAGAGGATGACTTCGAGGAGACTATCCCCACCGCTGAGTCTGACGAGTAGCACGAGGAGCAGTGGGACGACTTCTCTGCCTGACCACCCTGTGTGTGTAGGTGTCCTTTCTGCCTTTTTGGCGTCTCGATGCCAAAGGGGGAGAGAGTGTAGGGATTTGCGTTGTGTCGTGCTTGGTGCGTCTTTTTTCTTTGTCTTTTGGACCTCGTTTGTGCTTATTTGCTCTTGTTTGGTTTGTGCTTTCGAGACCTTTCCTCATATGGTGTAAGACATATGTACTTTATCTATCGTAGTTAACTTATGTGTGTGCTATCTTGTCTAGTGATAGATATGCCTTGTCTCTATAATATAGAGGGGAGTTTTGATCCTAGTATTTGTGTGCCGTGCAGTCCAAAGCACTCATCTAGATGGCACACATCTAGGGGGAGCCCGTCTATATTCTAGAGAGGAGGGGTTTGCAATTACTGTGCAAATCCCGTATTGTCATCAATCCACCAAAAAGGGGGAGATTGTAAGGGCATATTTATCCCTAAGTGTTTTGGTGATTGATGATAACGCATTTGCGGACTAATCGTGTGCCTTGAGTATTCCAGACACTTCATTGCTAGACACGAGACGATTGGATGACCCCTCGAAGACTGATGAAGACGGCGTCCTTTCTACGTTTTTTAGTGGATTTGAGTTGTAGGAAAGCTGTACTATTAAGAGGGGGTCCGCGTTGGAAAGGTTTGGGTGGAATCATCACGTACACGTCTCCTTCTTGTCCCCTCCTTTTTCCTTGGAGCTTCCTCCGTTTTCTTGCCTCCCTTGTCTGGCTGTTGTGGTTGGTCGCGGTAGTATTGCTCCCAGGAGAACGGTAGTACCGTAGGCATCCGCGGTAGTACCGTGCTGTGGCGCGGTAGTACCGCAGGTGCCCACGGTAGTACCGCTCGCATGGAGCCGCACTACTGATGCCCACCAGGCTAGTGCCGCCCCTTTGCGGTAGTAGGGGAGGATGTAATTTTTTACATCCGCACCTAGCGCGGTAGTACCTTTTTCGCCGAGCGGTAGTACCGCGCTATGCAGTCAGGCAGTAGTACCGCCCCTCAGTGGTACTACTGTGTCGGGTTTTTACTACTTCCATTTCTTTGCGGAAGTAGGCACGGAAGTTCCCTTCCCCCTGGCTGGGGGTTTTTGCCTTGCGGTAGTACCGCATGGGGGCGCGGTAGTACTGCGCGTGCGGAAGTACCGCCCCCAGCTCCTGCGCGTCTGTTTATCTTTTCTGTCGCTGGGGTTGAGGCAGTACTGTGGGTCGGTATGGTAGTACCGCACAGCCGTGCGGTAGTACCGCTTGGTTGCAAGCTGTAGTACCGCGCGGCCTTGCGGTAGTACCGCTGGCCAGGCGCGGTAGTACCGCTGGCCGCAGGCTGGTTGGTGGGTAACGGTTGGATCCTTTTCCCACACTATATAAGGGGTCCCCTTCTTCCCGTTGACTCACCTCTTCCACCCCTAAGCTCCATTATTGCTCTAAGCTCCATTTTCACCCGATCTCACTCCCTAGCTGACCAAGCTTGTTGATTTGCTCCGGAGTGGTTGAGAAGGCCTCGATCTACACTTCCACCAAGAGATATTTGATTCCCCCCACTAATCCTTTGCGGATCTTGTTACTCTTGGGTGTTTGAGCATCCTAGACGGTTGAGGTCACCGCGAAGCCATAGTCCATTGTGGTGAAGCTTCGTGGTGTCGTTGGGAGCCTTGAGTTGTGGAGATTGCCCCAACCTAGTTTGTAAAGGTTCGGTCGCCGTCTCCAAGGGCACCAATAGTGGAATCACGGCATCTCGCATTGTGTGAGGGCGTGAGGAGAATACGCTGGCCCTAGTGGCTTCTTGGGGAGCATTGTGCCTCCACACCGCTCCAACGAAGACGTACTTCCTCTCAAAGGGAAGGAACTTCGGCAACACATCATCGTCTCCACCGTCTCCACTCTTGATTATCTCGTACCTTTACTTGTGCAAGCTTATTTGTTTCATATATCTTACTTGCTTGTGTTTCTATCCTTGTTGCATCATATATATTGCTCACCTAGTTGCATACTAGACAACCTACTTTGATGCAAAGTTTAAATTGTTAAAGAAAAGCTAAAAATTGTTAGTTGCCT
>NC_041382.1:67488697-67500423 GCF_002162155.2 Triticum dicoccoides | reverse complement strand
CAAAAGATGCAACATTTTTTTTATTGTGACTTAATGTGCTGCTCGTTTGTTTTTGAGCAAAAGCGATGATGAGACTTCTGTGCTGCAACTAGGCACGCCTCAAGGCCTCATGCTGCTGGGCCAGCCCATATAGAATGCTGGAGGTGAGTCGCATGTAGTAGGCGACATTTCGACGCACCCAACAACAACACCGAGCAAATGGAAGAAGCCCAAATGGCGTGCGGCTAGAGGATGATTTAGCCCAAACTGTTTACTGGCAGGCCTGCGTCTGAACTGAATGCCTCTAAACTGCAGTAAGAGCATGAAAGAAACTGTCGCACTGCTGAACCGCACCTTGTCACTTTCATCGAACACGACCTGTGCCCAAGATGACGGTGCTGCGGTCTAAGTGAGGCTGAATTGCCTTGGACAGAAGCGGACTCCCTACAATTAGTTAGGCCAAACGGTGCGTCCATGTGTAGCTCCGGGCTCGGGCTGTATCGCCATCTGCAATAGCATCCATGGAGCTCGTTCCATGTAGTTGGAGATGAACCAATGATCCGGCGTGTGGACGTATGTTCCTGTGTACTCCGATAGTAGAGTACGTGTTAGCTCTTTCATGGTGCAAGTGAAATTTGTGTTGGTTTAATTACCCCTACGTTAGTTGCGGGACAGGAGACACATCATGAATTTAAAGGCGATGATATCCTCTCCTGTAATGTTATTCTTTTGATGTGATGAATCAAAATGTCATATAAAACATTTGTTGCTCTTTAGTTAGGCCTGATCGTAGAACGAAATGCTCGTGTAGCGGGGCTACGAGCCTATGACGCAATAACACTGGTTTGCCGGCCCGGAGTCGCTTGACAAAAAAAGCATGTTAAGTTTATTTACAATTCAAAACCTAACATATTATATTCCCTCAAAGCAGGTTCACGATCACACCTGTACCTAAAAAAAATGATGAAGAATATATTACTCCATTATTATGAGATGAACCACTTGGCAAGAGTGGTAAGCTATATAAAAAAATGAACATTATTACGAGATGTTATATGCCATTATATTGATTCGAAGATATATGTTTCTTTCTCCCACGGGCACCTAACGGATACATGATAAGGCCAAGGCAGATCACGGGAAATTATTCGAATACATGTTACGCCCTATTGCCGGAAAAAAAATGCAGGGCAGGTGTTGGCCGTAGCGATTTAAGCACTTAAGCTGGAGGTTGCCACACTTGGATGCAAGTGTCTGACCCTTCTAAAAAATCGGCGGCTTTGTCCGTATCCGTATCCCCTATCCAACATCTAGCTGGCCACACGACGGGGCTGGGCAGAACGTGGATGCCGGGTCGACGTCGATCGTCAGCCATCATAGACCAATCGACCATCTGTTATGGATGCTTGCTAGCTAGACTAATCAGACATAAAATTTGGATACTTTCTCCCAACTGGGAGACGGGGACTGATGTGCAGCTGCACGTGAGCTAAATTTTTCCCTATAAATATGCATGAAATACTGCATTATCTTGCCACAGCCACAGCCACAGCCAGATAACAAGTGCAGCTGGTAGCACGCAACGCATAGCTCTGGACTTGTAGCTAGGTAGCCAACCATGGCCATGGGTTCTGCCTCTTGCATTTCTCTGGTGGTGCTCGTGGCTCTGGCCACGGCGGCGTCCGGGCAGCTGTCGTCGACGTTCTACGACACGTCGTGCCCCAGGGCTCTGGCCGCCATCAAGAGCGGCGTGGCGGCCGCCGTGAGCAGCGATCCCCGCATGGGCGCGTCCCTGCTCAGGCTGCACTTCCACGACTGCTTTGTCCAAGCAAGTTTCACATAATATATCAGCTCTTTTTCCCTTAACCAACTTTCTTGAACTGCCTGGATTTAACAAAATTTATATTCCGAACTAATACGTTTATGTTGGCTACAGGGCTGTGACGCATCTGTTCTTCTGTCTGGCATGGAACAAAACGCGGGTCCGAACGTGGGGTCGCTGAGGGGCTTCGGCGTCATCGACAACATCAAGACCCAGCTGGAGAGTATATGCAAGCAGACCGTCTCCTGCGCCGACATCCTCACCGTCGCCGCCCGCGACTCCGTTGTCGCCGTAAGAACATCTTAGTACTACACTCATTTACACTGGTGGAAAAACAGGCTTCCGTCCAGCCCCATAAGTCGCGAAGCTGTAGGAACCGCGACTAATGGGACCTTTAGTCGCGGTTCTGGAGGTGAACCGCGACCAAAGGCCTGGGCCCAGGGCGCTCGGTGGCCAGCTGGCGCACGTGAGGGTCTTTAGTCGCGGTTGGCCAGGACAACCGCGACTAAAGGCCTTCGGGCACCTTTAGTCACGGTTTGCCAGGCCAACCGCAACTAAAGCCCCTCCCCTATATATACCCATCCAGCAGCCAACACTTAGCCATTTGGAGCCATTCTCTTCACAAGTGGGTGTAGGTTTGCTTTTGGTTCCTCTTATGCACATAAGGTGTTTGATGAAATGCCCCAAGAGCATGAAACAAACATGACATGAAGTGTTGGAGCCACACTCCTCGATCGCGGTTAGCAACTTGATGAACCTTTGATGTGTCATTGATAAAATATGCATGTGTGCAGTTCATTGTTTAATTTATATTGTTTGTAGCTAGTTAGTTTAACAAATGCATGATGGTTAATTATATATTTTATATTATAATAATGCAGATGAATCGGCAATGGATGTACGGTAACCGACTCTCCGGCGAGTTCACTACGGGTTTGAAAGATTTCCTCGTAGTGGCTAATGCGAACAAGCAGGGGGGTTTTGTTATCTTGTCCATGTGTTATCTGTAAGAATCAGAAGGGTTACTCTTCCTCAAGAGATGTTCACATGCATCTGCTTCGGCACGGTTTCATGCCAAGCTATAATTGTTGGACCAAGCATGGAGAAAGAGGGGTTATAATGGAAGAAGATGAAGAAGGGGATGATTTCATCGATGAAAGCTATCTTGCTCATTTCGGTGATACTTTCATGGAGGATGCTGAAGGTGAAGGGGAAGGTGAAGAAGAGGCACGTGATGATCCCGTTGATGATCTTGGTCGGACCATTGCTGATGCACGGAGACGCTGCGAAACTGAAAAGGAGAGGGAGAATTTGGATCGCATGTTAGAGGATCACAGAAAGGCGCTGTACCCCGGATGCGATGATGGTCTGAAAAAGCTGGGCTGCACACTGGATTTGCTGAAATGGAAGGCAGAGGCAGGTGTAGCTGACTCGGCATTTGAAAACTTGCTGAAAATGTTGAAGAATATGTTTCCAAAGGATAACGAGTTGCCCGCCAGTACGTACGAAGCAAAGAAGGTTGTCTGCCCTCTAGGTTTAGAGGTTCTGAAGATACATGCATGCATCAACGACTGCATCCTCTACCGCGGTGAATACGAGAACTTGAATGAATGCCCGGTATGCACTGCATTGCGTTATAAGATCAGAGGCGATGACCCTGGTGACGATGTTGAGGGCCAGAAACCCAGGAAGAGGGTTCCCGCCAAGGTGATGTGGTATGCTCCTATAATACCACGGTTGAAACGTCTGTTCAGGAACAAAGAGCATGCCAAGTTGTTGCGATGGCACAAAGAGGACCGTAAGTCGGACGGGGAGTTGAGACACACCGCAGATGGAACGCAATGGAGAAAGATCGACAGATGGTTCAAAGATTTTGCAGCTGACGCAAGGAACATAAGATTTGCTCTAAGTACGGATGGCATGAATCCTTTTGGCGAGCAGAGCTCCAGCCATAGCACCTGGCCCGTGACTCTATGCATCTACAACCTTCCTCCTTGGTTGTGCATGAAGCGGAAGTTCATTATGATGCCAGTGCTCATCCAAGGTCTGAAGCAACCCGGCAACGACATCGATGTGTACCTAAGACCATTAGTTGATGAACTTTTACAGCTGTGGGGTGGTGTCCGTGTGTGGGATGAGCACAAACAAGAGGAATTTGACCTACGAGCGTTGCTTTTCGTAACCATCAACGATTGGCCTGCTCTTAGTAACCTTTCGGGACTGTCAAATAAGGGATACAATGCATGCACGCACTGCTTACATGAGACTGAAAGTGTACATTTGCCAAATTGTAAGAAGAACGTGTACCTTGGGCATCGTCGATTTCTTCCGAAAATTCATCCAGTAAGAAAGAAGGGCAAGCATTACAACGGCAAGGCAGATCACCGGCCGAAGCCTGCGGAACGCACTGGTGCTGAGGTATTTGATATGGTCAAGGATTTGAAAGTCATCTTTGGAAAGGGTCCTGGCGGACAATCAGTTCCGAAGGGAGCTGACGGGCACGCAGCCATGTGGAAGAAGAAATCTATATTCTGGGAGCTAGAATATTGGAAAGTCCTAGATGTCCGCTCTGCAATCGACGTGATGCACGTTACGAAGAATATTTGCGTGAACCTCCTAAGCTTCTTGGGCGTGTATGGGAAGACAAATGATACAAAGAAAGCACGGCAGGACCAGCAACGTTTGAAAGACCCTGATGACCGGCATCCGGAATGGTTTCAAGGTCGTGCCAGCTACGCTCTGACCAAAGAAGAGAAGGTCATCTTTTTTGAATGCCTGAGCAGTATGAAGGTCCCGTCTGGATTCTCGTCCAATATAAAGGGAATAATAAACATGGCGGAGAAAAAGTTCCAAAACCTGAAGTCTCACGACTGCCACGTGATTATGACGCAATTGCTTCCGATTGCTTTGAGGGGGCTCCTGCCGGAAAATGTTCGAGTAGCCATTGTGAAGCTATGTGCATTCCTCAATGCAATCTCTCAGAAGGTAATCAATCCAGAAGTTCTACCACGGTTACAGAACGATGTGATCCAATGCCTTGTCAGTTTCGAGTTGGTGTTCCCGCCATCCTTCTTCAATATTATGACGCACCTCCTGGTTCACCTAGTCAAAGAGATTTTCGTTCTCGGTCCTGTATTTCTACACAATATGTTCCCCTTCGAGAGGTTCATGGGAGTATTAAAGAAATATGTTCGTAACCGTGCTAGGCCAGAAGGAAGCATCGCCAAGGGCTATGGAAATGAGGAGGTAATTGAGTTTTGTGTTGACTTTGTTCCTGACCTTAAGCCGATTGGTCTTCCTCGATCGCGGCACGAGGGGAGACTAAGTGGAAAAGGCACGATCGGAAGGAAATCAACGATATGTATGGACGGCCATTCTCTGACTGAAGCACACCACACTGTACTGACCAATTCCAGCTTGGTGGCTCCGTACTTTGAGAAACACAAGAATATTTTACGCTCGGACAACCCGGGGAAGCCTGAATCCTGGATTAGGAAGGCCCACATGGAGACTTTCGGCAGTTGGTTGAGAAAATATTTAATGAATGACAATGATGTTGTAGATCAGCTGTACATGTTGGCCAAGACACCATCTTCGACTATAACGACTTTCCAAGGGTACGAGATAAATGGGAATACATTTTACACGATCGCCCAAGATAAAAAGAGCACCAACCAAAACAGTGGTGTCCGCTTTGATGAGGATGCTCCATGGATACGGCACAATCGTAAGCAAGCAGGGACACAAGGGAAGAAATGATGTGTAATAATTTATTGTACCAAACTTTGTTGAATGGATCATGTGAATTATATTACCCGTGATGTGTTTGGTGTCCATTTTCGAATGATACATGAAATTTGGAGTGATGTAGTCCATGACGCTCCATGGATACCAAAGTTTGACGACCGGCCTCTGGTATATTATTTGATATATTATTTGTATTTTTAGAATTTTGAATTGAATTAGTTTTATTTTTCTGAATTTTTTGATATATTATTTGTATTTTTAACATTTTTTGACGCGCGGTGTTTTTTTAGGGATCGAGAGGGGACGGCGAGGGTTATAAATGTGTTGTCCTCGCCTCCCCTCTCCGTGACGCCGTCGTCTGCCGCCCCGTCTCGCGCTCTACCGCGACACCCTCTCCCACCCCTTCCTCGCCCCCTCCTTTTGCCACCGCCCTTTCGCCACCGCCACCGCCACCGCCCCCCTTCTTCACTTAATTAATTTGTTTTTACTACATGTTTTCAGGACTGATATAATGGCGGACGATAGAGCTGACCCGATTATGGACAACTATGATCCGGACGGTGAAGCACATATGTTCGGCATCATAAACGGCGATATTCTATATGTGCCGACCGGAGAAGAAGAAGATGATATCTCTTCTTATCTGAACCTTGACGGTGAAGATGAAGGGCGCCGTCAGCAAGATGATGCCGAACAAACGTCGATAAACGACGATCTTCAAATGGAAGTAGCAACCACCTCCGGCGCCGAGGTATATATATACATTGAGCCTCTGGTGATACAAACTAACTGATTTGAATAAATATGTGTGTACTAACGCGCGCGACTCTTTCTTATTTTAGCCCTCGACCGGATCGTCGAAACAATCGAGTACGTCGTCAAAGCGTGGCGCCACCAAGACGATGAAACAAGGAGAAACATGCACCATCGAGGTTGTCGACAGTGCAACCGGCAGGCCGCTGGAGCCCCGCAAGAACGCCACCAAGTTTGTCAGCCAATGCGGAGCCATTGTTAGAGACAACGTCTCGATCACCGTCCAGGAGTGGAATGAGCCAAAGAAGGCACGAATTGATGGTTTCACTTTTGTCGATAAGAGAACAAAAAAAGATTGCTTCAAGAAGCTTATGGAACATTTCGTTCTACCTCCGGAATACAACAAATTCGATGAGGAGGGTAACAAGATTGAGGAAAACAAGGAGAGGAGGAGGCTAGTCAAACAGTTCGCTCTTCATAAGATGGCCGACGCATTCCGGAAATTCAAGCAAAATCTAGCCCATGACTTTGTCAAGCAGAACAAGACTCCGGATTTCAAAGGACAATATGAGAAACTGAAACATGATTGGCCAGAATTTGTGAAGCAAAAGAAATCGGAGCAGTTCATTCAAATATCGAAAAAAATAAGGAAAATGCGGCTAAGAAGGAGTACAATCATGTTATGGGGCCAGGAGGGTATCGCATTTGGGTGCCTAGGTTGGAGAAGATGGAGAACGAGCTGAGGGCGCGAGGAATCCGTCCAGGTACGGAGGGATGGGACCCAAGGGCCAAAAGCTGGTGGTACGGGCATGGGGGAACGCTGAACCCGGAGACAGGGAAGTGTGTTTACCGGGGCAAATTAATTAAACCCACCCAAGCCCTTATTAACGCAATGAGGGATGCTCAACAGGGGAAGATCAAGTTCAACAGAGAGAACGACGCGCTGACAAAAGCCCTCGGGAATCCTGAACACGGAGGACGTGTACGAGGCATGGGGCACATTCCGTGGAAAATAGGGTTCCCCCAGAACGATGACCCGTACGGTTACAGAAGCCGTAAGAGAAAGATGGATCGGGAAGCAGATGTTGTGGCGCGGTTGGCATCGGAAATGGATGTGATGAAGAAAACCATGAGTGTACTAGTAGCCGAAAGAGATGCAGCTCGGGTGCAGCATGAAGATCATCCAGCGGATCTCGGAAGCCAGCAGCGGAGAAGCAGCGTGGCTTCCACGGAGGCCCCACCGGCTGGTGCAGATGCACTAACGATCGAAATTACTGCACCGGAGCCTCTGGTGGTCGAAATTACTGCACCGGAGCCTCTGGTGGTCGAAATTACTTCACCGGAGCCTCCTCGCTACCCCGTGGACGATATAAAGGAGATGAAAGAATGTCATCTGTATTATCCTATCGGGAACATGTCCATGAAGGTAGCCATCAGCAGTGCTTTACCATGTTTACCTGGAGCACTCCACCACAACAACCCCATTCAAGATGGCTATGCTCGTGTCACGGTGGAGGACATAGTCCAAGGGTTTGAGGACCTGGAGATTGACATTGCTACACCTGAAGGGGAGAAAGGACTTGGAGATGTCAAGCGCCATTTCATTCTATGGCAAAAGAAGTTTATCAAGTTTCCAGGCGAGGCGCCAAGGACAACAAGTCCACCCCCCTACGGTGGTGGTGGTGGCGGTGGCGGTGGTGGTGGTGGTGGTGGTGGTGGCGGTTCACCTACACCTCCGT
Source organism: Triticum dicoccoides (assembly GCF_002162155.2). Taxonomy (NCBI): domain Eukaryota; kingdom Viridiplantae; phylum Streptophyta; class Magnoliopsida; order Poales; family Poaceae; genus Triticum; species Triticum dicoccoides. The sequence continues at coordinate 67,492,383 of NC_041382.1, read as the reverse complement.
CACGTCAGCCGACGCCGCCCCCCAGTCCACAACGTCCGGCGGGTGATCAGCCGCCGCCCCCCAGTCCTCGTCCGGCGGGTGATCAGACGCCGCCCCCCAATCCACCTCCGGCAAAGAAGCAGAAGCAGTCCTGGATTATTAACCCGGACCCTTATGTACCTAAGACCACAAAGGTACCGGAGCCATCACTGAAGCCTCTCCCCACAAGGCCTTGGGAACGTAGTGCCGAGGAAGTCGACGCGGCCGCGGCTGCTGATTTGGAGAAATGGAAGGCGGACTGCAAGAAGAAAAGAGAGCCCGAGCCCAAGCCAGTATTTTCTGATGAGCAAAAAAAGTGGGCTAAGTCATTTTTGAGCACACCGTCCCAAGCCGCGAAGAATCTGCCTAACGACTATGCACGTGAACTTCGCAGGCAGGCACTCATGTTCAAGGAGAACAAAGAGCAGGAGAAGGCCGAAAGTAAAAAAAGCGGGAAACAAGTTGCCCAGCTCGGGGAACAAAGTAAACAATCGATTGCCCCGCTTATAGTGGAAGCCTTCTGTCCGGATGCCCCCGAGATCATACAAGCTGCGGCAGCACAGGGATTGACTGTAACGAGTGCCAGAGAACAAGCGGCCAACTTAGGTATTACTCTTCGTGAACTGTTAGGCCTTGATGAGGCGCCAGTGAAGGAGGTAGTAATTACATATGTCAAGAATGGGCCTCTCGTCGAGCCTGCGCAGGAAAAGGATCTACCTCCACAAATGAAAGGTCTGCTGAAATGGTACAAGGGTTACATAAAAAATAAAAAAGCCAAAGAATATATTTATGCGGAAGTTAGACATGAGCATCACTTCAAACATTACTATGTACAAATTGAACTGAGTGAATTGTTCCAGCTTTTCAATCTGCGCGAGCTCGATAAATCTATCATCAGTTGCTACGTTCTGTAAGTGATTTATTAATTTCTACCCCATCTCGTTCATATTGCCTGCACTATATATATGTCCTAACTATATTGTTGTGTCCGCTATTATACATGCAGAATGAAGATTAAGGAATGCAGAGTAAGGAACATCCATGATGTTGGGTTCATTGACCCACACATCGTTAATGGACATGTGTTGGAGCGTCACCCCGCCGACGTGGAGGCAGACCTGTGGCACTTTCTTACAAAGCAGGAACTCAAAAGTGATATTCTATTTCCTTACCATTTTGAGTGAGTGTTTCTGTCTTGAGCACATTCTCTTTTGTTTACTCCATGCATGGTATGTGGCCGGCTAATCGATGAGTTATGCATGACGTACTGTGCATGTATCATGTCCGCAGGTTCCACTGGATTCTGCTAGTAATTAAAGTTAACACCTCAGAATGTCTCGTCCACGACTCTGTGAATATGGATCCAAAGCTTTGGGGCGGCATGAGAAGAATGCTGCAGAAGTAATTATTTTCATTCATTTGCGCTCTATATCGATCGGCCTATTTCGTTCATTTCCTAATATCAAGTAATTAATTAATAACTCTCTTGTTCATTTAATTTTCTTTGCCTCGTAGGGTTTGGAGACGGTTCGTAGATACAAAGGTCGGTGAATTCAAAAAAGAGCTAGAATTCAAAATGTTAAAGGCTAAGAATGCTGGGGATATTCAGCCACCGGAGACCAATCTATGTGGATACTATGTCTGTGAGATGATCCGGAGATACACCTCTGAGCGGGTTCCGAGTGATACCAATGCTCAGAGGAATAACCTCCGGTGGATGCTTAGTCCAGAAGCTCGCTTCCGACCACTTCAAGAGGAACTAGCTGGATGGTTCAGCAGGGAAGTCCTCCATCCTAAAGGAGAACACTATTACGAGGACGTAGAACTTTATATGCATTAAATCATGTATGGAAACTTGTTCAAAATTGTATATGGTCATCCGATGATATTGAATATATATTGTATATTCCTCTTGAATTCTTTTTGGTTATAATTTCAAATTTATTTGAAATTGTACATTCATATGCATGTATGTAGTACCGTAGAATATATGAAACTCCTTCAAAATTAAAATAAAGCACAAAAGAAATAAAACAATACAAATTAAACAGAAAACAGGTTTAGGGGGGGGGGCTAAAACCCTAAACCTGTGGCGGCCTTTAGTCGCGGTTGGCCAGAAGAACCGCGACTAAAGGTCCTCCGCCCCGACGGCCGCCTGGCGCCCACGTGGACGGGCCGTTAGTCGCGGTTCTTAAGCAGCCGCGACTAAAGGTGGGGGGCTTTAGTCGCGCTTATTTGGTCGCGGTTGCGCAACCGCGACTAATGGCAGTTGCGAACCGCGACCAAAGGCCTTTTTTCCACCAGTGTTACATGATCGATGCTACCTGAAGGATAGAACATATATCCCCTCCGATTCATATAAATTGTCGCTGATTTAGTACATACTTAATTTCCTATTTGGTCTGCTATCTTTCACATACAGCTCGGAGGGCCATCGTGGACTGTCCCGCTGGGGAGACGGGACTCCACCACCGCAAGTGCCTCGCTGGCGAACAGTGACCTCCCTGGCCCGAGCTCTAGCCGGTCACAGCTCGAGGCCGCGTTCCTCAAGAAGAACCTTAACACGGTCGACATGGTCGCGCTCTCAGGCGCGCACACCATCGGGAAGGCCCAGTGCTCCAACTTTCGGACTCGGATCTACGGCGGTGACACCAACATTAACACTGTCTTCGCGACATCTCTCAAGGCCAACTGCCCCCAGTCCGGCGGCAACACCAACCTGGCGAACCTGGACACGACGACGCCCAACGCGTTCGACAACGCCTACTACACCAACCTCCTGTCACAGAAAGGGCTCCTGCACTCGGACCAGGTGCTCTTCAACAACGACACCACCGACAACACCGTCCGCAACTTTGCGTCCAACGCGGCGGCCTTCAGCAGCGCCTTCATGACGGCCATGATCAAGATGGGAAACATCGCGCCGCTCACCGGGACGCAGGGCCAGATCAGGCTCAGCTGCTCCAAGGTGAACTCGTGATTGACCTACGGCTACACGTTGGCAGCTCGCCAGAACGATACGTCGACGAATAAGCCCCAGAAGCAGTGGCCAGTACCGATTATCATACCAGCACTTGAAACATGTATTTCAAATTCAAAGTATGTGCAGCAGCGAATCATGCATGCATCTACAATTCTACATATGTGACGACGGTTGAATCCTCAATTTCTAATGCAAAGGCAAGGTGAATTACTATCAACCCTCTACACTTGTACACGGAATGAAGATGTACACTTGTCTTGTGACATTTTGGCATGAAGTGACCCGTGCTCTGTAAAATCTCTATAATTTTACGAGAAAACTCGTTTTCAATGTTAGGAGAAAAATGAAGCACACGGAATGCAAAGGCAAGGATCTTTCTCAAAAAAAAAAAAAACTGTCGATCCTACTTAATTACACTTGTACACGGAGTGAAGATGTACACTCTTGTGAAATTTGGCATGAAGTAGGTACTTCACGCAAAATTTCACAAGAAGAGTGTACATGCTCGATTATTTTATGTGAAAACTTTTTTTACTCGATGTTAAGAAAAAATTGGAGCACACGAACAACTATGTATTACACGTTCCCCGATTCCTATACGATAATCCTAGACGTGCAGGGTTGTTACGGTAGAGTGGTGCCCCTTCGTTAATAACCCCACCCGGCATGAATTTAAGAGTGGTGC
>NC_041382.1:67472406-67488327 GCF_002162155.2 Triticum dicoccoides | reverse complement strand
TTCAAAGTGGGGCTCATCCCCTAGCTAAGAGTAATCCTAGACGTACCGGGTTGTTAAGAGGGGTTAGGATCCTCTACGGTACTATAGGATGTAGTACAGTCACTGCCATGTGAGACCTAGACCCCATATGTCATCCGCATTATAATATCGTATGGTATTGCAGAGGATCTCAAGCCTAACAACCCTATTACGAGGAGAATGGTGCCCCTTCGTTGATAACAATCCCTGCCCCCACGGAAATTCAGAGTGGGGTTCATCCCTAATCGTTGTTAGAATAAACCCGAGTTGTTCCGTCGATCTATCGAGGATCAAGAAATCACACCAGCACGACACCGAGATTTGTTAACGAGATTCATCGATATGGCTATATCCCCGGGGCATGACTACGGGCGCTCCTCCCCATGACACCGCTACAATACCGCACCCCAGCCGCCCGGGCGCCGGCACACGCCGCCGACTCCCCCGCGTGCCCGTGCTATTATGTTGGCATAGGTTACATCGTATGTCTATCCCCGATATATATGAGAGGCCTAGGATACAAGTGTCCTATTAGGACACAACTCCTATTCTGTCTACACACAGTCCAAAACCAAGTCCAACTGTAACCTATCTTGTACAATAATATTCGACACAATTCTAACAAACTCCACCTTGGCGAATATTCTCCACCACCTTGAATTCATTCATGCGTCGAACCTCCGTGTACATTGGACTTGAGATACGCCATGAGCACCGCTGCTACTTCCAGACTCCATGTGACTCCACCTGCAACTGTAGTCCCTTCTCGTCTTCATCACAGTCAACACTCGAGCAAAATTAAGTTTCTCGTTACTCTACTTTGTGCTCCCAACTTTCGGAGTATCCGCTCAACGCCATCACACACTGATCATTAATCTGCGTGAAAATGAACAACTCACATATTGGGTGTCACATATAAGAGTCCTGAACTCAACATCACCGCTCTTTCATGACCGTCTGTCTGAAACTTGAAGGAATTTCACCGTCACCCTATGTCACTTTGAGTCAAATTCACAGTTGTCTCACCCTTTTCCCCAGATAGTCTCTGACATGTCCCGCAACTATAGCACTCCGCCTCCATCTGTATTGTCATCCGCACTTTGCCATGTGCACCGAACACCACAGAATCTACGGCCATGTACTTTCTCTGTTTTGACAAATCCAGACTTTCCGCCACTTTTTCAGATTCTCCATGGTCAACTCCTATCCATCAACTAGCACCGATAGAGCCAGTCACCAACTTGAATCCGGTACTCGTCAACACTGCTTCAGCACCCCCTGCACACTTTGTCTGACCACACGTCTCACCATTAGTGCCTTGGTCTGTCGCTGTGTCCCGTGCTTACCGCACGCCTCGCCGCTATCACCGTGTCAAGCCTCTGCTGTCCTGGTCGAGTCTCCCGGATAGCTAGCCCACACTGCCTCAACCCCCACTGCAGAGAACCACCGATCATCACCGACCGATGCCAAGTATCACGTCTCCATCAGACCATTGGGCCCCAGTCCGATCCACGTGTCTCTCGCTATCCCACTGAAATAGGCTTCGATTCTCCGATATCTTACACCGTAGCCCCTCCATCAGCACAGATTGAAGTCTTACGTTAGACTCCAGCTCCACCTTCAACATGACTCCATGTAGCTGGCCGTGCTACCCCGCGCCCTGTCGACTTCAAACTCTCATGTGTACACTTCCTTGAATCAACCCTGCGCCATAGTCTTGTCGAAGCCGCACAAGCCCTCAGACCTGCATCACGTATTCCACGCCCCAGAAGTCGGCCACCATCGGCATCACGCTCCTATGTCGTCGTCGCCGAAATCACCGCCGTCTTCCTGTCGATCTGTCAGACAGTCCAATCTGACCCAGCCGAAACTATCCAACTGCAACCATACTCCACCCTGCGTCGTGTCCACCCGCACATCTTCGTGTCTTGCTTGACGCCCTGTGTATGCATGATCCGCACGACACACTGTCCTCGTCTTCACACACTCTTCGAGCCCTCTTCGCAAACTTGATAGAAAAAAAACTTTCATGCAAACCTGACCCCAAGAATTCTTTGCACAATTATCTTTCCTCGTCACAATTTGCGTGTGCTCTCCATGTACCTCTAGCAACAAAGACTTGAAAAAAAAATCCATCTCCTAGCTGCCCACGTACACAAACACAAACTCGTATCTCAATTGTGAAGCCTAGACACTCGTGCTCTTTTTTTAATCCAAACAAATCTCACACGCAGCTCCAGCTTTGCATGCACATGTTGCCTCGCGTGCCACACGTCAAAGAGCCAGCTCCAATTCCTAGCCTCACGTACCGACGTACTGCCACGTACCCCTGCCGCTGGCTCCTGCCAAGCCTTGGCCTCTGCGCGCGCACGTCTATGCGCCTGGAAACTTGCCTGCGCCTTGGCCCGCTAGCACCGTCTCCTGCTTTGGTTGCGCATGCACCTGCATCGCTGCCCTAGCATTACGCCGCCGCATCTCGATCCGATCTGTTGCACGCCTTGCTGCCCTGCCCCGCACGCCCGATCTAGCAGCTTGATGTCGCCGCTGCAGGCGGACTCCTGCTGCTCCCATCTGCCTGCCTTGGCCGCCGCCTCACCATACGACTTCGATCAGGTAGAGAAACCCGCGCCGGCTGCTTGCTCGCGTTCTTTGCGTGCCACTTCCGATTGCTTTTCCTGCGACAATTCTCACGTCCATCGAAAACTCTTCCGACCACCATGGCCGAGTTACCAGACGTCCTTCGTCGCCCTTCCCTAGATCAATCAAACAGCCTCTTCGCAACCATAGCTCATAATACCACTTGTTAGAATAAATCCGAGTCGTTTCATCGATCTATCGAGGATCAAGAAATCACACCAGCACGACACCGAGATTTGTTAACGAGGTTCACCGATATAGCTACACCCCCGGGGCATGACTACGGACGCTCCTTGCCATGACACCGCTACAATACCGCACCCCGGGCGCCGGCACACGCCGCCGGCTCCCCCGCGTGTCCATGCTATTATGTTGTCATAGGTTACATCGTGTGTCTACCCCTGATATATATGAGAGGCATAGGATACAAGTGTCCTATTAGGACACAACTCCTATTCTGTCTATACATAGTCCAAAACCAAGTCCAACTGTAACCTACCTTGTACAATAATATTCGACACAATTCTAACAATCGTAAGCTTCCAACAAATCTTGTATTTAATCTTCATAAACACGAGCTCGTACGTACATGTACCATTACTCAATCTTGTAAGCCACCCACTGCCGGAGATGGCATAGCTCCACTTGTGTTGCTGGCCCTGTCCAATATACGCGACGCATTTCCCCCATATTTGTTTCCATCTTTTCCTGTTTTTTCTTGTTCCTTTTCTATTATTTCCCTTCTTTTGTTTTTCTTGATTCTTTATTTTCCATTTTCCCCATATTCATCTTTTGTTTCTCTCGACACTCTCAATCTATACCGGAGGCTACACTATGATATACCACCCATCAAGGGTCGGCGACACACCCAATTAGTAGTTCTGCACGCGTGTAACTACTTAATAAACATCGTTATCCCACTCTCGCATATATACGTCGACGTATTGCATGATTGTCGTATATGCCCATTCTTACAATTGCCTTTTACAAAACTAAGGCATCCTAGAGCACCTGGTATTAAGAAGACCCTATGTGGGAAAGTATCCAGTGCTCCCAGCCTTGGGGTACTTCCAGTGCTCCAATGTCAAAAAGCATTTTTAAATGTTTCAAAAAATTTCGGAAAAAATGAGAATGTTCACAAGGAATGTCACTACATCCCATAAAATTTTTAGGTCCAACATCGAAATGTACATTGAGAAAAAAAAAAGAAAAATACAGATCTGAATAGTATCAATGTTGCTTTTGTCTCTTCTTTACACTATTCATCCTAGATTTTACATTTTTGTTTCTCAATGTGTGATCCAAGTTTGGACCTGAAACTTTTCGGGCTTGTAGTCACATTCATTATGAACATTCATAATTTTTTTTGAATTTTTTTGAAATATTAAAAAAAATGTTTATTGACATTGGAGTACCGGGAGTACTCCAAGGCTGGGAGCACCGAATACTTTCCCGACCCTACGTGCCTCATCTCCTCACCCTCCACCGCCATCTCCTGCCACTTGCAGCCGATCCTCGACATCGTGTGCTTTCACGAGGCAAACACTGTCTTTACCTCGGCCTTCCTCTATGCGAGTTGAGAAGGTTAAGTTAGACCAAAACAGTGTTGATGGTCGTATAGAGAACCCAACTACAAGTAGATAGACTTAGGCATGGGCAACCCTACAGTCTAACAGGGCTTGGCTATTATTGGAGTTGTCTCTGTACACGCATGCTTGGGTCTGTGGAATTAGCTTTAATGAATATCTTGAGTACGAATTTAGTTATTTGTTATACAGGCAGTTATTGCGGAACCCAACAGGCTGGACTATATTTCAATCTTGTCGATATCTACTCAATTGAAATGACGCATTAGAGGCTGAAATTAGTGTGCTTATGGAAAGCTTAGCTCTCAGCTTTACAGTGGTCCAATGACACCTTCATATTCAGTCGGACTCGTCCGTTACTCTTGATATTGTCAGCTAAGTCTAGCTTTGATCGACGCATGTATGTTTTTTTAATAAAGAGAGTCACCTCTCCGATTTCTTTTAAAAGAAACCACATCGTCTTACAAGATGCATGTATGGTTACATGTTGTTTGATATCAGAAAGCTCCTTAAAGGTCATGTGTTTATCCTTAGGAGATTAGTCTTGAACAGACAAGGGTTGCCCCTAACTAATTATGGTAGATCCCATGGTACGCCTCATGTTTGTTGCACCATATCCCCGATTGTAGTACATGGTTCTCGTGGTAGCCGATTGTAACCCTATTATTATTACTTTTGAAACGGCGGCGTAAGATTTGCCTCATCTATTAAATAAGGAGAAGTTAGAGGTTTACAAGTAACTCGATATCATGTCCTGACAATTACTCACTCAACACAATAAGCCCTAGGTGTTTAGCACCCGTGGTAACACAAATTCTAGCCTCATCAACAATTAAGCGCAACAAAAATGGGGGCGGCGCACTCTTGTGTCAGAAGGCCCTAGCATTCCTCTCATTCCAGAGGGTCCATTAGACAAGCATGGTTAGGGACGTCCTCGCACGTCTATTCGCGGTTCTAGCATCTGTCCTCTTGTCTCACCAAAGCCAACATCGAGTCCTCGTTGTGCCAAGTCAAAGTGTCATCGTGAGGAAGGCCAAATTTCTCAAGGACCAAACGCCAGAGTCGAAGGAGAAGCGACATTTGTAGAAAAGATGTGGTCTGGCTTCCTGCTCTCTCTTGCACAGTAGGCAAAGCCCATAGTTTGCCCATCCCATCTTCTCCAAGCAATTGGCCGTCCAAATCCGATCTTGGATCGCGAGCCAAGAAAAGAACTTGACTTTTGGTGGAGCCCAAACCTTCCATATCATGCGATCCATTGGGTAAAGAGTAATCCCAAGAAATTGTGCTTTTATATGCGGTGGATGCTGAATATATTCCATCATTCGAGTGCTTCCAGCGAATGTCATCCTCCACAAGTTCATCAAGAGGGAACTCATGCACAAGCATCCAAATAGTAAAAAACTGCCAAATGTGGGCAGCAGAGATGATACTGTTTCGTTTGATCTTGAGGATCTAAGCGTTATCTTTAAGGGCTTCGCGCACCTTCCAATTCTTCTTGCTCAAGGCTTCAAGAATGAGCGGCGCAATGCCCTTAGGCCTATGGCCAAGGAGCCATGGGGAGTCCCAAAATGGTGTCTTCGCGCCATTGCCCACAATGATAGTGGTGGAAGCATATAAAAAATCTAGGTCCTACTAGGTGCATGGATTTCCAAGCCCCACCCACAGCTTGTTAGGCTCTTTCCATTCATACCACGGCTAACAAAGGCCCAGAGCTCTCGTAAATTTGGCAATGTTGAGGACGACAAGGCCACTGTACTCATTGGGACAGCATACAATCTTCCAGTTGACCTTACACTCGGCACCTTTCGTTTTGTCAGAGCCAGACCAAAGAAAATCCCGCTCAATTTTGTTGAAGTTTTGGAGGGTTCTCGGTTGGACGATGAGAGGTGTGATGGAGTACACCGCTTGGGAGGAAACAACCGACTTAACAAGCAATGTTCGACCAATTGTAGTTGTTTTTTCTGGGAAAAAAATACACACGGTGATGCCGCCTCAACTTCCGTTGTTCATCCTGCCCATGCTTCAGAAACTCAAATCTAACCAGCAATTCTTCGGAGGCAAGGAAGCCTAAGAAAATGCATCTGGCCTACAGATCGGGCCACGTTACGGCCGGCCTAAACGTCCGTCGGTGCTGGCCTGCGGCTGTGCGGCCTCAGTTCTGCCTCATCATCCCACCGTGCGTTTGAGAAGCCAGGCTTATCTCTCAGTACTGTCTCAGCTGCCGAATTATCTCGTGTTGGCCGAAGGCGACGGGAGCGCAAGATGACTGCGCACCGGTCAAAACGAGCGTGAATCGCCTTGGAACAACGCCGACTCCCCACCACTATTCGTACGTAAGGCCAAATGGTTGGTGTCCACGCACACATGGCTCCAGGCGCCCGCTAGCATGGACATGATGAAAAAAGAGAGATCGTTCCATGTTTTGCCGATTTTTGCGTGATAAACGCCAAGAGAGATCGCTCAAGTTGGCCCTGTTGCAAGGAAAATTCCGGTGTTGGTGTTGGCGGTAGCGGCTCAAGCTGGAAGCTGCCTTGAATACGCCAAGAGAGATCGCTCAAGCAGGAAGCTCGCGGTATACCCGATCGAACAGGAGTCAGAGACTAACGTTGGACTAATGGGACATAAATTTTGGATGAGCTGACCGGGATCGATCTGCAGGTGCACGTGAGCTAATCTTTGGCTATAAATATGCAGGCGATGCACTACTCTCTTGCACAAGCCACTAAGCCACCACCACTCCACCAGTAAAGAAGTGCAGGCAGCTAGCTAGCTAACCATGGCCGCCTCTGCTTCTTGCATTTCACTGGTGGTGCTCGTGGCTCTGGCCACGGTGGCGTCGGCGCAGCTGTCGCCGACGTTCTACGACACGTCGTGCCCCAGGGCCCTGGCCACCATCAAGAGCGGCGTCATGGCCGCCGTGAGCAGCGACCCTCGGATGGGCGCGTCGCTGCTCCGGCTGCACTTCCACGACTGCTTCGTCCAAGTAAGTTGGCCACATGCATGCATACCCCGATAGCCGTCACGTACCCTGTTTTGTATAGGTTTTGCTTACTAAACACTATAAGCATGTGATGTGCAGGGCTGTGACGCGTCTGTTCTGCTGTCTGGCATGGAACAAAACGCTATCCCGAACAACGGGTCACTGCGGGGTTTCGGCGTCATCGACAGCATCAAGACACAGATCGAGGCCATCTGCGCCCAGACCGTCTCCTGCGCCGACATCCTCACCGTCGCTGCCCGTGACTCCGTCGTCGCCGTAAGAATATCATCTTACGATCGTGTACATCATCGATTGGATGCCATCGTTAACCGTTTGCTTCGTATCCTTCGCGTGCAGCTCGGAGGGCCATCATGGACAGTCCCTCTGGGAAGAAGGGATTCCATAGATGCAAACGAGGCGGCGGCAAACAGCGACCTCCCAGGCCCTACATCTAGCCGGTCAGATCTTGAGCTGGCATTCAGCAACAAGGGCCTCCTTACGGTCGACATGGTGGCCCTCTCCGGCGCGCACACCATCGGCCAGGCGCAGTGCGGGACCTTCAAGGACAGGATCTACAACGAGACTAACATCGACACGACCTTCGCCACATCTCTCCGGGCCAACTGCCCCCGGTCCAACGGTGACGGCAGCCTGGCGAACCTGGACACGACCACGGCCAACACGTTCGACAACGCCTACTACACCAACCTCATGTCACAGAAGGGGCTCCTGCACTCGGACCAGGTGCTGTTCAACAACGACACCACCGACAACACCGTCCGGAACTTCGCGTCCAACCCGGCGGCGTTCAGCAGCGCGTTCACGACGGCCATGATCAAGATGGGCAACATCGCGCCGAAGACGGGGACGCAAGGGCAGATCAGGCTTAGCTGCTCCAGGGTGAACTCGTGATTGAATGACGAGCTACTACCTAATAGTCGGCAGCGCTCGCCAGCACGACACCTGATGAATGAATAAGGCCACAGAACCAATGGCCAATATAAATACCAGCACTTGAAATGTGTATTTTATGTACGAGCAGCAGCAAATCATGCATGCATCCACATATTGTGTAACGATCGAATTCCCACTTTCTAATGCAAAGGCATGGAGAATTACTATCAATCCTACTTATAGTTGTATACATAATAATGAGATATAAACTTCTCCTTTTACATTTGGCATGACGTGGGCACGGAGAACTACTATCAATCGTAACACTTGTATACATAGTGAAGATATACACTTCTCTTTCGACATTTGGCAGGAGCTAGCCGTGCTCGATTATTTTAGGAGAAAACTTTTATTTTTCAATGTTAGGAGAAAACTCCAGCATGTGCACTATCGTATGCGCTGCGCTCCCGATTCCTATATATCACCCATTGCGGAAGAAAGAAGCGCCTCATCGGTGCAAAATGTTTTTATTTTTCCTTTTTCCATTTGTCCCGTGTTCTTTCTTCTCTGTGGTTCTCAATATTCTCCCATTTCCCTTTTCATTTTTGTTTTTTAAGATAAAATATGTAAAAAAAATTCCAAAATTACGTGAAAACCTGTCTTCAAAGCTTGAGTAGGGCGTTTCGGTGCCCTGCACCTGGTTAGAAAAAAAATCATAACAAATTCAAACAATAATCAAGAAATTCCACAATTTTTTTGTGCGGTAGAAAATTTGATGCGTGAGGCCCGCTCCACATTTCAAGTCATTTGGACAGCTAAGCAGCTCTCAGCAAAAAAGACAAATCGGGTCAAAACAGTACATGAACAGTAAACATTTTTACAGACCCCCATTTTTTTGAGAGCTTCTCAGTTGTTCAAATAATTTGAAAATTGGAGCGTATACCTCATGCATCAAATTGTTTACCACAGAAAAAAGGATTTTTTTAAATTTTTCTAGCATTTTTTGATTTTTTTTGTTAGCGCGGGTGCAGATGAGCTCGGGTGCAGAGATGGATTTTCGGTCTTTGAAAAGATTAATATATACTTTCTTTCTAGCCAAGTTTTTTTGTGGGGAATTTTCTTGCCAAATAATAATGCAGATAAGTTTTATGAAAAGCCAAACTTTGCAAACATTGACCAAATTCATATAAAAACTATCGACAATTACAGTACCAAAGGATTTGTCATGAAATATATTTTTGTATGCTATGTATTCAGTATTGTAAATGTTCTTATTTTACTATAACTCATTGAGTTGGACTTTGGAAAACAAATATATGCACCACAATTTGGCGAGGACGGACTATATGAATTTTTCTCTATGTAGCGAACAATTTTAAAATATGAGATGCACATGTTTTAAAATTTCATAAACGTTTATTTACAGTTGCATGAATATTCATTATATATTTAAATTTCCTCCATTAATAAAAATAATTGTTTCCATTAATAGAAAACCAGTGATTACTTTTGTAATATATATATGAATTACTGGGCCAGAGTGGTCAGTCTAATCTCACACGGTATCAACGTTTCCCCAAATTTTGCAAACCTTCTCTCTCAATTTTTTTTTCTTGCAAGCCGCACTACACAAGAATCCTGTGTCCTGCATAGTTGGGTCGGTCCACTATCAGGTCATTTTTCATTTTCATTTTCTTTACTCCTCCTTTTCGCTTTTTTCACTATTTACTCCACTTATTGATTTTATTTTTTAAATATTTGATATAGCTTTGTCTTTTTTATCATCGTATATGATTTTGCATGTAAACCATTTTTTAGAAGTAACAAATATTTGTCTTCAAATATATGCATATTTTAGTCTAAAACACATAATCATCGTTTTGAGATATATTGAATTTATGTAGTCATGAATGTTAGCTTCGAAGTACATGAAATTTTCAAATTAATAAAAGCTAGTTTTTCGTACAAAAAAGAATTACACAAAGAAATCATCCAATTCTACTCCACGCTCTCGTGAGGTTATCTATGAGGTTTAAGTTCCTAGTTGAAAACAGACTCGGATGAATGTTGAGTTCTACGCTTCTATTTGGATAGTGGGTTTGGGTAAGTTTTCACCGATCACCCCAGTCGAGCAACAAGGGTCACCATTGAAGTTGTATCGTGTAGACAAATTGTAATCGAGGCTACATCCCTCAAAGGGACAAGGCCACAGTATGGAGTAGTGGCCGAACAAGGTCAAACCAATAACGTTGTGTGATCTCGCAAGTATACGTCAACCCGTTAAATCGCTGCCATATACGCCCATTGTTACAAATGCCGACTGTGACGCTTGCTAGCATTATGGCACCCCAATTTACGTTGTTATTTTTACTAGAACAACATTGAGGCATCCTGGAGCACCTGTTATGAAAGACGACCCTACATCATCACGTCTCCTCACCCTCCTCAATGCCCTCTCTCCTCCCACTTGCAGCCCTTCATTGTCCCATGGAGAAGCACTACGAGAGGTCATGGGCGTTTATGAAAGTTGAGCAGGGTAACTAAGGCCAAAATAGATTTTGAAAATAGGTGGGAAAACTGAAAAAGTTATTATATTAGGTTTAGTTTCAGAAAATTTTGTGAAACAGAACCAGAGGGAGTACGAAGAGGAGTCTACCTCTTGCCCCCCAAAAGTGGTGCTACGCTACAGAATCGCAGGTTTGAGCCACCCTATGATCAATAGGCCTCTTTTGTCCTCCGTAGTTATACTTGGGGGTCATGGGGCCATAACTCCTCGAGTGGTTCTTTTGTCAGGTAAAGCGTCGATGATTTATGTCTAGTATGATGCGACAAGCGAAAGCAAATATTGTGAAGAAAAATGAGGTGAAAGAAACGAGCAAGTAGCTTGGTGATGTGAAGAAAATGGTGTATCAAGACAAAGGTGTGCGTACATAGACCCGACGATCGTGCGAAAAAGTTGTATCCAACTAAACAGATTTTTTTTAGTTTAGTTGTTCGACTCAACTAAGAAGATTTTGAAAAAAGAAAGTATTACAATTTGTCTTTCACACCACTCCAAATTCAGGACCCACCTCATAGATCACGAAATGGTGTAAAAAGTACTCCCTCTGTAAATTTTTATAAGTCGTTTTAGCTCATTATTAGTGAGCAGGTAGTAGAAAACCTTTCCTAAATGGAGTAAAAGCTGAAACGAAGAAAATTGAAATTACTCGCATTTCTATTTATTATACTCCCTCCATTTTTGTATACAAGGCCACAGACCCATATTACAGGTACCAAGGTAAAAATCAATGCAATGTTTAAGTCAATGTTGCAAGCTAGCTTGTCACCTTGTTTGTCATGTTAATTAATGTGGTTTTTCTCTCCCACGCACAACAAGCCAACCCTCTTACTTCTCATTGGTTGATTAATGTTGGGAATGCAAGCCAACCTTCTCACTCCCGCATTTACACACGGGATATTAATGTCCTTGGATGCTACTACGAGACAAACGCCATTAATTTTGCCTCGATTAATGTTAGTGGCCTTGTATAGTTGCAAATTGTAATTTTGATAATGACATTGTATACAAAAATGAAGGGAGTATTAGGTTTAGTTGCAAAACCAAAAGCTTGAGGACCATCTAGAATTGGCGCCATCGAGAACACTACTATGTAGTCCAAGAAATTAAACTTGCCGTCATATCCAGCTTGGGACAAGCAAAAAGACAACTGCCGTAATACCTTTGTCAAAATCTGCCGACGTGTACCTGTATGAAAGGGTTCTCCTTGGTAATCATGCAAGTAGGTTTTTTTTAGACAATCGCGCGAAGTTTATTTAACCGGACCCAAAGTTTATAGGTACAAAAGAAATATCACCGGGGTGCCCTAACCAAACATGGCCGCCCACCCCTAACCTTAAGACATGCTTCGCTAGATTGTGAGTCTCGAAATTCGAGCTTCTAAACTCATGGCAAAAGTTACAAGTTGTAAAAGAAAAGTTATGATCCATGATTTCATGTATAACAGCTCCATATCTTGCCTTGTTCCCCTGCTTGAGATCATCCAAAACCACCTTACAATCTGAAGCAACATGTATCCATTGAAGATTGAGAACATCAGCAAGGGCTAGAGCCTCCCGCACAGCTAGGGCTTCTAAAGTTTGTGGATCACATATTCCCTTGATAACTATAGCCGATGCCCCCTGAAATGTACCATCGTGATCCCGGCATATAGCAGCCGCAACTCCTCGTCACCGATTGGTTGGAACCACAGCATCGTCTTGCTTTCCAAACAGCCCATAACGTTACTACTAGAGGAACAAAATCCTTCTAGGATAGTACATCATTCATTGCAAGAAGCCAGTTCTTCGCATTAGGATCCCTGTTATGGCTCACGACTTCCATCAGAGAATTTTCAACTAAGGATGATATGCATCTTGACGTAGTACAATCTAGCAGGGCATGCCTCCATGAATCCTCACACCCACATAAGGCGCATAAGTGGGATGTGGACATATTTCGATGTTGGAGAAGATCCGCTGTCGACATCGAATGTCTTGCTAGCCGCCATATAAAAACTTTCATTTTAGATGGAACCCTAGTCTGCCACAACGCTGTCCAAGCATTAGAGCTTTCCCTCAAATCTGACGCCCCTGCATGCTCATATAGCCAATTTTCTCGGTGCTACTTCTTGTTTAATATCATTCTATAAGCCGATCTGCCAGAGAAAATACCATGCCGCTCGCCAGACCAAGCCTAGAAGTCCTCCACCGACCTCGTGCAGAGTGGGAGGGCCATAATAGCATCCGCGTCGACGGGTAAAAACGTAGTATGAATCAGCTCCTCTCGCCAAGACGCTGATGTGTTATCAATTAGTTCGGCTCCTAGCGTTGGTGGATTTACCGATAGCGAAGTGATCGGTCGCAAAGGGCCTATTTTAGGAAGCCAGTTGGTCTCCCGGATATTAGTGTTGTGGCCATTCCCAATCCTCTTGATAATGCCTTGCTTAAAAATGTCCCTTCCATCAAGCATAGCTCGATGTCGGTGTCAAAACCGGCGGATCTCGGGTAGGGGGTCCCGAACTATGCGTCTAGGCCGGATGGTAACAGGAGGCAGGGGACACGATGTTTTACCCAGGTTCGGGCCCTCTTGATGGAGGTAAAACCCTACGTCCTGCTTGATTGATATTGATGATATGGGTAGTACAAGAGTAGATCTACCACGAGATCGGAGAGGCTAAACCCTAGAAGCTAGCCCATGGTATGATTGTATGTTGTGGTTGTTTTCCTACGGACTAAAACCCTTCGGTTTATATAGACACCGGAGAGGGTTAGGGTTACACAAGGTCAGTTACAAAGGAGGAGATATCCATATCCGTATTGCCTAGCTTGCCTTCCACGCCAGGTAGAGTCCCATCCGGACACGAGACGAAGTCTTCAATCTTGTATCTTCATAGTCCAACAGTCCGGCCAATAGAGATAGTCCGGCTGTCCGGAGACCCCCTAATCCAGGACTCCCTCAGTAGCCCTTGAACCAGGCTTCAATGACGATGAGTCCGGCGCGCAGTATTGTCTTCGGCATTTCAAGGCGGGTTCCTTCTCTGAATACATCACAGAAGAATTTGAAAACGAGGATAGTGTCCGACTCTGCAAAATAAGTTCCATATACCACCGTAGAGAGAATAATATTTTCGCAATTCTAATTTGCTGACTTGTTTTGGCAGCATGGTGTTATGTCATGGCCCGGTGATTATTCGAACCATTTTTCTTCAACCAGATCCACACATAATGCGAGGCGGTTTCTTGACACGTCTTGTCAAAGCAGAGATCGTGTTCCCCCAATTTCGGGATTCTCGTTAATGCGGTCGTGGGTAACCCAACAGATGGAGAATGAATACACTGGTGATTATCATTGATGCCCACGAAGGGGTTAATATACAGGTACAGAGGCTGGTAACGACCCAGCTATACAGGAGGTCATGCACATCGTGTAACTGAAAAGGAGGGACGTCCGGTGCATGAACTACGTGGGACTCGGTCCTCTAGTTGAGCCAGCAAAGGTAGGCTTCCAACAGCCCCCCGTAGCCACAACGGGGTCGTCGAGCACGTTGAGGCTGGACCAGAAGTCGAGGAAGACGGTCGATGGCAACCCCTTCGTGAAGATATCGGCGAACTGCGATGCAGACGGGACATGGAGGACGCGTACATCGCCAAAAGCAACCCGCTCACGCACGAAATGAAGATCGATCTCGATATGTTTCATGCGCTGATGCTGCACATGGTTGGTGGAGAGGTACATGGCGCTCACGTTGTCGCAGTAGACGATTGTTGCCCGATCCGGAGGACGCCGTAGCTCGTGCAGAAGTTGACGCAGCCAGCACGCCTCGGCCACAGCATTGGCCACCGCCATGTATTCCACCTCCGCGCTGGACCGGGAGACGGTCTGTTGCCGCTTGGAGGACCAAGAGACGAGGTTGTCGCCGATGAAGATGCAGTAGCCCGACGTGGACTTGCGGGTGTCAGGACAACCCGCCCAGTCGGCGTCAGAGTAGGCGACGAGGCGGTGGTCGGAGGAGCACCGGAGGTGAAGGCCGAGCTGTGGGGTACCGCGAATGTAGCGCAAGATGCATTTGAGGACGGTGAAGTGCGGCTCCCGGGGATCATGCATGAAGAGGCAGACCTGTTGAACGGCGTAGGTGATATCGGGTCGTGTGAGAGTGAGATATTGTAGAGCGCCGGCCAAGCTGCAGTAGAGGGACGGGTCAGAAACAGGAGTACCGTCGGTGGCGTAAAGTTTTGCGCGAGTGTCGATGGGGGTGGCGATGGGCTTGCAATTGCTCATGCGGGCGCGCTCAAGTATCTCGAGAGCATATTGGTGTTGCGAGAGGAACAAGCCGTGGGAGCTGCGTGTGACATTGATCCCTAGGAAATGATGGAGCTCGCTGAGGTCAGTCATGGAAAACTCATGGTGGAGTTGGGAGATGACATGGTGGAGCAGGGAGGCGGAGCTGGCAGTGAGGATAATGTCATCGACGTATAAGAGGAGATAAGCGGTGGCGCCGTAGCGATGAAGAATGAAGAGAGAGTTGTCACTCTTGGATGCAACAAAGCCGAGACGCGCAAGGTAGGTGGTGAAGCGCTGAAACCATGCCGGGGGGGCTGCTTGAGCCCGTAGAGTGAGCGATGCAGGCGACACACGTGAGACGGGTGCTCAGCGTCGATGAACCCGGATGGCTGCTGGTTGTAGACGACGGTGTCGAGGTGGCCGTGAAGAAATGCATTCTTCACATCCAGTTGATGGATGGCCCAGCCGGCGGAGACAGCGAGGCTGAGGACGACACGGATGGTCGCCGGCTTGACGACGGGGCTAAAGGTCTCCTCGAAGTCGACGCCGTGTTGTTGAGTGAAGCCACGCAGGACCCACCGCGCCTTGTACCGAGCGAGGGAGCCGTTGGGGTTCAGCTTGTGGCGAAAGATCCATTCCCCCGTCACCACATTGACACCTGCAGGGGGAGAAACCAACAGCCAAGTCTCGTTTTGTAACAAAGCAGTATACTCCTCAAGCATTGCGTTGTACCAGTTTGGGTCTTTGAGGGCGTGTTTGTAGGAGGAAGGGAGAGGAGAGATGCGATCGGTGGTGTCTGCGAGAGTGAAGAGGGATTTTGGTTGGAGGAAACCGGCTTTGGCTCGTGTGTGCATGGGGTGGCTGTTTTTGGGTGGTAGGACGGGCACCGCGCATGGAGGGAGAGGGTGGGGAGGCGGGGAGGTTGGTGGGGAGGCAGCCAGAGGCGGGGCGAGAGCGTGGGGCGACGTGCATGGCGAGGATGT
>NC_041382.1:67448702-67472157 GCF_002162155.2 Triticum dicoccoides | reverse complement strand
GCCAGCGGGAGTGAGCGCAGCGGTGGGGGCGCAGCGGGCGGATTGGTTGGGAGCGACGCGATCGGGTGCGTGGGGTGGGGCGACTGGGATGGGGAATCCTGAGGACGATCTTGTCGGATCGGACCAGGTAGGTGGGAGGGATCCCGAGGTGGATACAGGGCTGGGGGCAGTAGGATTTTCTGTGGCGAAGGGAAAAATATGCTCGTTGAAAATCATGTGCCGGGAGGTGATAACTTTACGTGTGGAGATGTCGAGGCACCGGTATCCTTTGTGCTTGAGGGGTAGACTGAGAAGAACGCAGGGTGTGGAGCGTGCGAAAAGTTTGTGGGGAGTGGTGGCGTAGAGATTGGGGTAGCACAAACAGCCAAATGTGCGAATGTGGTCATAGTTGGGGTGAGGACCGTAAAGCATGAAGTATGGGGTGTTGTGGTTGATGGCTCGGGAGGGTTGTATATTGAGGAGGTATGTGGCAGTATGAAGGGCTTCCACCCAGAATTTTGGGGGCATGCTGGCTTGGACAAGAAGTGTGCGAAGTATGTCGTTTGTGGAGCGGATGGCGCGCTCAGCTTTCCCATTTTGGGGTGATGTGTGCGGGCAGGAGAGGCGTAGGGCAGTGCCATGTTCACCTAGAGAAGAGAGGAGAGAGATGTTAAGAAACTCGCCGACGTTATCGCACTGGACGCTCTGGATATCGACATGAAATTGTGTGAGTACGAAGCGAAAGAAACGTTTGAGAACGTGAGTGGCCTCGGATATGGCACGGAGGGGAAAAGTCCATGCGAAGTGGGAAAAATCATCCATTATTATTAAGTAATATTTGCAGCCAGAGCAACTAGGGACGGGAGACGTCCAAAGATCACAGTGTACAAGCTGAAAAGGAAAACGAGTAACAGAGGTAGAAGAAGAAAAAGGCAGACGCGGCTGCTTCCCTAATTGGCACGCCTCACATGATCCAGAGGCGGCAGGGAGATTTTTACAATCGGGAAGAAAATGTGTGCTAAACGGGAAAGAGAGGCACTGCCGGGGTGCCCCAAACGGCGATGCCACAGGTCGCCGGAGTTGGTGTAGAACGCCCAAGAGCTGGATGCGCCGCTGCGGTAGAGAGGCCCGAAACTAGTGCGCCTCATGAGGGGGGTCCGGGTGGCTAGATCCTTCACAGAAAAGCCAAGGGGGTCAAACTCAACGGATACATTATTATCAGTGGATAGTTGACGGACAGAGAGTAGGTTTTGAACAATATCAGGTGCTACGAGAATGTTATGAAGCAGCAAGGGGCGAGAGGATATGGGGATGGAGGCGATGCCGGTGGCAACTACAGGCAGACGAGTACCGTCGCCAACGATGATGGGAGCATGCTGTTTTGAGACAGGACGAGAAGTGGCGAGGTTACCTGCATTACCAGTGACGTGGGAGGAGGCACCGGAATCAAAGATCCAGTTGCCGTTGCCACTGTCGGGCTGCTGGAGAGACATCTGGTTCATGGCAGAGTAGAGCGCCGCCTAATCCCAAGAGGGTTGGGGTGGCACGCCGGGTCCAGCGTACAGCGCGGGGTAGGCGTGCTGGGCAGCATCGGGGCGAGGCCCAAGGACCCCGGCTGCGTTGGGTGGAACCCAGGGAGCGCGCGGCGGCGGGAAGGGCGTCCCCCATGGTGCGAAGTAGCCCATCCACGGAGTGGAGCCGCCGGGAGGAAGAGCAGGCGAACCGCGGCCGCCATTGTAGCCGCGCCCGCACCCGCGGCCACGCCCTCGTCCACCGTTGTGTCCGCGGCCGCGATCACCGGCGCTGCTGTTGCCGCGCTCCATGGGAGCCTTGCCGCAGTCGCTAGATGAGGGAGGTGGGCCGGAGGAGCCGCCGGAGCCCCCGCCGCCACCGCCACCATGGCCGCCGCCGCCGCCGTGGCCGATGGCCAGAGCGGTAGATCCGTCGGAGCGATCACGGGCGTCCTGGGTGATTTCCTCCAGAAGAAGGCGGGAACGGGCCTGGTTGAAGGATGGGAAGGGAGTCTGCATCGGGATGACAGTGGCGATCACCTGGTACCGACGAGAGAGGCCGCGGAGAAGCTGCAGTGTCAGGGTGCGATCGGTGACGGGCTCGTCGACGTCAGCCAGAGCGTCCGCGAGTGCTTTGAGCCGCCCGCAGTACTCGGCGATGCGGAGATCCCCCTGGGTGAGGGCGCGGAATTCCGCGCTAAGGTGCACGGCCTGGGCAGGTTGGTTGACGAGGAAGAACTTGTGGAGTTGGCTCCAGACGCGATGCGCGGTGTTGCCGGCGCCACGGATGACCTAGTACAGGCCGTCGGTGATGGTGGAGTAGAGCAGAAGCAGGAGCGTCAGATCGGTGTGGCGCCACGCCGGAGTTTGGAGCAGTGGGTCGGAGTAGTGGTCGACATGGCTCTCGACGGTGTACATGATGAGGATGCAGCGCCAGAGCTCACGCCACTTCGAATAGCTGCCGGTTTGGACATCCAGCTTGAAGGGGATGAGGTTGTGGATGTTGTTGAGGGTGTGGATGGAGGGGGTGGTGGTGGCAGAGGACGATGCTATGTCAGGGAGGGTGGGAGGTGACGGCAGGGTCACCAAGCTCATGGTGCTAGGGGCGGTTGTTGGCGGAGCGGAGAGGACGGGGGTGGAGAGTTCAGAAGAGGAGAGCACCGGAGCGGGAGCAGGAGGGATGGCGCCCGTCAGGTCGCCGCTCGAAAGGCCGCCGGAGTTGTTGCCAGTGTCCATGAGAGACAGTAACAGAAAAGAGAGCTCTGATTACCAAGATGGAGAATGAATACACTGGTGATTATCATTGATGCCCATGAAGGGGTTAATATACAGGTACAGAGGCTGGTAACGACCCAGCTATACAGGAGGTCATGCACATCGTGTAACAGAAAAGGAGGGCACGTCCGGTGCATGAACTACGTGGGACTCGGTCCTCTAGTTGAGCCAGCAACGGTAGGCTTCCAACACCAACCGTTTCTAGGACTCCTAGATTATAGGCAAGCCCTAAACGGCTACGGAGAGGACGCTTGATATTCACCCTCTTTATAAAGGGACAAGGTTTTTGCTTTTTCCATCTCGTGCTCAATCGAACCCTTCCCCCGCATCGAGTTCCAACACCCAAAGCCCAGGTTAGGTGCTCCGGATCTTCAATCATGTCCGGATTCAGCCTTCAAGGTCGATGGATGCCCTCCTCCGTGACGGAAGAGGACATCAAGAAGTTGAGGGAGGCCAGATACCTGACCGCCGAGGTTTCGCATCGGTTACCTGCTCGAGGGCAGGTCGTCCGTACTCCCGAACCCAACGAGAACGTCGTGTTCATCTCCCACTTCCTCCGAGGCCTAGGCCTCTCTGTGGATCCCTTTGTCAGGGGTTTGATGTTCTATTACGGGCTAGATTTCCACGATCTAGCTCTGGACTCCTTTCTCCACATCTCGACATTTATTATCATGTGTGAGGCCTTCCGCCGCATTACCCCTCACTTCGGCCTGTGGCTCAAGACCTTTGAAGTGAAGCCGAAGATGATTGAGGGGCAACATGCAGTGTGCGGAGGTGCATCAATAGGCAAGATGGCAGGAGCTCCATGGCCGAAAGGTTCCTTTCCAGAGGTGTCCAAATTATTGCAACGGGAGTGGTTTTACGTCACGGCTCCCAGAAGTGCCAAGTGGGCGGCTGCCCCCGCTTTCCGCTCGGGCCCCCCACCACAACTAATGTCATGGATTAGCAGAGGTCTGAGCTGGGGTCCAGCCAAGGAGGTGCCTATACTGCAAAGCCGCATTCGAGATCTCTTCGAGGGAGATTTTGATTTGGTCATGGTAATACAAGTTATGCTGGTTCGTTAAGTCCAGCCTTGCAAACGCCGGCCCCTTCGCTTGTGGGAGTTCAACCCAGAAGGACCGCATGCCATTCAAAGTTTCCTCGGCCTGACGCACGAGGAGATGTACAAGTCATTCTTTGAACCTCAAATAGAGTGTCCGGATACTACCGAGGACGTGGGCCTGAGCAGTAACCGCGCAGCCGAACAAGTAAGAAATCCTCTAGCCGAACACACAGTCTTTTATTCATTATGAAGTTATTCCTGAGAGTTCGCTCTTTGACCAGGACTGGCTAACAAAGGCGAAGATGATTCGGTGTTTGGCCCTCCTCCCTGAGGGTTTGGAAAATCCGGTATTGGAAAAGATGCTCGAGCTCGCACCTTGCCCGGAGCCCTCGAAGGAAGATACGGGGGGATAATACGGGCGGACGCGGGCCCCCATCGCTGCGAGTTCCAACCGAGGGAATGAGCGTCTCCATGAAGGAGGATAACTGGGGGAGGAAAAGGACTGCTTCCGAGGATCCAGAAGCCGAGGCCTCCAAACGGGAGAAGAAGTCTCCCATAGAGGGTCCTGCCTCGAGGGGGTGCTTTTGCTGCATAAAGTCCGTGGGGGGATCAGCCCTCCAACGAGTCATAAGTGATCCAAAAAATACTTTAATAGTGAAGGTATACTATCTTTCTTCTGAGAAAATAACCGCCGCATATATCTTGCAGTTCGGGTCTTAGCCCTTCTCAGCTGAGCTCGTCTTTAGGGGATCTTCTTTCGGAGATGATGGAGAGTGAAACGCCTCCCCTGGACTCCTCCGCTCAAGAAGCGGGCGACCCCGAAGTGTCGTCACGGAGGGCCTCTCCGGATCCGGTGAGGCCAGAAGATAATCCCGTAGACCCCCGAAGTCCCCAGTGTCCGGCTCTCGAGGAGAGCGAACAAAAGAGTCCGGCACCGTCTGGTATGCGGTCGGACGTTCTGAGGGAGCTGTTGGGGCGAGCGACCATCTCAGAAGAACACCGTACGCTGATGGGTACGGTGATGGAAAGAATTTCGTCCGCCAAAAGCGGATTACATGAAGCCTTTATGAGTCTACTGACAGGCTTTGAGGTACGTGATAGTACCGCACATGTTAGGTGTGCCCTGTGTAGATAGTAGCCCCTGAGACTCTGGTTGTCGATGAGAATGGCGGCGAACAGAGGATCATAGTCCCAGGCAATAACCAGACTGCCTTTATGTGCAGGCGGTGGAAGCTCCGGTGGCTAGCCGGACTAGTGGGTTTGCCGAATTAAAACGGTAACTGGATGCGGCGGACGCCGACATCGAGCTTGTTAACAAGAGGCTTGATGAGGCACATGGTAAGTGTTATTTTCTGGTGAATGCCACGTAGTAAGAGCAGCATGATGCCAGTATCTTTAATATGTTGTGACTGCAGATGGAGCTGCCACCGTGGAAACCATGCGGGCAGAACTTCCTCGAGCCAAGGAACAAGCGAGGATTAGTAATGCGGCTTCTTTGAAGGCGGCCGAAGAGTTGAAAGCCGAGAAGGCCGCACATTGCGAGAGCCAAGAGAAGATGGCCAAGATGGCCGACACTGCCGACCGTTGCCGGCTCCTTGAAAAAGAAAACCGAGAGAAGGCAACGGACCTTGAGAAGGCCACGATGGCGGACAAAGACACCCGCTCTGCTATGAGAGCGAAGAAGGAGGAGCTGCGGGAAGCCGGGATATTGCGGCTGGGCAGCCCTTCATGCTATGGAGGAAGTTCAAAGATCCACAGTATGCCCCTCTGGATAAGCTGTGGAGTTCAGCAGATGCGTATATGGACTTGGTGGCGAGCGCTGCCGATGCGGCCAAGTACTTCCAAGGTCAAACAGATCGTGAAGTGGACAAGCTGTTCTGGTCGCAATTCAATGTTCCAGAGCGTCCACTTTCATTGACTGACCAGCTAGCCGAATGGGCCGAACTGAATAGGTTGTCCGGACTCGCCATGAGGTCTGTTGTGGATCAGCCATGGCCGGAAAAGCCAAAGCCGAACAGCTATTTCAGCTTAGTGCAGCAGGTCCTTGGTGCGGTGCCGCGCATTAATGCGATGAAGAGGTCGGCGTGCATAGAAGGCTCACGGATGGCCCTTGCCCGTGTTAAAGCATACTGGGCGGAGATGGATGCTACCATTGTTGCGGCGCAGGGGTCGGCCATAGGCCGAGTGGCTGCCGAGCACTATTTCGAGGAGGTTCTTGAGGGTGCTCGTTTGATAGAGGCCCAGTGCTTGAAGAATATTATGTTTGAGTGACATGAAATTTTATAAGGTTGTGTTTATACTTTTGTCCGAAAGTAATATGATGCCTCCTGTGCGGCCGTTTATGTATACATGTGTATAACCTGAAAGATTGCAGTCGTCGGCTTCAGCCCCCACGCATATAATGCGGAGGTGCTCGCAAAAAACGCTTGTTCACACTTAACCCAACGTCTTGGTCCTATTAAGGAGGTGATAGCGCAACGAACGAGGCAACCGGACTATAATGCTTTAACACTTTTACTTAGCCATGGGAGTTTGATAGTGGGGCTACTTGATAGCCCCTAGTGGCTCCGCACTCTCCCGATCTCGGGGTGCGTACATGCCTGGCCGGAAAACGGCCCTTCATTAAGGCGGAGGAATTCTAACATTCCGATAGGTCATCGAGTGGTTGACCAGTCTCACGCTATATCATGACAGTCAGTTTTCGGCTTTCTCTACTGAGGTACTTGTCCGGATGAACCAGGGCACAATCACAGTAGTTCTCCTGGTGCTGCCTTAGCCGATAAAGCGGAACGTAAGGCACCAAAACACAGGAGCCGGGCAAACCCAACATTTGACCAAAGACAATGATTCGGAGCTGATGCATATAAGGCCAAACTCGCGACGCCGAACACCCCCTAAGGTGTTCGGTCTTTATGGTATAAACCGGGCCTAAATAGTGCCCTTTGTAAGAAGCCCCTTGTGTCCAGGTACGTGCATTATTCTGACGTGGCCACATGCCAAGACGTCAACTTCATTCTCAATTGTGCTGAGAATTCGGTGGATGTGTATCAACAAGAGACAGTAAAAAAGGTTTACGCAGGGTCTTAATCTAAAAAGAATCCTTGGAACGGGTCCCTGCTGCACGTCTGCGCGTGTGTCTCCGTTGTGCCGTATCTAGGACGGGTGTAGCACGATGGTCATTTGTAAAAGAGAGGAATTTAGGTGAAAAAGTTGTCGTGCAGAGAGATAGTTTTTAAAGAAACCATGTATAACTAGAAATGATTATAAATTGCCACTTGTCTATGCGTGTTGGGCCCCTTGTATTTGTAATAGGGGTGTGGCCATTAATCTGTTACAAATTACATATAGCAGCGTCGGACTCGTCTAACCGCGTCCGTGGTCTTGACGACCTATCAAATGCTTTAGTTGGTGAGGCCGTTTTTAGTGTGCGGCTGCCAAGGCAGTCGCATTCTCTTCGGTGCGCAAAGATCGCTTAATACTTCTGTTCACTGTAATGATGCCACGTGGGCCGGACATCTTGAGTGTGAGGGAAGCGTAGTGTGGTATTGCATTAAAGCGAGCGAAAGCTTCGCGTCCAAGTAGTGCTTGATAGCCACCTTGGAACGGAGCGATGTGGAAGGTTAAATGTTCGCTACGTAAGTTATCGGGGAAGTCGAATATAACCTTTAGTAGCAGGGAGCCCCTGCAATGAGCCCCTGGGCCTGGCGTCACTCCTTTAAAGGTAGTATTGCTATGGCAAATTTTCGTTGGGTCTATCCTCATTTCGCGGATTGTATCCTGGTATATCAGGTTTAGACTGCTTCCACCGTCCATCAGGACTCGTGTGAAGTGGTATCCGTCAATTATTGGGTCTAATACCAGGGCAGCCCATCGTGCACGCCGGATACTTGCTGAGTAATCACGATGGTCGAAAGTGATCGGTTGAGACGACCAGTGGCAGGACTCCGCGGTGATAGGCCCTTGGGCATATTTTTCTAGGAGTGCCGTTTTGTTTCTCCCCTTGATCACATGTAACATGTTTACTGTTTTGACTTATGGTGGAAATTTCTTTTGTTCCCCAGTGTCTTGCTTGAGAGGCTCATCCTCGTCTTCGCTTGGTGTATCCTCCCCCTTGTGTACGGCGTTGAGCTTGCCGGGCTGCTTGAAGACCCAACATTCTCTGTGGGTATGATTAGCGGGTTTACCAGAGGTGCTATGGATCTGACATATTTGGTCCAGAATTTTGTTTAGGCTGAACAGTTCGTCTCTGGCGCCTTTAGAGGGCGGCTTTTGCTGACCTGGACGAGAACTTTTGAATCCGGCGTTTACTGCTGTGCTCTTCGTGCTGTCTTCTTTATTCCGGCGTTTGTTATTGCTGTTGCGCCGTGATTTCCCGTTTCCATCTCTAACTTCCGATGTACTGGGGTCGCTGGTGCTGCATATGGCTAGCCAGCTATCCTCACCCGCGCAAAAGCGGGGCATGATGCTTGTTAATGCTGCCATTGTTCTCGGCTTTTCTTGGCCGAGGTGTCTGGCAAGCCATTCATCACGGACGCTATGCTTAAAAGCTGCCAAGGCTTTGGTGTCCGGACAGTCGAAAATTTGGTTCTTTTTAGTAAGAAACCTGTTCCAAAGCTTTCGGGGTGACTCTCCGGGCTGTTGAGTTATATGACTCAAATTATCCGCGTCCGGAGGTCGGACATAAGTCCCTTGAAAATTTGCCCGAAAGGTGTCTTCGAGCTCTTCCCAACTTCCAATGGAGCTTTCAGGGAGGCTCTTAAGCCAGTGCCGAGCTGGCCCTTTGAGTTTGAGGGGTAAATACTGAATGGCGTGGAGATCATCTCCCCGAGCCATGTGGATATGGAGGATATAGTCTTCAATCCAGACCCAGGGTCTGTTGTTCCATCGTATGCCTCTATGTTTACGGGTTTGAATCCCTCTGGAAATTCATGGTCCAGCACCTCATCGGTGAAACATAGGGGGTGTGCGGCACCCCTATATCTAGGTGTACCACGTTGTTCGGATGTTTGTTGTGTTGCATCGTATGCTAGAGCACGCTTGCGTGGTCTATAGATGGATCTGGTTTCGCCGTCCTTTTGATGCGAGCCCTCGCGTAGACCGCGTATTGGCTCATGTGCGGCGTTGCTTGCCGCTTTGTGTTGGCCGTGAGGTCGTCTATCCGGCCAGATGGTTGTTTTAATTTTTGGTTGTGGGGGGTCTAAGGCCTCCTCATCGAATTCAGGTAGCAACTTCCACTTTGGGTAGCTCTTGGTGGGGCGATTGCCGCCGTACTTCGCTGCTGTGTTGAGTACTTTACTCCATCTGATTTGGAGTGTGTCCTGCGTAGCCTTGAGCCTTTGCTTCTGCTTTTTCAGACTCCTCGCAGTGGCAACAAGCCTTTGACGGGCATTCTGCTGCTCCGGGTGCCTGTCCAGCGTTATGTCGTCCGGACTATTATCTTTGACAGAATTGGTTTGTTCGGTTTGATTCTCCGTATTTCCGTGGTCCGGCGGTGGTTCGCCCTGCTCCAACGCTGGGTCTGTATGATCGTTATTTCTGCCGAGGCGGGATTTGGGGCGGCGCTTACGCCGCCGCTTTGACTACTTCTCGAGGGAACAAGCCTTCGTTGCGTCCTTCCGTTCCTCGTCGTCGTCTTCTTTTGGTGTGTCCACCATGTATACGTCATATGATGAGGTGGACGTCCAGCGCCCTGTGGGCGGTGGTTCCTCTTCGCCTCCCGCATCGTTGTCCATACCGTCGATGTCTTCGGAGTCGAATTCGAGCATGTCGGTTGAGTCATCGACAGTGGCTATTAAGTGGGTGGTGGGTGGGCGTCAAATTTCTTCGTCGTCCGCATCCCGATCTTGCCGGACATAGTTCGGCCAGGATTCTCCTGACAAGGAGAGAGACCTTAATGAGTTCTGTATATTGCCAAAGGGAGAGTGCTGAAAAATATCTGCGGAGGTAAACTCCATGATCGGCGCCCAATCGGATTCGATAGGAACGGGCGCAGGCGGTTCGGAGTCCGTGGCCGGAGAAGGATCCGGCAGTTTAACAACACGACTCTCGTGCAAGGCAAGGTCGATGTTCGGCTTGATCGCCGCTGAGGGTAAGGCCTCCGTGGCGGGGTCCATCCACCCGTCCGCGGAAGGCGCGACTAGCTCTGAATTGAGGGTCGGAGCGGCTGTCGATGCGATCTCCTTAACACTGTCCAATGGGAGAGCTAAGTCATGCTCATCGTGACCGCGTGGCGCACAAGGCAGAGGCTTGAATCCGTCGAAGATCAAATCTCCACGGATATTGGCCGTGTAGTTTAAGCTTCTAAATCTGACCTGATGGCCAGGGGCGTAGTTTTCAATCTGCTCCAAATGGCCAAGCGAATTAGCCCGCAGTGCAAAGCCGCTGAATACGAAGATCTGTCCGGGAAGAAAAGTCTCACCCTGGACCGCATCGGTATCGATGATAGTAGGAGCCATCAAGCCTAACGGCGATGACACAGAGGAACTCTCAATGAAAGCACCAATGTCGGTGTCAAAACCGGCGGATCTCGGGTAGGGGGTCCCGAACTGTGCATCTAGGCCGAATGGTAACAGGAGGCAGGGGACACGATGTTTTACCCAGGTTCAGGCCCTCTTGATAGAGGTAAAACCCTACGTCCTGCTTGATTGATATTGATGATATGGGTAGTACAAGAGTAGATCTACCACGAGATCAAAGAGGCTAAACCCTAGAAGCTAGCCTATGGTATGATTGTATGTTGTGGTTGTTGTCCTACGGACTAAAATCCTTCGGTTTATATAGACACCGAAGAGGGTTAGGGTTACACAAGGTCGGTTACAAAGGAGGAGATATTCATATCTGTATTGCCTAGCTTGCCTTCCACCCCAAGTAGAGTCCCATCCGGACACGAGATGAAGTCTTCAATCTTGTATCTTCATAGTCCAACAGTCCGGCCAATAGAGATAGTCCGGCTGTCCGGAGACGCCCTAATCCAGGACTCCCTCACTCGCCATATCTCACTAGTAGAAAAAGGGCCTAATGTAAAACTCATTAGTCCCGGTTTGTAATTGAACCGACACTAATATGACCATTAATGCCGGTTCTAATGGCTAGGTGGGCGGCATTCATTAGTACCGGTTCGTGGCGAACCTTTAGTACCAGTTCGTGCCACGAACTGGTACTAAAGAGGTGGTGGCCTTTAGTATGGGTTGGCGGCTCCAACCGGTACTAAAGACCCCCCCTTTAGTACGTGTTCGTGCCACCAACCAATACTAAAGGGGTGCGCTGCCACCCGCAGTGCACAATGTTTAGTCCCACCTCGCTAGTTGAGAGGAGCTCGCACCGGTTTATAAGCCCCGCTGCGGCTGCCGTGTCGAGCTCCTCTCTAAGCAGGCCTTTGTGGGCCTATTGCAAGTCTTCT
This sequence comes from Triticum dicoccoides, assembly GCF_002162155.2. NCBI lineage: Eukaryota > Viridiplantae > Streptophyta > Magnoliopsida > Poales > Poaceae > Triticum > Triticum dicoccoides. The sequence continues at coordinate 67,460,951 of NC_041382.1, read as the reverse complement.
GCCCTATGGGGCCTACTGGGCCATATGGGCCTGCACCCTGGCCCAACTAGAGGTTGGGTTTCTAGTCGTATGCAGGCCGTGCTGGCCCAGTAGGTGAGCTATTTTTGCTTTGTTTCAAAAAAATTCAAAAAAAGGTCCCACAGACCACGGCGCGCCTCGTGCCACGTGATGGCCCTTTAGTGACGGTTCGTGTTGAACCGGTACTAAGGGGGGGGGCTTTAGTCCCCACACTTTAGTGCCGGTTGTAGAACCGGCACTAAAGGGCCTTATGAATCGGTGCTAAAGCCCGGTTATGCACTAGTGTCTACGAAGGTTGGTTACCCAATTCTGCCTCCAAAAAGTCAACATTTGGAAAATAAGCTGCTTTCAGCATCCTTGCACTGAGAGATTGTGGGGACATGAGAAGCCTCCATGCATGCCTGACGAGCAAGCAATGCTAGGTTAAAAATCTCAATGTCTCTGAAGCCCATCCCACCAAGGTACTTTGGCTTTGTCATGACATCCCAAGAGACCCAAGCTGGTTTTCTTCTTCCTTGTTTGTTGCCCCAGTAGGACTGCCTAATTATAGAAGTAATGTTCTCACACAGCCTCTGAGGTAATCTGAAACATGCCATTGAATATACTGGTATAGCCCGAACAACTGACTTGATGAGAACCTCTTTGTCTGCTGCCGAGAGGAGCTTCTCATCCATCCTCTTACTTTCTCCCAGACCCTGTCACTCAAGTACTTGAAAGTATCCATCTTAAACTGTCCAACATCTGTGGGCATGCCCACATATCTATCACTCAAAGATTCATTGTGCACATTAAGGCATTGTTCAATGCTATCTTTGACCCCTTGAGGGCACCTTTTACTGAAGAAAATAGACGATTTAGCATTATTGATCCTCTGACCCGAAGCACTGCAATATTTGTCCAATAGATTTTAGCAAGCCCAACCCAAAAAGACCTTAGCATGGCGCCAAGCTGCGCAGCTTACAGGGCCGACCCTATGTTCAGGAAGGCCCTAGGGCTAACTCAACGACACGGGCCCCTAAGTCCTAAGAGTACATGTGTGTGTGCGCGCATGTGCGCTACATAAATTATATTATTTTATTTGCATAGTATTAAGAATAAACTTCCATATATACATCTAGTTGGACAATGCAATATCACGGCAACAAGACTAAATTGATAGCAAAACGAAACTAACATGATTACCTCAACCTCAAATTAGGACCAAATTCAAGTGACACCATCAACTATAATAATGCTTCTTGGGCAACATTGAATTTTCAGAAATCAGAACATTTTGGACCCTTTCGTGATTGAACTTGCAGATCGCTTTGTTTTTTTCTCCTTTTTTAACCACCAAACAAATGCTTTTTAGGAAACATTGTATGGCAGACTAATGTCCTAAAATTATGTCCAAAAGAGAATCCATAGAATTAGAAATTTGTGCATCGAAATTCTAATGTACACATTGGGGATGGGCGAATACAAAGACAAAGAGACTAGACGACGCGGACGACCGAACGCGAGTGTTTAAGTGGCCACCGGTCAAGCAGGCCGCCAAAGGTAGGTGCGCAACACCGTCAAGGCGGCAAGCCGGCAACAGTGCCGCATGCAGCGGAGAAGAATCACAAGCAACGGTTGCCGGCAGCCAGAGCGACGAAGCGATCGCGATCGAGGTGTGCAGGCTGCGGCGGTGCGACCCTTCACCAACAATTGGGCCTAGCCCATCTCGTTTTCTCTCTTTTTTCCTATCTAATTTTTTTACTGGGTTGATATACTGATTTCTGATTACTATACATGCGGGCAGCACGTACACATATCTCTACTCCTTTTTTTTGAGTTGTTTGGATTGCTTACCACATGTGGAGCAGTTGGTGGGATTGCATCCACGATATGGTTTTTTTCTGATTTTTTCGTCTGTTTTTTTTCATCCCCTTCCCCTTCGTTTGATTTTTTTCCTTCCTCCGCAAAGAAAACCGGAGTACTTTACGCACACCTAACCTAAATCCAATCGATCCGTCTCTATGTCCGCCACCGCCCCTCCCCCGCTTCGTCCTGCTGCTTCCCCAGCCCACGGAGATGCCACGCGAGATCGGGGCTGAGGTGAGGAGGGCTGAGGGTTCCTTGCGTCGGCTCCCATAACTACTAGGGAAAACCTTATACACAGAACCTTACCAGCAGCGCGGTTTAAAATAAGACGCTACAGCTACTTAGCAGTAGCGTGTGAGGAAAACCGCGCTACTGATATCCACGTAGCAGTAGCACGTCTCTACTAAACAGAGCTACTACTACAGTTGGGAAGAGGTTGTCGCCAGACTAGGTATAGTAGTAGCACGTTTTGTGAAAACGGGCTGTTGCTATCCACTTAGCAGTAGCGCACTTCCTGGGCCAGTGCTACTGCTATGGGTGCCTTATCCCAAGTTCTATCCCCCGCGCTGTCGGGTTTCGGGTTCCGGCAGACCCTTGAGGTTCGAACAATGGGGTGCGCGCGGAGATCTCTCCCCTACCGATCTACGTCCGATCCTCTCGTGCGAACTAAGATGAAAATGATGAACAACACAAGAGACACGAAGTTTATACTGGTTCGGGCCACCGTCGTGGTGTAATACCCTACTCCAGTGTGTGGTGTGGTGGATTGCCTCTGGGGCTGATGATGGACAATACAAGGGAAGAACAGCCTCGCGAGAGGTGTTCTTGAGCTGATGCGATGAACTACTAGGGTGAGTTCAGTCGCCTCTTCCTCTCTCTCTGCTATGGTTCTACCAGATTTCCAGCCGTCTCCAGATTTCTCCCTTCCTCGGTGCCTTGGTCTCTCCGGGGTGTCTCGATCTCTCTCGGGTGTCTCGATCTCTCCGGGGTGTCCCGATCTCTCTCGGGTGTCTCCTCCCTACTCTGTGGTGGCTAGCTCTATTTATAGAGAGGCCCTGGTCCTCTCCCCAAATAATGAGCGGGAAGGGCGCCAACAATTGGCCATTTCGAAGGGGAACATCTAGTACAAGTTATCCTGACCAAAGGTGGTCTTCGGCTGCCAAAAGCACTGGTGATGACGCCGTCTTGGGCTCCACGGTGACCTCCGTCCTGCCGTCCGGCTGGTCTTGGTCTCGTTGCACCGGAATGGTAACCTTTGCCTGATGCCTTGGCCTGTGCTTGCCCCCTTTGCACCAAAGGGGAAACAAGGACACTGCGCAGGCCGGCGCCCGCCTGGTCTCGATCGTCATGGCTTGCGTCACGGGTTCCTCGCGAGCCTGCCTGATGGGGGTGCCTCCGAGGAAGCTTCCTGTCGTCCGCCCCGCGAGGCTTGGCCTCTCGCGAGGATCTTGAGCTTGAGCTGATGAAGATGGGCCGCGCTGGGCCCCCGCTTGAGCCACGCCGCAGGCAGGCAAATCTGGGGACCCCCGTTCCCAGAACGCCAACAGTAGTCCCCGAGCCCTAGGCATGCGCGGGCTTGGCTTAGCAGAGAAGCGAAGGGGCAAGCGCGAAGCGCCGCGGGCCCTAACAGCCTGTGGCCTTGGGCGCCGCATGGCGGTTGATTGGGCGTGGGCGTCTGCACTTCCCACGACGCCTCGGCAACTGCACGACTGACAAAAGGGGGTGCCCTGGCCAGGCTTACTTGCCCCGCTCTTGTCCGTCTTGCCCTAGACCCCCTTTCTCGTTCTCCTTCCTCTTGCTCCCAAAATCCTCCAGATCCGTCTCAATCCTTCGCATCTGGCACGCCATGGCACCTCGCAAGTCCCCGGCTGATGCTTGGTACTCGCCGGCCCTGGATTCCCTGAATTTGTCGGAGAAGAACCTCGCCCTCGCACGCCTGATGACGATGGCGCAGGGCAGCGAGGGAGCGACTGTGCTCAAGGTCGGCTTCGATCAGCCTGAGGGAAAGGGGAGCACCTTCTACCCATTTTTCGTGAGCGCCAATGTCGCTGGTCTGGTGCCTCCTTTCTCTGAGTTCTTCCATGCCGTTCTCCGCCAATACAACCTGCAGGCTCTGCATCTCCACCCCAACTCTGTCCTTCTCCTGGCGATTTTCGCCTACTATTGCGAGGCTCATGTTGGTGTGAAGCCCTCGGTGGTCTTGCTATGCCACTTTTTCTCCCTCCTGGTTTCTGGTGCTCAGGTCTCCGCATGCGCGAGCTTCATTGCATATTCCAGCTCCAACGCCATCTCGAAGCCTGGGAAGAGGATTGAAGGCTACCGGAGCAAGTGGGTCATGATGGATGTTGGGCGCCTCCACCCTCGTCTGGTATTGCCCATGGGGCAACCTAAGTCCGTTGACGCATGGTCCCGCGCGGAGCTTGTCGACCCTCGCGTGAAGGCGGTGTTGAGGAGGGCGAACGCGGACCTGAGACCAAGCAACTCAGAGGCGACGAAGCTGACCGGGGCCACGCTCCTGAGGGAGTTCTTGGAGCACCGGGTGGCTCCGCTCCAGGAGCACCCGCTCCCACTGTGGAGGCTTGGAGGAGCAGACGCCGCCCTGCGCCTGAGCTCCGAGGCCCTGACCGACGAGGATCTGGCTGCGGCCCTCCATTCCTTGGTTGGGGGAGATGTGGCGAGCCCGATGGGCGCCCCCGTCCTCCTGTTCCTTCGTGTCGACTGGGAGCTGGTGGTGAACGCCATGCCCACCTTCAACGGTGAGGGGCTGGTGCCCGCGGCAGCTCTCGAAGATCTGGCGGTCTTGGGGACGGTGAACTTGTCCTCCGACAGCTCCAGCGGGGAAGAGAAGGAAGAAGAGGCGGAGGAGGAAGCGTCCGACTTGGAGGAGACTGGCGAGGATTGGGGGGAGTCCTTCCCTCGGCGCAGGTCCCAGGCCCTTCTCTCCATGCTGGACGACGACGAGGCTGACGCCAGGCGAGGAAAGGAGGGCTCTTCCTCGGTCACGAGGAAGGGCAGGTCGAGCCTGGTTCCCCCAGGGTCTGCTCTAGTCCCTGGGAGGTCCAAGGCCAGCTGCATGCCTCCTGACGCGCCTTTTGCTTTCGGGCCCCCAAAGGCTGACACCCGCTGCAGGCTCTCGGGCTTCAAGTTTGGCCGGAGGTTGCTTGAGCCCACGGACGACGTCCAGTAAGTGCTCTATTCGTGCTCTGCTTGGTTTCTGCCACTGAGGCTTGATGTTTGCGCTCTTTTACCAGGCCCGCACCTGCGGCCAAGAGGTTGAAGGAGGCTTCTGCGGCCATGCTTGGGGCGAATCCGTCCGCTGGGGCGACACCTTCGGCTGTTGGGGGAGAGGACGGCGAGGCCCGCACCTCTCCGACCCAACCGCCCTCGTGAGGCCAACTGGGGCACCTCGGCGAGGAGTCAGCCCACGTGGCCCCGCTGGACCTGGAGTCGATTGTGCCCGATGCTGCGGCCGTGGCGGCCAAGGCTCAGGAGGTCCCTTCCTGCCAAGCCGTGGCCACGCTGACATCTTCTCCGCCTGCTCCATAGGTTCTTGTCTCTTCTGCTCCCTCCGCCGCTGTCCTGGACCAGGTTGCCAATGAGCTGAGCCAATTGCGAGAGGTTCTCCTGAGCGTAGACCCTCGTCTGGTGGCCGGGCGCCTAGAGTTGGCCTCTGGCTGGGCTAGTTCTGCTGCCTCCGTCCGAGCGGTGTTGAGCCAAGCTGTGTCGTCCTCCGACGAGGAGAGGCGGGCCGCCAACCAAGCCAAGGCCGCTCGCGATGCTACCCTGGGCGACGTCGCAAATGCCCAGGGCCGCTGCAAGATGCTTGAGGCCGAGCTGCAGGGCTTGCGCGACGAGCTCGCCAAGGAGGTGCGCAGCCGCCAGGAGAAGGAGATGAAGGCTAGGGAGGCCGCCACCAAGGACCGGGACGCCAAGCTTGATGACCACCACAGCCGACTAGAGACGCTGGAGCGGTCGCTGAAGGCGGAGAGGACCGAGCTGGACGCCAAGGCAAAGGTTCTGATAGAGGACCGGGCGGCCTTCGTGGAGCTGGAGAAGAAGGCTCGAGGCATACTGAAGATGTTGTATGAGAGCGTCCTGGAGGAGCCGTTGGCTGGTGCGGAGGACGGCCCCGCCAAGCTGCTCCCCTTCCTGGTTGATGCGCTTGAGGACGTCACAGATGGCCTTGGCCCCTCGGTCGAGGCCGAGGCGCGTGCCCTGTCTTCTGCGGCGCTGACGCGTGTCCTCAGCCATGTCTACCTGCGCGACCCTAACGTCGACTTCGACAGCCTGCTGGAGCCCGTGAGCGGCGACAGTGCTGCCGCCGCCGCCGAGGCCGTGAGGGGCCGAGCCGAGGTTTTGCTGGGGAAGTTCCGTTCCCCGGCGTCCTGCCCGAGCGCGGTGCTGTCGGCCTTGCGACCTCGAGAGGAGAAGCCGTCCAGCTTGACTCCACCACCGGTGACGGCGTTACTGGGGAGTGATTCCTTTCGCGAGTTCCATCCTGTTTTATTCCTGCACATGCACCATGCCTCGCGGAGGCGTTAAAACTTGTGTTTGGCATTGTGGAACAATCTTATGGCTTGTAATATTTGCTTTGAATTTCCAGGAATTTGCATTTTCCTCTCCTACTTGTTTACGATCTACGTTGGCAGGGCCCGGCCCCGCGCGTACCTCACCCAGCGTTAACCCCGACCGAAAACCAAGGACGGGACTAAGGAGTGAGCGGCTACATGGAAAGTTAGGCTCCTGAGTCGCGATGCTCAGGAGTCCCGCGCGAGTAACAAGTAGGGAAGGGGGAGCGAGGAGTGGATTGATCGTTATACGTTGGCAGGGCCCGGCCCCACGCGTACCTCACCCAGCGTTAGCCCCGACCAGAAACCAAGGACGGGACTAAGGAGTGAGGGGCTACATGGCAAGTTAGGCTCCTGAGTCGCGATGCTCAGGAGTCCCCCTAGACGCTCAAACGGGTTTCCTACCTTGGCTCTGCTCGGGGAGTGGCGCGTGGCGACCAGGTCCAAGGGACCTGGCTGGGTGGCGTGCGCTCGGGCGAGGCCCGGGCGTAGCCCCCGTGTCCAGCCCCCTCGCGCGGCACACCCGAGGGGAGGCGTTGTGATGGTGCCGGACACTGAGCTCTGGGCTCCCTGAGGTTGGTACGGTCATGGGCCGCCCTCAGTTGTTTATCACCAGCGCGGAGCATAGCGCTTCCGTATGTGTACGGGCATAGCCGCTCCTCGGCAGTGTCGTCAGCCAGCGCGGAGCATGGTGCTTGCACTGGTGCGTGGGAGGGGGCTCCCCTCCGAGAGGAGCCCCCGGGGCATGTACAGCCCCGCCCTGACACGTGGCCGGCACGGTAGGGCTAGGAGAGGTGTATCTGGGCACCCGTGAGCCAGCGCGGGACTCACGAGGCCCTACCTCGAGGCGGGTTGCGGCTGGCTCTGGGCCTTTATCAATTGGTGTGTTCCTACAGGGTTGTTAGAATGCAAATGCTCTACGTCCTCAGGTCCCGGCCCCCAAGCGAGCTCAGCTGCTGCTGGTATGACATGTCACGATGCTATGGGTCAAGGCCAGGGGGGAGGGCTGGAGAGCTAGTAAGAGCCCATGAGTCGCGATGCTCAGGCGCCCCCTTTTTAACGTGCAAGCGCTTTGCACGACGACAAGAAGTAGGTGATAACTATGGGAATTAGATTAAGCATGAAAGAACAACTTCATCCTAGGGTAAATGCTGGAAAAGCAACTGCCGCTGGGTCGGGCCCGAGCGGTGTGGGGATGATGCAGCCTGAGGGGCGCCCCCAACAGGGTAAGTAAAGAGCATAACCAAAATGGATACATGCCGCGGGGACGGACCCACGCGGCTTGGGAATGGTGCAGCCCTGTGGGCGCTCCCAGCTGAAAGTAGAACTCTGAAAGATGTCACCTGGTGCTGTTGAAGACAAAGTGATGCTGAGGAAGTGAGCGATGCGCGGTGAAGACGTCGGCCTCATGAGCCCCCAGGCCTCAGGAGGCTCTGATGGCACGTGCAGGTCTTCGGGGACCATCGCCACCTCCGCCAGGACCGCGCGATGCCTGACCTCCTAAGCCTCCAGAATGCTCCTCAACAGGCGCTGATGTGTGGCGACCACGCTCGGCAGGCTGAAGGACATGCGAACGTAGCTGTGGGGTTCTCCCACGCAGCGCCCTACGACCGAAGGCCATATGCGTCTGGGACGCAGCTCCGTTGAGCCCTGGTACGTCGACACAGACGCGCAATCCTCCATCATCGCCTGGATGTGCAGCCACGGCAGGTAAGCGGCGGCTGCCGCGCATGACTATGGACTCTTGTAGCTCTTGGGTGTTCCTTGTGATGAACTCCTGAGGGTTTTGTCTCCTTTGACTTGTACCTTTCTGAGGGAAGCGTGCCTGAAAGCACCCCTCCAAGTGGTGCCCGAGCGCCCCCCCCCCACGCGACCTTGGCAAGGTCGGTGTCTCTCCAAGAGAGAGCCCCCGAGCCCTGCCTGAGGAGGGCGCCGGGCGCTCCTTCCTATGCGCGAGAGGGTGGCGCTCCCTGATCGGGCGCGAATCTTGACGCAATACCTCCGGAGGTGCCTGCTTCCTTGTGGCTCTGGCCAGGTGAGGTCTTCTTCTTCTTGAGGGTCACCTCGGGAGGCTTCCCACTCCTGCGATCTGGGTCTTCGATTGCTGCGGCTTGGAATGCACGCTCGAGCGAGCACACTGCGTCCCTTTCTTCACAGGGTACGGTGATGACTCCACCGCTTCCTGGCATCTTGAGGACATTGTAACCATGGTGAGTCACTGCCATAAACTTGGCTAGGGCTGGGTACCCGAGGATGGCGTTGTACTGCAGGTGGATGTGAGCGACGTCAAAGTCGATGAGCTCGGTGCGGTAGTTGTTGCGTTGCCCAAAGGTGACCGGAAGGCGAACCTGCCCAATTGGAACAGTGGAACCATCGGTGACTCCTGAGAAAGGCTTGGTCGGTTGAAGCTGGTCGTATGGCACTTGGAGATTGTCGAATGTCTCGACAGACAGGACGTTGAGTCCTGTCCCGCCATCGATGCGGGTCCTGGTGACCTGCACGTTGCTGATAACTGGGGAGCAAAGCATCGGGAGGACTCTGGCCGTTGCCGCACACTTGAGCTAGTCTGCGGAACTGAATGTGATCGCACACGAAGACCACCTGAGAGGGCGCGTGGCCTCAAGCTTGGGAAGGATTGCATTCACCTCGCGAGCAAACTGCTCGAAGATGATCTGTGAGCCTGGGGCCTGGGCGCCGCCCAAGATGCAAGCAATTGCACGCGGCTCTTGGAAGCCCCCAGCCCCATCGTCTTGGTGTTGGTCTTCGTTCCTCCTTGGTGGAGGCGGCAGAGGAGGGAGGCATGCGTTGCCGTGGGGACGGTCCTCACGAGGATGGTCCTTCCAACCTCCATCGCGAGGCTGGTCCTGCCAGCGGTCCTCGCGAGGGCGGTCACGCCATCCCTGGCGAAGGCCACGGTCTTCCCATCATCCACCGCCTCTTCCTCCTCCTCAGCCATAGCCCCTGCCGTTGCGCTCTGGGCATCGGCTGATTCGCCCATCTCGCACGGCTCTAAGCTCTTGACATTCGTTGGTGTTGTGGGTGTGGAGGTCGTCGTACATGCAGTACCGTCCGCCCTTGGATGACTCAGGCTGATCCATGCCTCGCTTGGTGTCTGGTTCCACTGCTAGCACAGCAGCCCCCTTGCGCTTCACGTCCTTGGCCTTGAGCTTCTTTTCTTCTGGGTCGGCTGCCGGGAGCTCGAGGAGGGAGACATGCCCTTCCTCAGCCCTCGCGCACTTGGTCGCCAAGTTGAACAGCTCCAGGGATGTGCACAGGTCTTCATGGATTTCTAGCTCTTCCTTCATCTTGACCTCACGCACGCCGTCGGAGAAGGCTGAGATGATGGCTTCTTCAGTCACCTTGGGGATCTTGAGGCGAGCGTAGTTGAAGCACTGGATGTACTTCTATAGGGTTTCTGCTGGCTGTTGCTTGATGCGGTGCAGGTCGCTCACGGCCGGGGGCCGGTCGCGAGTGCCCTGGAAATTGGCAATGAAGCGGGTGTGCATCTCGGTCCAGGAGGAGATCATGCCGGGAGCCAGGTTCAGGAGCCATGGGGAACCAATTTGCCATGACCTTCTCGTCTCCGTTGGCGGCTACGATGCCCAGCTCATAGAGCTGCAGGAACTCCGCGGGGTCTGCTGTGCCATTGTAGCGGGGAGGGAGGTCAGGCTTGAACTTGCCTGGCCATGTGACGCATTGCAGCTCGGGGGTGAAGGCGAGGCAGCCCGCCGTGGCCACCGGCGCGCTTTGCTGGTGCTGGACTCGTTCTTGCGGGTCACCACGCGCCGCCACTGGGAGCAGCGTGGGGTTTTGTCGTGGAGGTGCTGGGGCGTGATCTTGGCGCGCCGGCGCTGGGAGCGCGCGAGCACCTTCTCGGGGTCGCAGCTCCCTTCTTGCCGCGCAGGCGCCGGACATGGAGGGTCTCGCCCTGGGGTTGCGCGCCTTGGAGCCAAGGCACTTTCTTGGGGAGGAGGCGGCGGAGGCGCCTCCTGATCATCGCCCCCTGCACGGGATGGAGGGCGAGGCAGCAAGAGGGACCGCAAGGGGGAGCCCCCTGCGGCACTGACGAGCTCGCTGATGGGGCGAGACAGTCCTCCTAGAGGTCGTCGACGGGGCGATAGTGCAGGAGCTCCCACGCCAAGAGCAGTGAGGCGTGCGCATCCATGGGTGCGCGACGAGTGTGGGACGACGAGCCAGCTGGAGTCGGCGACGTGGTAGCCGTGCGGCCATCCGCCGCACCGAGGGGTGCTGGAACGAGGCCTGCTGCTCGTTCCCCGCCGGGCCAGTGGCGGCGTTGGCAGCGAGCGACGGGCAACGACGAGGGGGGCCGCCGATGGGCGCCGTCTGGGCGACACGAGCGGCGTGAGTAGCCCGGTGCTCGGCCTGAGCCCGACGAGCGTCAGCCATGGACACAACGGAAGATCACACGCGAACAGCGGAAAGAAGATTCCGGCGCACCCCTACCTGGCGCGCCAAATGTCGGGTTTCGGGTTCCGGCAGACCCTTGAGGTTCGAACACTGGGGTGCGCGCGGAGATCTCTCCCCTACCGATCTATGTCCGATCCTCTCGTGCGAACTAAGATGAAAATGATGAACAACACAAGAGACACGAAGTTTATACTGGTTCGGGCCACCGTTGTGGTGTAATACCCTACTCCAGTGTGTGGTGTGGTGGATTGCCTCTGGGCTGATGATGGACAGTACAAGGGAAGAATAGCCTCGCGAGAGGTGTTCTTGAGCTGGTGCGATGAACTGCTAGGGTGAGTTCAGTCGCCTCTTCCTCTCTCTCTGCTATGGTTCTACCAGATTTCCAGCCGTCTCCAGATTTCTCCCTTCCTCAGTGCCATGGTCTCTCCGGGGTGTCTCGATCTCTCTCGGGGGTCTCGATCTCTCCGGGGTGTCTCGATCTCTCTCGGGTGTCTCGATCTCTCTCGGGTGTCTCCTCCCTACTCTGTGGTGGCTAGCTCTATTTATAGAGGCCCTGGGCCTCTCCCCAAATAATGAGCGGGAAGGGCACCAACAATTGGCCATTTCGAAGGGGAACATCTAGTACAAGTTATCCTGACCAAAGGTGGTCTTCGGCTGCCAAAAGCACTGGTGATGACGCCATCTTGGGCTCCATGGTGACCTCCGTCCTACCGTCTAGCTGGTCTTGGTCTCGTTGCACCGGAATGGTAACCTTTGCCTGATGCCTTGGCCTGTGCTTGCCCCCTTTGCACTAAAGGGGAAACAAGGACACTGCGCAGGCCGGCGCCCACCTGGCGCCCGCCTGGTCTCGATCGTCATGGCTTGCGTCACGGGTTCCTCGTGAGGTACCCCTGCCTTGATCTCTCCACCTCCTCGCGAGCCTGCCTGATGAGGCTGCCCCTGAGGAAGCTTCCTGTCGTCCGCCCCGCGAGGCTTGGCCCCTCGCGAGGGTCTTGAGCTTGAGCTGATGAAGATGGGCCGTGCTGGGCCCCCACTTGAGCCACGCCGCAGGCCGCAGGCAGGCAAGTCTGGGGACCCCCATTCCCAAAACGCCGACACGCACCCGACCTTCTTCTTCCTCCCCTCACTTCCCGTTGCCTCACTTTGCCTCTGCCACCGCTGCATTGCTATCGCCAACGCATTGCCGCCGTCGTCCTCCCTCCTCCTTCCTCGGTATGCCCTCCTCCCTCCTCTCCCTCCTCCTCCCACCGCCCTCCTCCCTTGTCCTCCGGCCAAGCCCTCCTCCCTCCTCTCCTCCGGCCAAGGGCACTCCTCCTTCTCCACCAAGCCCTCCGCCTCCTCCTCCGGCCAAGCCCTCCTCCCAACCCTCCCTCTCCTCCTCTCTTCTCCC
>NC_041382.1:67424019-67448286 GCF_002162155.2 Triticum dicoccoides | reverse complement strand
TCCCTCCTCCGATCCTCCTCCCTCTCCCACCCCCTGCTCCCATTCTCCCTCCCTCATATCTCCTCACTCTGTTCTTGCATAGAGTAGATTTTTTAGTAAATTAGTAAAAGTTCAAACTAGCTAGGTTAACTAGGTTGGCTAGCTAGGTTAACTAGTTTAATTAGGTTAATTAACTAGGTTAACTAGCTAGGTTAACCAACTAGGTTAACTAGCTAGGTTCATTAGGTTAACTAGCTAGGTTAGAGCAAAAATTTAGTTTAGAGCAAAAATGTAGTTAGGGAAGTAGGTTTAACTAGGGCAGCAGGGTTTAGAGCATAGGGGTCTGGTTGGCTAGGTTAATCCTACCTCTTGAGCACTACGTTGGTTTTCCCCGAAGAGGAAGGGATGATGCAGCAAAGTAGCGTAAGTATTTCCCTCAGTTTTTGAGAACCAAGGTATCAATCCAGTAGGAGGCTACGCGTGAGTCCCTCGTACCTGCACAAAACAAATAAATCCTCGCAACCAACGCAAATAGGGGTTGTTAATCCCTATAAGGCCACTTACGAGAGTGAGATCTGATAGATATGATAAGATAATATTTTTGGTATTTTTGTGATAAAGATGCAAAGTAAAATAAAGGCAAAGTAAATAGCAAATGAAATAACTAAGTAGTAGGAGATCAATATGATAAAGATAGACCCGGGGGCCATAGGTTTCACTAGTGGCTTCTCTCGAGAGCATAAGTATTCTACGGTGGGTGAACAAATTACTGTTGAGCAATTGACAGAATTGAGCATAGTTATGAGAATATCTAGGTATGATCATGTATATAGGCATCACGTCCGAGACAGGTAGACCGACTCCTGCCTGCATCTACTACTATTACTCCACTCATCGACCGCTATCCAGCATGCATCTAGAGTATTAAGTTAAAAACAGAGTAACGCCTTAAGCAAGATGACATGATGTAGAGGGATAGACTCATGCAATATGAAGAAAACCCCATCTTGTTATCCTCGATGGCAACAATACAATACGTGCCTTGCTGCCCTTACTGTCACCGGGAAAGGACATCACAAGATTGAACCCAAAGCTAAGCACTTCTCCCATTGCAAGAAAGATCAATCTAGTAGGCTAAACCAAACTGATAATTCGAAGAGACTTGCAAAGATAACCAATCATACATGAAAGAATTCAGAGAAGATTCAAATATTATTCATAGATAGACTTGATCATAAACCCACAATTCATCGGTCTCAACAAACACACTGCAAAAAGAAGATTACATCGAATAGTTCTCCACAAGAGAGGGGGAGAACATTGTATTGAGATCCAAAAAGAGACAAGAAGCCATCTAGATACTAACTATGGACCCGTAGGTCTGAGGTGAACTACTCACACTTCATCGGAGGGGCTATGGTGTTGATGTAGAAGCCCTCCGTGATCGATTCCCCCTCCAGCGGAGCTCCGGAACAGGACCCAAGATGGGATCTCGTGGATACAGAAAGTTACAGCGGTGGACTTAGGGTTTTGGCTCCGTATCTGATCGTTTGGAGGTACGTAGGTATATATAGGAGGAAGGAGTACGTTAGTGGAGCAACAGGGGGCCCACGAGGGTGGAGGGCGCGCCTGGGGGGGGGGGTAGGCGCGCCCCTACCTCGTGGCCTCCTCTTTTCTTTCTTGACATAGGGTCCAAGTCTCTCGGGTCTTGTTCGTTGAGAAAATCACGTTCCCGAAGGTTTCATTCCATTTGGACTCCGTTTGATATTCCTTTTCTTTGAAACCCTAAAACAGGCAAAAAACAGCAATTCTGGGCTGGGCCTTCGGTTCATAGGTTAGTCCCAAAAATAATATAAAAGTGGATAATAAAGCCCAATAATGTCCAAAACAGTAGATAATATAGCATGGAGCAATCAAAAATTATAGGTAAGTTGGAGATTTAGCAGTTAACAATGTTTAAATTTTAGCAAGTGTTTAATAGAAATAGTTATTTAGTAAGTGGTTAATATAACTAGTTTATTTATAATAAGTTCTCAATAGAAATAGTTTATTTATAGTAAGTGCTTAATAGAACTAGTTTATTTATAGTAAGTGGTTAATATATTTTTTTTATACAGAAATCAAGTATTTGCCCCCGCGTCATCCCCACAGTCGTCCCCATCGTCGACCCCTGAAGACCTCTAGGTGAGAATAGCCAAATGATAATGTGTTGTAAATGTCGATGATGAAAATGCTAGTGCTAGTCGCCATGTCATTGATGTCGATGATGATGCATTCTGAATATAGAGGATGTCTTGGTATTCTTGTTTGCAATGTACCTCCGAGTGGCCTATATATGTTTTGCCAGAATGTTGATTCGTTTCCATTCCGGCAAATTTCAGGTGCTCGATATGTCATGTCTTTAGCAAAGGCCATGCTGAATTTTTTCATGAATTTTAGCATGACTTATGCTACAATGTAGGACATATCGAGTGCTTGTGACTTGCCAGAACAGGAATTCAACGATATTTCGGCAAAACATAGGGCATTTTTTCAATGTCATTGCTCGATATATGGAACAAGTTGACTTCATGTCTGTTTCGGCTCCTTGTGTGTCTTTTAGTGTGGGAGAGGGTCCACCATTGAGAGAGGAAGAATCCCGACTGTTGTCATGCGGGTCGCTTCTCCTTCTGTCCTTGTGCTAGATATTTGTAATGCACTAGGAAAAGGAGGAGTAGTGACTATCACCGACGGTCAAAATGTGAGAGTGAAAGAATCCCGACTAAATATGTGAGATAAGAGTTTAGGAAGGAAGACTCGACAGACCTAAAGTTAACCCGTTTCATATTCAGTAATAGTGATCTGTGTGTTGAGTTTCCTGGTAGTTGTCTT
This sequence comes from Triticum dicoccoides, assembly GCF_002162155.2. NCBI lineage: Eukaryota > Viridiplantae > Streptophyta > Magnoliopsida > Poales > Poaceae > Triticum > Triticum dicoccoides. Next base: position 67,445,436 of record NC_041382.1, on the reverse strand, counting down.
CGATCGATTTTCAATGTTTCAACTATGAACATAGGAAATGTCTAACGACGAAAAGGAATTCGTTATGTAGGAATACTGCGAAGGCGAGCGCGGCCTGTGCGATAGGCCTCACCTAGTTGGTGGTAGGAGCTTCAACATCATGCTGGATGAGACCTTCGAAGTGGATATAGTAAGTCACAATGACAAGTCTTTTTTTTCGTAATTAAGCATGACTTCTGCTTTTTTTGCTTCAACTTATAATTTTAATTTTTTTTAGCATTCTACTAGCGTATCCCCTGCCATGGAAGAATTTATGTCTTGGATAATATTGGTTTCAGTACTATGGACAGTATGGAGGTAAAGAGAGTTCAGTTGAGGACCGAGTATGGTTATACTTTTGCCGAAAAATTATACAATGCAGACACCTACTCCTATTTTGAATGCAAAAATTAGAGAGCACTATGCAAGGCTTATGCATTTGAGCCTAATATGCTTATCACCTTTGATATCCGTCTGGAAGATTAAATTGAAGGTAATATCGACATCTGGGTCGATGTGCAGACGCCTCTAGTTCTACCATTATGTGAGTTTCTCAACCATATTTATTAAGTAATTTATATTGTTTATTTAAAAATAGTTGACAACTAATTTCTGTTGACAGCTTATTTCCATTCAAGCAAACATGTCCGACGCTTGGTAGACATCACCTACTACTGTCCCGGGGATGAACTAAACTGTGAGGAGATAAGTCATTATGTTTCATGGCTTGAGGATCTTAATACTGTCAAGACAGGTTATTTTCCTAAACTTCGAAATATTAGTACTCAATACGTGCGACCACTAGTGTGCGTATTGAACTACAATCACATCTATTTAGGAAAGATGGTAAGATTTTTACTATTTATCTTTAGTGCAACTTTTGCATACATTATTTTTAAGCTAAACTTCATTGCTAAGTATGTTAGTACGATGTTTTCAACAGGAACTCCCGATGAATGTTGTGCCTCGTTAGATCGAGCCTAAAGGTCGCATGACAATGGTTAGCTTACAACCAAAATATCCTGCATTGCACATGAGTGCATTCATGATTTCTCAAAGCGAGTAAGTCTTAATAGTCAAAGACTGGAGCAAAATTGTGAAGGGCCACAACAGAGAAGTACTAGGGGGCAGCAATCAGAAGCGCAATCCACAATTAGGAGTCTGGTTCATCTGCATTCTCCAATATGATGAAGCAGGAGTGCTACACATGTTTTATGCTATTTTACCTGAGAGAGAGCAGCAGGAGTGATTACCTAGCTAGAATGAGTTTGAAGATGATGATGTGCTCCACTATGACTATGATGATTAAATAGCTAGTGTTGGTGGTAATGACTATGATTATTATTATTATTAGCTAGTGTTGGGGGTGATTAGATAGCTACACTATGACTATGATGATTAAATAGTGTTGGTGGTAATGACTATGATGATTATTAGCTAGTGTTGTTGGTGATGACATGATGCAAGAGTTTTTATATTAATATGATGATGATGTTGATCATGATTATTTGTTATTATGATCATGATTAGTTATTATATCATTGGTGGAAGGAACGCGGATTAGATTCATGTGGATGGATCAAAAGTGACTAAAAGTTGAATTAGTAGGATCGTCATCCTATTTCAACTTTAGATTCATCCAAATGAATCTAATCCATGTTTCTTCCTTACAATGATATATTAATTCATCATGGACATAATGATATAACAACCTCTTAATTGGTACTGTATCAAAATTTGTATAACGGCATATAAATACACTAAAAAATGTAGTAGCACTGGACAAGAAGCATGCTACTACTAGTTAGATTAGCAGTAGCGCTGGAAACGGCCATATGTCTTAGCATTAGCGTGTGTTACACGCGCTATTGCTAAGGAATAGATGTAGCGCCTTACTAGTAGTGTGTAGGCATTAAATCCACATTACTACTAGGCTTTTCCCTAGTAGTGCTTGTGCATGTGTGATCGGAGCCGAGGCGACGTCGCCGCGTGCCTGAGGGCTTCGCCCCCACGTCGTGGTTGTGCTCTGCCGGAGAGTCGAGCGACCCATCGGCTGCCACTGCTGAGACACGCCACGCCATGTTCCAGTTGAGCAAGGATCCGTGGGAAGTTGCGCCGGCCGGATGGCGATGTGCGCATGAGAGCACTGCCTCTTCTTTGTAATACATGATCGATCGTTTCTTCTTGTGATTTGCGTGAGTACGTACATACATGGGAAACGCAATCCATTGTTAGATTATTAGTTGATAACAAGAATACTAGATTAAACAGGTAATCTCTGTTATTAGTATTTTCTTGATTGAAGCCAGATAGACAAGCTCTGTTCTCCTTTTCCGTTCATCCGTTTCTTTTATGATGTCTTCGCCCATGAAAAGATGCGAACATTGCCTAATTCCTGGCCACTGATAATGATGAAAAACAAGGATCAATCCATTGTGGTTACTTGATTGAAAAATCTGACCAATTTCAAGTTCCTGTATGGAGTATAATCAGTTGGTTTCTTCTTTTGTTTTGATCTATTCGTTCTATTCGAGGATGATCTTTAAACCAATGTGGATTGAAGTCCCCTGTTCATCCTTGTTCTTCTCTTTTATTTCCCGGTCAAATTGCTCAATTGGAGAGCAAAGTGCATGATAACGTGTTTAGAAGTAAAAAAAATAGAGAGATAGATAAATGAATGAATCAACAGCTTTACATTGATGATGAATCTGAGTATTTATATAAGGTGTAGGTCACTTACAAGGTTTGTTGGTTAGGTGTTGGACAAAATCCAAGTGTTATTAATGGTTGCTAATTGCTAATGTTGGTTCACTAATTAGTATGTGCTAATTAATAAGAGACTAGTGCTAAGTTTGATTCCTAACAAGATTGATCCACGTACATGTGCTATTTGTTTGGGCATAGATGATAGATTGATCCACGTGTGCTATCTGTTTTGAGTTGTGTGTTGCTTCGGATTTTGACATTGATCTATGTGTGCTATCTGTTTCACATACCTGAGTTTTTCATAGTTTGTAAACTGGATAAATATGAAGAGAAGACATACACTGGATAAAACTGAAGACAAATCAAGCTTGTTAAAGAGTTTAAAAATGTAGTAACATGGTCAATATAGCTTTCTCGTCATAACTTCGGAGTGGATTCATCTTTGGTTTCCCCCTGCATTTGGGATGAAGCGACGCACTAAAACCTCATGCCTCCTCTAGCCATGCTGCTTGAACAAGATGCATTTTCTTAGGTTATATTCAAGCAGTATAGCCGTGAAGCAAGGAACTTCACTTCACCCTGAGCTTCCCCTGCCTTATGATTTTTTTTCCTTTTTTGAGGTTTCTGACTCACTGTACTTGTTATTGCCATGAAGGAATGGCTCCATGGAGCACCTTACCCAATGGTCTCCCCTCGGAGCAAACAAGATGGGGCCATCCTGGATTTTGCTGGTGACCAAGTTTCCCACTATGCGAAGCCCAAAGGTGGAGCGGCACACCACCATGACCGCCAAAAGAGAGGTATGTAACTGCCATGAATCTCTGTTTTCATTTCGGTTCATTTCCCCTCGAAATAGGCTTCTCGGGGTTGTTGTTTGGTTGTAGCACATCTGGTCTACTTCTACTCCTGTATTTGTGTATGAAAGGTAATCTTGACCAGTTTGTTTTTTATCTTGAGAAGGATATTTTTGAGAGTCTATTCAGATTTCGTTACAAGCATTTAAGAGATGGTCACTAGATTTTCTTGAATGCCACCTTTTTTCTCTCTCATTTTGCTGGGATTTGGCAATATATGTATCCGCCGATGTTGATATATATTGTCTCAATTAGTTTTAGTTGGCTATTATTGTCTCGCTCTTGATGTAGTAGACTTCCAGTTACATTCAAACAGACATGTACTACCATTTGGTAGCTAAAATTAAGTGTTCCTCAAAAAGTGTTAATGTTGATGTACCTCAATCCAATTCCACACAGGTTTCCACATGCAATATCTACTGAATCATCGTTGCTAAGATAAGCACGTTATAAAATATCTACTATTAAAGGGGAGTATGTAGGTCGTTTCGTTTCATTAGCCCTCCACCGAATTAACGAACACCCCCACCGATTTTATTTTCTCTCTAAAAAGAACCCCTATCACTTGGTTGTAACATATGTAACTGACAGTGCACATGTAGATGGCCTCTCCATTACTGATGATTAACTTCTTTTGTACTCCAATCATCTTTCATCGAAGGAGCCTGGGAGGATCCTCGATCTTCCCTGGCCTGAAAGGTGTTCGTCTACTTGGTGTCATGCTCTTGAGTCAGGAAAGATGCACTAATGCAGGGTTGGTGTTTTACTTTTTATTTTTCCTTTCCCAATCAATTAGTGTAGTTTTGAGCCGATTGCATGATTAAGATTTAAAACTATATCTTAAGAAGAAAATTCAATTTGGTGGTAGAGGAAAAGAGGCAATCATGGAGGTGACAGGTGCAATGGCTTGGGCACGCTGGTAACTACAAGGGAACAAAGTATTTCAAAAAATTCCTACGATCACGCAAGATCTATCTAGGAGATGCATAGCAACGAGAGGGGAGAGTGTGTCCACGTACCCTCGTAGATCGAAAGCGGAAGCGTTTAGTAACACGGTTGATGTAGTCGAACGTCTTCACGATCCAACCGATCCAAGTACCGAACGTACGGCACCCCCGTGTTCAGCACACGTTCAGCATGATGATGTCCCTCGAGCTCTTGATCCAGTTAAGGGTGAGAGACAGTTCCTTCAGCACAATGGCGTGGCGACAGTGATGATGAAGTTACCGGCGTGGGGCTTCACCTAAGCACTACGACGATATGACCGAGGTGTTGAACTATGGAGGGGTGCTACCTCTTGAGCACTGTGTTGGATTTCCTTGAAGAGGAAAGGATGATGTAGCAAAGTAGCGTAAGTATTTCCCTCAGTTTTTGAGAACCAAGGTATCAATCCAGTAGGAGGCTACGCGCGAGTCCCTCGTACCTGCACAAAGCAAATAACTCCTCGCAACCAACGCGATAAGGGGTTGTCAATCCCTTCACAGTAACTTACGAGAGTGAGATCTGATAGATATGATAAGATAATATTTTTGGTATTTTTGTGATAAAGATGCAAAGTAAAGTAAAAGCAAAGGAAATAACTAAGTATTGGAAGATTAATATGATGAAGATAGACCAGGGGGGCATAGGTTTCACTAGTGGCTTCTCTCAAGAGCATAAGTATTTTACGGTGGGTGAACGAATTACTGTTGAGCAATTGACAGAATTGAGCATAGTTATGAGAATATCTAGGTATGATCATGTATATAGGCATCACGTCCAAGACAAGTAGACTGACTCTTGCCTGCATCTACTACTACTACTCCACTCATCGACCGCTATCCAGCATGCATCTAGAGTATTAAGTTCATGAAAACAGAGTAACGCCTTAAGCAAGATGACATGATGTAGAGGGATAAACTCATGCAATATTATGAAACCCCCATCTTGTTATCCTCAATGGAAACAATACAATACGTCCCTTGCTGCCCCTACTGTAACTGGCAAAGGACACCACAAGATTGAACCCAAAGCTAAGCACTTCTCCCATTGCAAGAAAGATCAATCTAGTAGGCCAAACCAAACTGATAATTCGAAGAGACTTTCAAAGATAACCAATCATACATAAAATAATTCAGAGAAGATTCAAATATTGTTCATAGATACTCTTGATCATAAACCCACAATTCATCGGTCTCAACAAACACACCGCAAAAACAAGATTACATCGAATAGATCTCCACAAGAGATGGGGAGAACATTGTATATATTGAGATCCAAAAAGAGAGAAGAAGCCATCTAGCTAATAACTATGGACCCGAATGTCTGAGGTAAACTACTCACACTTCATCGGAGAGGCTAGTGATGATGTAGAAGCCCTCCGTGATAGATGCCCCCTTCGACGGAGCTCCGGAACAGGACCCAAGATGGGATCTCGTGGATACAGGAAGTTACGGCGGTGGAATTAGGGTTTTGGCTCTGTCTCTGATCGTTTGGGGGTACGCAGATATATATAGGAGGAAGGAGTACGTCGGTGGAGCAACAGGGGGCCCACGAGGGTGGAGGGAGCGCCTGGGGGGGTAGGCGCGCCCCCTACCTCGTGGCCTCCTCCTTTGTTTCTTGACGTAGGGTTCAAGTCTCCTGGATCATGTTCGGTGAGAAAATCACGTTCCCGAAGGTTTCATTCCGTTTGGACTCCGTTTGATATTCCTTTTCTTCAAAACCCTAAAATAGGCAAAAACAACAATTCTGGGTTGGGCCTCTGGTTAATAGGTTAGTCCCAAAAATAATATAAAAGTGGATAATAAAGCCCAATAATGTCCAAAACAGTAGATAATATAGCATGGAGCAATAAAAAATTATAGATACGTTGGAGACGTATCAAGCATCCCCAAGCTTAATTCCTGCTCGTCCTCGAGTAGGTAAATGATAAAAATAGAATTTTTGATGCGGAGTGCTACTTGGCATAATTTTAATGTAATTCTTCTTAATTTTGGTATGAATATTCAGATCCGAAAGATTCAAGATAAAAGTTTAATATTGACATAAAAATAATAATACTTCAAGCATACTAACAAAGCAATCATGTCTTCTCAAAATAACATGGCCAAAGAAAGTTATCCCTACAAAATCATATAGTCTGGCTATGCTCTATCTTCATCACACAAAGTATTTAAATCATGCACAACCCCGATGACAAGCCAATAAATAGTTTCATACTTTTGACATTCTCAAACTTTTTCAATCTTCACGCAATACATGAGCGTGAGCCATGGATATAGCGCTATAAGTTGAATAGAATGGTGGTTGTGGAGAAGACAAAAAGGGAGAAGATAGTCTCACATCAACTAGGCGTATCAATGGGCTATGGAGATGCCCATCAATAGCTATCAATGTGAGTGAGTAGGGATTGCCATGCAATGGATGCACTAGAGCTATAAGTATATGAAAGCACAACAAAAGAAACTAAGGGGGTGTGCATCCAACTTGCTTGCTCATGAAGACCTAGGGCATTTTGAGGAAGCCCATCATTAGAATATTCAAGCCAAGTTCTATAATGAAAAATTCCCACTACTATATGAAAGTGACGAAATGAGAGACTCTCTAATATGAATATCATGGTGCTACTTTGAAGCACAAGTGTGGTAAAACGATAGTAACATTGTCCCTTCTCTCTTTTTCTCTCATTTTTTTTATTTGGGCCTTTTCTCTTTTTTTATGGCCTCTTTTCTTTTTTTCGTCCGGAGTCTCATCCCAACCCGTGGGGGAATCATAGTCTCCATCATCCTTTCCTCATTGGAACAATGCTCTAATAATGATGATCATCACACTTTTATTTTCTTACAACTCAACAATTACAACTCGATACTTAGAACAAAATATGACTCTATATGAATGCCTCCGGCGGTGTACCGGTATATGCAATGAATCAAGAGTGACATGTATGAAAGAATTGGCTTTGCCACAAATACGATGTCAACTACATGATCATGCTAAGCAATATGACAATGATGGAGTGTGTCATGATGAACGGAACGGTGGAAAGTTGCATGTCAATATATCTCGGAATGGCTATGGAAATGCCATAATAGGTAGATATGGTGGCTGTTTTGAGGAAGGTATATGGTGGATGTATGATACCGGTGAAAGATGCACGGTATTAGAGAGGCTAGCAATGGTGGAGGGACGAAGAGTGCGTATAATCCATGGACTCAACATTAGTCATAAAGAACTCATATACTTATTGCAAAAATCTACAAGTTATCAAAGCAAAATATTACGCGCATGCTCCTAGGGGGATATATTGGTAGGAAAAGACCATCGCTCGTCCCCGACCACCACTCATAAGGAAGACAATCAAAAAATAAATCATGCTCCGACTTCATCACATAACGGTTCACCATACGTGCATGCTACGGGAATCACAAGCTTTAACACATGTATTTCTCAAATTCACAACTACTCAACTAGCACAACTTTAATATCACCATCTTCATATCTCAAAACAATTATCAAGCATCAAACTTCTCATAGCATTCAACACCCTCATAAGAAAGTTTTTACTATTCTTGAATACCAAGCATATTGGATTATTTAAGAAAATTACCATGCTAATTAAGACTCTCAAAATAATCTAAGTGAAGCATGATAGATCAATAGTTTCTATAAAAAAATCCACCACCGTGCTCTAAAAGATATAAGTGAAGTACTAGAGCAAAACTATATAACTCAAAAGATATAAGCGAAACACATAGAGTATTCTAACAAATTCTAAATCATGTATGGCTCTCTCTAAAGGTGTGTACATCAAGGATGATTGTGGTAAACTAACAAATAAAGACTCAAATAATACAAGACGCTCCTGTTAAAACACATATCATGTGGTGAATAAAAATATAGCTCCAAGTAAAGTTATCTATAGAAGTAGACGAAAGAGGGGATGCCTTCCGGGGCATCCCCAAGCTTTGGATTTTAGGTGTCCTTAGATTATCTTGGGGGTCCCATGGGCATCCCCAAGCTTAGGCTCTTTCCACTCCTTGTTCCATAGTCCATCAAATCTTTACCCAAAACTTGAAAACTTCACAACACAAAACTTAAGGTAGAAAATCTCGTGAGCTCCGTTAGCGAAAGAAAACAAAAGACCACTTCAAGGTACTATAATGAACTCATTCTTTATTTATATTGGTATTAGACATAATGTATTCCAACTTCTCTATGGTTTATAAACTATTTTACTAGCCATAGATTCATCAAAATAAGCAAACAACACACGAAAAACAGAATCTGTCAAAAACAGAACAGTCTGTAGTAATCTGTAGCTAGCGCAAGATCTGTAACCCCAAAAAATTTAAAATAAATTGCTGGACGTGAGGAATTTATCTATTAATCATCTGAAAAAAGAATTAACTAAATATATCTTTCCAAATAAAAATGGCAGCAGTTCTCGTGAGTGCTAAAGTTTCTGTTTTTTACAGCAAGATTAGCAATACTTTCCCCAAGTCTTCCCAACGGTTCTACTTGGCACAAACACTAATTAAACACAAAAAACACAACCAAAATAGAGGCTAGGTAAATTATTTATTACTAAACAGGAGAAAAAAAGCAAGGAATAAAAATAAAGTTGGGTTGCCTCCCAACAAGCGCTATCGTTTAACGCCCCTAGCTAAGCATAAAAAGCAAGGATAGATCTAGGTATTGCCATCTTTGGTAGGCAATCCATAAGTGGCTCTCATAATAGATTAATAAGGTAATTTAATTTTCTTTCTAGGAAAGTGTTCCATGCCTTTCCTTAACGGAAATTGGAATCTAATATTTCCTTCCTTCATATCAATAATCGCACCAATCGTTCTAAGGAAAGGTCTACCAAGAATAATAGGACATGAAGGATTGCAATCTATGTCAAGAACAATAAAATCTACGGGCACATAATTCCTATTTGCGACAATTAGAACATCATTAATTCTTCCCATAGGTCTCTTAATAGTGGAATCCGGAAGGTGCAAGTTTAAAGAGCAATCATCAAAATCACGGAAATCTAACAAATCACAAAAAGTCTTTGGAATCGTGGAAACACTAGCACCCAAATCACATAAAGCATAGAACTCATGATATTTAATCTTAATTTTAATAGTTGGTTCCCACTCATCATAAAATTTTCTAGGGATAGAAACTTCCAACTCAAGTTTTTCTTCATAAGATTGCATCAAGGCATCAACGATATGTTTAGTAAACGCTTTATTTTGACTATAAGCATGAGGAGAATTTAGCACAGATTGCAACAAGGAAATACAATCAATCAAAGAGCAATTTTCATAATTAAATTCCTTTAAATCCAAAATAATGGGTTTAGCAACATCAAGGGTTTTAATTTCTTCAATCCCACTTTTATCAAATTTAGCATTAAGATCTAAAAACTCCGAATTTTTGGAATGCCTTCTAGGTAAAAGTGGATCATATTCAGTCCCATCATTATCAAGATTCATATTTCAAAACAAAGATTTAATAGGGGACACATCAATAACTTTTAGATCTTCATCTTTATTTTCATAGGAACTAGAAGAACACGCTCTTATAAAGGCATCTTTCTTAGCACGCATCCTAGCGGTTCTTTCTTTGCACTCATCAATGGAAATTCTCATAGCTTTGAGAGACTCATTGATATCATGCTTAGGAGGAATAGATCTAAGTTTCAAAGAATCAACATCAAGAGAAATTCTATCAACGTTCCTAGCCAACTGATCAATCTTAAGCAATTTTTCTTCAATCAAAGCATTGAAATTCTTTTGCGAAGTAATAAATTCTTTAATATTAGATTCAAAATCAGAGGGCATCTTATTATAATTTATATAAGAATTGCTATAGGAATTACTAGGATAAGGCCTGGGATTAAAATTTCCTCTATACGCGTTGTTACCAAAATTGTTCCTACCAACAAAATTCACATCCATAGATTCATTATTATTCTCAATCAAAGTAGACAAGGGCATATCATTAGGATCAGAAGAAACACTTTTACTAGCAAATAATTTCATAAGTTCATCCATCTTTCCACTCAAAACATTAATTTCTTCTATCGCATGCACCTTTTTATTAGTAGATCTTTCAGTATGCCATTGGGAATAATTAACCATAATATTATCTAGGAGTTTAGTAGATTCTCCTAAAGTGATTTCCATAAAAGTGCCTCCCGCGGCCGAATCTAAAAGATTTCTAGAAGCAAAATTCAATCCGGCATAAAAAAATTGTATAATCATCCACAAATTCAAACCATGAGTAGGGCAATTACGTATCATTAATTTCATCCTCTCCCAAGCTTGTGCAACATGTTCATGATCAAGTTGCTTAAAATTCATAATATCGTTTCTAAGCGTGATGATCTTAGTGGGAGGAAAATACTTAGCGATAAAAGCATCTTTGCACTTGTTCCAAGAATCAATACTATTTTTAGGCAAAGACGAAAACTAAGCTTTAGCACGATCTCTAAGTGAAAAAGGAAATAGCTTCAATTTAACAATATCATTATCCACATCTTGCTTCTTTTGCATATCACACAAATCAACGAAGATATTTAGATGGGTAGCGACATCTTCACTAGGAAGGCCGGAAAACGGATCTTTCATAACAAGATTCAGCAAAGCGACATTACCTTCACAAGATTCAGCATCGGTAAGAGGAGCAATCGGAGTGCTAATAAAATCATTGTTGTTGGTATTGGTAAAGTCACACAATTTAGTGTTATCTTGAGCCATCGTGACAAGCAAGCAATCCAACACACAAGCAAACAAAAAGCAAGCGGGCAAAAAGAGGTAAATAGAGAAAGAAAGGGAGGATAGAGAGAGAGAGGGCGAATAAAACGACAAGGGTGAAGTGGGGAAGAGGAAAACAAGAGGCAAATGACAAATAATGTAATGCGGGAGATAAGGGTTGTGATGGGTACTTGGTATGTTGACTTTTGCGTAGACTCCCCGGCAACGGCGCCAGAAATTCTTCTTGCTACCTCTTGAGCACTGCGTTGGATTTCCTTGAAGAGGAAAGGATGATGCAGCAAAGTGGCGTAAGTATTTCCCTAAGTTTTTGAGAACCAAGGTATCAATCCAGTAGGAGGCTACGCGCGAGTCCCTCGTACCTACACAAAGCAAATAACTCCTCGCAACCAACGCGATAAGGAGTTGTCAATCCCTTCACGGTCACTTACGAGAGTGAGATCTGATAGATATGATAAGATAATATTTTTGGTATTTTGTATAAAGATGCAAAGTAAAATAAAAGCAAAGTAAAAAAGCAAAGGAAATAACTAAGTATTGGAAGATTAATATGATGAAGATAGACCCGGGGGCCATAGGTTTCACTAGTGGCTTCTCTCAAGAGAATAAGTATTTTACGGTGGGTGAAAGAATGACTATTGAGCAATTGACAAAATTGAGCATAGTTATGAGAATACTAGGTATGATCATGTATATAGGCATCACGTCCAAGACAAGTAGACCGACTCCTGCCTGCATCTACTACTATTACTCCACTCATCGACCGCTATCCAGCATGCATCTAGAGTATTAAGTTAATGAAAACAGAGTAACGCCTTAAGCAAGGTGACATGATGTAGAGGGATAAACTCATGCAATATGATGAAAACCCCATCTTGTTATCCTCGATGGCAACAATACAATACGTGCCTTGCTGCCCCTACTGTCATTGGGAAAGTACACCGCAAGATTGAACCCAAAGCTAAGCACTTCTCCCATTGCAAGAAAGATCAATCTAGTAGGCCAAACCAAACTGATAATTCGAAGAGACTTGCAAAGATAACCAATCATACATAAAAGAATTCAGAGAAGATTCAAATATTGGTCATAGGTAATCTTGATCATAAACCCACAATTCATCGGTCTCAACAAACACACCGCAAAGAGAAGATTACATCGAATAGATCTCCATAAGAGAGGGGGAGACCATTGTACTGAGATCCAAAAGAGAGAAGAAGCCATCTAGCTAATAACTATGGACCCGAAGGTCTGAGGTACTCACACTTCATCGGACAGGCTATGGTGTTGATGTAGAGGAAAAAAACAAAAGATTTCTCACCGCGCGTGCACGAGAGATCTTAGGACTAAACCACATTCAAACACATTTTGGTTTGTGTGAACCTTGAGCCCACCGCCAGCGAGGTTGAGAAGGAGGATAAGCGGCAGAACAAATGTGATGCCCCCCCCCCCCTAAAAAAACGACGTGGACCTATTGTGGTCTTGAGTGATGGTTATGGGGTTAAGAGCGTGTGCAATTTTTCTCCCATTGCAACATACATGCTCTTTTGCTAGTGATTATTAATTAATCAATTCATCGCTTAGAGGTAGTACTAGCTAAATAGCCACACATAGTCACATAACAATCACAATGTCAGTTTTACATGATAGAGGCATTAAACGTGGTGCTTCTAAAGTTATTGTCTTTATTTTATTACAGTTTAGTCGTGATTGCAATTGATTGCCATGTCTCATACTCTCTTTTTTCAATAAAAGGGTCAACGCGATACAACTGGAAAATGTTATACCCAACCTCCAGATAAAAGGGTCAATGCGATAAAAGGGCAGACATGCATGCATTTCATTGATCAAAAGTCAATTTGTAATCACTTGTTCGTTCGTCAGAATGGACTAGTAGGCCTAGGAGATTAAAATTACTATGCAATAAAAACATTATGCTCTCGCACTTGGCACTACACTCCATTAGCGGCTGGTCAGAATGGCATTTCTGAAAGTACAGAAATAACATGTGAGCATCTGTTGCATTTTGTTTGAGAAAAGACAGAAAAATAGAAATAATATTGTGCCTTAAGTTCTTTTAGATAAAAATTGTAACTTTTTTATTGTGACTTTTTTTGTTTTGATGGGACTTTTTTTATTGTGACTTAATGTGCTGTTCGTTTGTTTTTTAGCGAAAGCGAACGTGAGGCTTGTGCGCTGGAACTACACACGCCTCAAGGCCTCATGCTGGGGCCGCCCCGTGTAGAACGCTGGAGGCGAGTCGCATGTTAGGCGACATTTGGACGCACCCAACAACAACACCCAGCAGACGGAAGAAGCCCAAGTGCAGCTAGAGAATGATTTGGCCCAAACTGTTTCGTCGCAGGCATGCGTCGAACCGAGTGCCCTTCTACTTTTCTTTTTTTCGAAAAGAAGGTCAACCCCCTCTACTGCAATACAGAGCATGAAAGAAACTGTCACACTGCTGAATGGAATCGTGTCACTTTCATTGAAACACGACTGTGCGCAAGATGACGGCGCTGTGGTCAAATTGATGCTGAATTGCCTTGAACAGAAGCGGACTCCCTACGTTAGTTAGGCGAAACGGTGCATCCATGCATAGCTCCGGGCTGTATCCCCATCTGCAATAGCATGCATGGAGCTCGTTCCATCCAATTGGAGATGAACCAATGTATGGATCGTGCGTGTGGACGTATGTTCCTGTGTACTCCCGTAGTAGAGTACATGTTAGCTCTTTTATGGTGCAAAGTGAAAATTTGTGTTGGGTTTAATTACCCCATGGTAGTTGCGGGAGAGGAGACACATCATGAATTTAAAGGCGAAGGTATCCTCTCCCGTAAGGGTATTCTTTTGACGTGATGATTCAAAACCTCTTATAAAACATCTGTTGCTCTTTAGTTAGGCATGATAGGAGGACGAAATGCTGGTGTAGCGGGGCTATGAGCCTAGCTACGACGCATAACACAGGTTTGCCGGTCCGGAGTCGCTTGACAAAAAAGCATGTTAAGTTTGTTTACAATTGAAAAGCCTGACAATCTTATATTCCCTCACAGCAGGTTTACCACCACACCTGTACCTAAAAAACAATTATGAAGAATATATTACTCCATTATTACGTGGTGAACCACTTGGCAAGAGTGGTAAGCTATATCAAAATAAAACAATGAACATTATTATGAGATGTTGTATGCCATTATTGATTCGCAGATATATGTTTCCCTCTCCCTGAGGCACTTAACGGATACATGATAAGGCCAAGGCAGACCATGGAAAATTATTCGAGTACATGATATGCCTGCAAAGTCATATTGCGCGGTTCCGTCATGTACTGGTAGATCCTAGACCGGCCGTTTACTCCGCGATTCGTGTTAGTGCTGGCCCACGTCCTTGTATATCAGATGTATTGTGCCTGCAAAACTGCCCGTATTTGTAATATGTGAGGAAAGTGGCTGGGACCCGCCAACCACTTTTGGTCAGTTTTTCATTTACTCAGACACAAACCGGAACATCTGTGTTGTATTGTGTTTGAAAAAAAGACAGAAAAATAGAAATAAAATTGTGCCTTAAGTTATTTTAGATAAAAATTGTAACATTTTTTATTGTGACTTAACGTGCTGCTCGTTTGTTTTTGAGCGAAAGTGATTGTGAGACTTGTGCGCTCGAAGTAGGCACGCCTCAAGGCCTCATGCTGCTGGGCGGGCCCATATAGAATGCTGGAGGTGAGTCGCATGTAGTAGGCGACATTTAGACGCACCCAACAACAACACCAAGGGAACAGAAGAAGCCCAAATGGCGTGCGGCTAGAGGATGATTTGACCCAAACTGTTTCCTCGCAGGCCTGCGTATGAACCAAGTCCCTCTCAACTGTAGTACAGAGCATGAAAGAAACTGGCACTGCTGAATCGCATCGTGTCACTTTCATCGAACACAACCTGTGCGCAAGATGATGGCTGCGGTCAAAGCGAGGCTGAAATAACTTGGACAGAAGCGGACTCCCTACTACTCACTCCGTCTCAAAATAAGTGCCTCAAACTTAATATAACTTTATATTATAATAATATAAAGTTGAGACACTTATTTTGAAACGAAATGAGTATTAGCTAGGTCAAATGGTGCGTCCATGCGTAGCTTCAGGCTCGGGCTGTATCACCATCTGCAATAGCATCCATGGAGCTCGTTCCATGTAGTTGGAGATGAACCTATGTATGGTGCATGTGGACGTATGCTCCTGTTTACTCCGATAGTAGAGTGCATGTTAGCTCTTTTACCGTGCAAAGTGAAATTTGTGTTGGGGTTTAATTACCCGCAGGTTAGTTGCGGGAGTGGAGACACATCATGAATTCAAAGGCGATGGTATCCTCTCGTGTAAGGTTATTCTTTTGACGTGATCGATGATTCAAAACCTCTTATAAAACATCTGTTGCTCTTCAGCTGGGCCTGATCGTAGGACGAAATGCTCATGTAGCGGGGCTATGAGCCTATGACGCAATAACACTTGTTTTGCCGGCCCGGAGTCACTTGACAAAAAAAGCATGTTAAGTTTATTTACAATTGAAAAGCCTAACAATCTTATATTCCCTCAAAGCAGGTTCACGACCATAGCTATACCTAAAAAAATGATGAAGAATATATTACTCCATTATTATGAGATGAACCATTTGGCAAGAGTGGTAAGCTATATCAAAAACAATGAACATTATTATGAGATGATGTATGCCATTATTGATTCACAGATATACGTTTCTCTCCCCCACGGGCACCTAACGGATACATGATAAGGCCAAGGCAGATCACGGGAAATTATTCGAGTACATGATATGCCCTATTGCCGGGGGAAAATATGTAGGGCCGGTGTTGGCCGTAGCGATTTAAGCGCTTAAGCTGGAGGTTGCCACACTTGGATGCAAGCGTCTGACCCTTCTAAAAAATCGGCGGGTTTGTCAGTACCCGTATTCCCTATCCAACATCTAGCTGGCCAGACGACGGCGCTGGGCAGATTGTGGATGCCGGGTCGACGTCGATCGTCAGCCATCATAGACCAATCGACCATCTGTTTTGGATGCTTGCTAGACTAATCAGACATAAAATTTGGATGCTTTCTCCCAACTGGGAGACGGGGACTGATGTGCAGCTGCACGTGAGCTCAAATTTTCCCTATAAATATGCATGAAATACTGCGTTATCTTGCAAGCCACAGCCACAGCCACAGCCACAACCAGATAACAAGTGCAGGTAGCACGCATAGCTCTGGGCTTGTAGCTAGGTAGCTAACCATGGCCATGGGTTCTGCCTCTCGCATTTCTCTGGTGGTGCTCGTGGCTCTGGCCACGGCGGCGTCCGGGCAGCTGTCGTCGACGTTCTACGACACGTCGTGCCCCAGGGCTCTGGCCACCATCAAGAGCGGCGTGGCGGCCGCCGTGAGCAGCGACCCCCGCATGGGCGCCTCCCTGCTCAGGCTGCACTTCCACGACTGCTTTGTCCAAGCAAGTTTCACATAATATATCAGCTCTTTTTCCCTTAACCAACTTTCTTGAACTCCCGGATTTAACAAAATTTATATTCCGACCTAATACGTTTATGTTGGCTACAGGGCTGTGACGCATCTGTTCTTCTGTCTGGCATGGAACAAAACGCGGGTCCGAATGTGGGGTCGCTGAGAGGCTTCGGCGTCATCGACAACATCAAGACCCAGCTGGAGAGTATATGCAAGCAGACCGTCTCCTGCGCCGACATCCTCACCGTCGTCGCCCGCGACTCCGTTGTCGCCGTAAGAACATCTTAGTACTACACTCATTTACATGATCGATGCTACCTGAAGGATAGAACATATATCCCCTCCGATTCATATAAATTGTCGCTGATTTAGTACATACTTAATTTCCTACTTGGTCTGCTATCTTTCACATACAGCTTGGAGGGCCATCGTGGACTGTCCCGCTGGGGAGACGGGACTCCACCACCGCAAGTGCCTCGCTGGCGAACAGTGACCTCCCTGGCCCGAGCTCTAGCCGGTCACAGCTCGAGGCCGCGTTCCTCAAGAAGAACCTTAACACGGTCGACATGGTCGCGCTCTCAGGCGCGCACACCATCGGGAAGGCCCAGTGCTCCAACTTCCGGACTCGGATCTACGGCGGTGACACCAACATCAACACTGCCTTCGCGACGTCTCTCAAGGCCAACTGCCCCCAGTCCGGCGGCAACACCAACCTGGCGAACCTGGACACGACGACGCCCAACGCGTTCGACAACGCCTACTACACCAACCTCCTGTCACAGAAAGGGCTCCTGCACTCGGACCAGGTGCTCTTCAACAACGACACCACCGACAACACTGTCCGCAACTTTGCGTCCAACGCGGCGGCCTTCAGCAGCGCCTTCACGACGGCCATGATCAAGATGGGAAACATCGCGCCGCTCACCGGGACGCAGGGCCAGATCAGGCTCAGCTGCTCCAAGGTGAACTCGTGATGGACGTATGCGTCGGCAGCACGACACGTGAATGAATAAGGCCCCCAAAACAGTGGCCAGTACCACTTATCATACCAGCACTTGAATCGTGTATTTTCAAAGCATGTGCAGCAGCAAATCATGCATGCATCAACGTATGTAACGACGGTTGAATCCTCAATTTCTCATGCAAAAGGCAAGGAGAATTACTATCAATCCTACCTTATTACACTCGTACACAGAATGAAGATGTAAACTCCTCTTGTGAAATTGGGCGTGAAGTGGCCGTGCTCGATTATTGTACGAGAACACTTTTTTTCCACGTTAGGAGAAAATTACACGAAATGGCGCGTATGTGCTGCGCTCCCCGAATCCTATATACCACCCACTGCGTATAACATAGCTCCGCAGCTGCTGCCCGGTCCAATCGGTGGGACACATCCCCCCCCCCCCTCTCTTTTTATTATTTTCCCCTGTTTTTTCTCATTGTTTCGTTTCTACTCTTTCCCATCTTTTGTTTCTCTTAATTCTCATAAAAGAAATCACTTTTCCCATTTTTCACCTTTTTAGGAGGAAATATGTATGAATTCTCTAAGAGATAACAAGATCATATAATATAGCACACATGACAAATTTCCTCAAATGCATGCATGAATTTATTTATTTTGACATACTTCCACTTATCCAAATTATATTGTATATAATTTTTTTAGTAGTCAAACTTTCTAAAAATTACTAAGCACATAAATTATTTTAGCGACAACAATAATACCAGATCAAGACCATTAGATTTAGGACCCCAATAGCCAGTGAACGTTTTGCTGTGGGGCATGGCAATTGTGAATGTTTTCCATAGGAAATTATTCGTAAGAAAATGTCAATTTCTTCAGAAACACATGGCAAATTGTGGCAAATAGAGGATTTTGCTGCGAAATTGTCGTGTTTGTTTGAATGGATTGCCATGCTCCCAACACATAAATTGACACTTGGTTTTGCCATACATTTCCAGCGAACATTCGCTGCATAACATTACCCGAGATTTATCATGAAATATATTCTTAATATGGTATACATTCAGTATTGTAAATATTCATACGTTTTCTATAAACTATGTCAAAGTTTCCAAAGATTGACTTTCATAAACGAATTATATGCACTGAATTTAGCATGAAGGGACTATGTGATTATATTTTTATTCTAAAATACATAATCATTTTTTTGTAAACACATATTTGATCATACAACTTGATGAAAACAATGATAACATGAAACAAATGATAATGTCGGCGGCAGCACTCTCGAGGAGGGCGTGTTGGATGTCCTAATGACCCGCAGCGATGTGCACCTCGATGGTGACGACTTCGACCGGCGACTCGTGGGTTACTTTGCTGAGCTGATCTAGCGGAAGCACAGTCGGGATGTCACCGGCGATGGCCATGCGATGCAGAGGCTGCTACGGGAATGTGAGCGTGCCAAAAGGGCGCTGAGCGACCACGACCAGCACCAGGTGGGCGTGGAGGTCAAGGCCCTGTTGGACAGTGTCAACCTATTTGAGGAGCTCAACAAAACCGCTTCTAGAAGACGATGGCTCCGTTCAAGAAGGCCCTGGTGGACGCCGAGCTGGAGAAGGGAGACATCCACGATGTCATCCTTGTGGGCGGTGGCAGCAGGATCCCCATGGTGCAACAACTTGTCAAGAACTACTTGGATGATAAGGAGCCCGTCAACATCGACGGGATCAACCCTTCCGAGGCCGTCGCCTACGGGGCCGAGGTTCAAGGGAGCCACCTGACCGGGCACCACCCCGAGGATTTAGGAAATTATTCGGAAGAAAATGGCATCACAAACACATGGCAACTTGTGGCAAATAGAGGATTTTGCTGCGAAATTGCCGTGTTTGTTTGAATGGATTGCCATGCTCCCAACACATAAATTGCCGTTTGGTTTTGCCGTACAATCCCAGCGAACGTTCGCTGGATAACATTACCCGAGATTTATCATGAAATAATTCTTAATATGATAGACATTCAGCATTGTAAATATTCATACGTTTTCTATAAACTATGTCAAAGTTTCCAAAGGTTGACTTTTGAAAACAAATTATGCACTGAATTTAGCATGGAGGGATTACGTGAATATATTTTTATTCTAAAATGCATAACCATGTTTTTGTAAACACATGTTTGATCATACAACTTCATGAAAACAATGATAATATGAAACAAATGATCATTTGGCAAAAGAGGAGGTGAGTCAATGCAAGCAACCCTTTGGTTGTGAAGTGAGATTCCTACCGTTCAAGTACCTCAGGATTCCAATTCATCATCGCAAGCTCACCAACAAGGAATACAAAAATATCGAAGACCTCTTCGAAAAGAAGCTTAGTAAATTATTTAGAAAAATAAATTCTAGTGTATATTTGTAAGTTTTTTTAAACAATCTCGTCAACTTTTTTTTGACATACTTCCACCTATCCAAATTATAGTGTATGTAAGTTTTTTCATTATTCAAACTTTCTAAAAATTGACTAAGCAAATAAATTATTTAACTAACATTATACATCATTATTTGTTTTTTCACTATAACTTCACTTATTATTTGGTTCTTCATAAAAATATTACATATTGCTTTCTATTTCATTTTTATTTTAATTGTATTATATTTAACATTGTTATTTAACTAATTCCATTTACAATTCAGATAGTTTTATAAAAATATTCATGCGAATGTGAAAACATATCTTAGAAGTTGTAAATATTTGTTTTCAAACACATGAATATTTTATTATAAAATACATAATCAGTTTCTTGAGAGAGGTGGACTTTTTTATAGTCCTGAACGTTGTTTTGAAGTACATGAACATTTCAAAATTAGTTAAAAGATAGTTTTGCATATGAAAATTTACAAATGAAATTGTCCAATTCTACCCCAAAAAAAACTTACTAGTAGCATGGACATTTATTTAGTATACATGAAATGAAAAAATTTCAGTGACAAAATCTAGTTTCTCCGTCAGTGACATGTGACAAAATGTGTACGTCATAACGCACCTACATAAGAACTGAGTTTATTCGATGTTGAAATATTTTTTCATATGGGTCAAGGTTAATGCATCATTTTTTGCAAAAAATGGGTTAATGCATCATCATTATATATCTTAACTAGATGGGATGCTGATTTTGTTGTGGCCGTAAAGATTTGAAGAAACATTGTAGATTGAGGAACAGTACACGAGCTAAAAAATTGTTTATGGCGATTGCTACCCAGATTTAAAAATAATTATTATTTCATCAAATCTGTTTGGGTTTCTTCCACCCGTAAAGGAATCATGAAGAATTGGTTATTTTTGCAGTGGGAGGTTCTCCCTCTTTAGGACGCGAATACAAAAACTCATGAAGAGATTTGTACTAGGAAAACAAAGGTTCTCTTCAAGATTAAGGCTTCCAATTAAAAACATACTCGGTGAAGGCTGAGCTTCGGGCTTCCATTCGGAGAGTAGGGTTCAGTTAATTTTCTTCCATCGGTTGATTCAGACAAGGACCACCATGGAATTCGTATCAAGTTGACCGATCGTCTGGCGACATGGTTCTGGGTTGACCAGGGGCGGAGACAGGGGGGTGCGAACAGGGGTCAGACACCCCCCATCGCCTCAC
>NC_041382.1:67398871-67423535 GCF_002162155.2 Triticum dicoccoides | reverse complement strand
TTAGTAGTTGTAGTTTATACGTATATTATGGCTGACCTGTTGTTTTAGTTATACGTGTGTGTAGCGGCGCTAATGGCCTAGCATGGCAACTTCTCAACCCAAAGGCCCAAAGCATCCCTAGGTGTACATACGCGTGAGAAAAAAAGATTACATCCAGATCCAGCCGTGAGATCGTGTAGTTAATTCCCTAATCCTTCCCGTAATTACGTTCCTGCCTTCTAGGTCTGTGCTCTCCCTCCATACGTACGTCTTTGCGCCGCCGTCGCCGTCGCCGTCACCAGTCGCGGCATAGCCTGCCGCTGCTTCCGCCGTTCTGGTTGTTGCACAGCCGCACATGGCAGAGGGCACTACATACTCCCGGGCAATTGAGGGAGATCACAACTACTCGTCTGCTACAGCGCGTCACACATCAACAGATTGACTTCGAAAGAATTCTGGTATATAGTACTCCTTCCGTTCCTAAATATAAGTCTTTGTAAAGATTCCAATATAAACCACGTATGGATGTATATAGATGCATTTGAAGGATAGATTCACTCATTTTATTCCGTATGTGGTCTATAATGGAACCTCTATAAAGACTTTTATCTAAGAACGGAGGGAGTAATCCTGAGTCATTACAATTTGTTTCAAATCAATGATTTTATTTACTAATTAGGTAAGATTGTAATTTACAAATATAGTTTCACTTCTTGTTTACAAATATAGATTCATTGTACAAGCTCATTGTTTCGAAATATTACTTAGAACACAAATCCACTTGAGGAGCAAGCTATTCTGCACGATAATTTGAACCCATGTTATTATCAAACATATATTTTCATTCATATCAATTCTACTTTTGAGACTATTTTTTTTGTGTGTGTTGTGTGTATCAGAAACGATTATTATCGTTCCCGCCCCCCTTATGCCTAAATCCTGGCTCCGCCCCTGGGGTTGACAATCTCAATCTATACCGGAGGTTACGCTCAGCAAGGGTCGACGACACACCCATTTGGCTGCTGTGCACGTATCTAGTTAACAAACATCGTTATCCCACTCTCGCATGTATACGTCGACCCTTTGCATGACTATCATATACGCCCATTCTTACAATTGTCGATTATGGCTGCTAGCATTGCATCACGTTGTCTAGATCAGTGACGGTAATCCACCCTTAATTTATGTTGTTTTCACTACTACAACACCGAGGCATCCTAGAGCACATGGTATTAAGCAAGACCCTACTTGTCTCGTCTCCTCACCCTCCGTCGACATCTCCCCTGCCACTTGCGGCCCTTCCTCAATATCGTGTGCTTTTGGGAGGCCAACACCATCGATACATCGACCTTCCTCTTTGCGCTACAAGATGTCGTCATTGTTCTAAGAGTTAGAAGGTTAAGTTAGACCAAAACAAAGTTGATGGTTGTATAAAGTACTCAACTACAAGTAGATAGACTTAGGCGTGGGCAGGGGCGGAGACGGGGGGTGCGAGCAGGGGTCAGACACCCCCCATCGCCTCGCCCCCCCAATTAGGCCTCGTTAGGTTTTAGTAGTTGTAGTTTATACGTATATTATGGCTGACCTGTTGTTTTAGTTATACGTGTGTGTAGCGGCGCTAATGGCCTGGCATGGCAACTTCTCAACCCAAAGGCCCAAAGCATCCCTAGGTGTACATACGCGTGAGAAAAAAAAATTACATCCAGATCCAGCCGTGAGATCGTGTAGTTAATTCCCTAATCCTTCCCGTAATTACGTTCCTGCCTTCTAGGTCTGTGCTCTCCCTCCATACGTACGTCTTTGCGCCGCCGTCGCCGTTGCGGTCGCCAGTCGCGGCATAGCCTGCCGCTGCTTCCGCCGTTCTGGTTGGTGCACAGCCGCACATGGCAGAGGGCACTACATACTCCCGGGCAATTGAGGGAGATCACAACTACTCGTCTGCTACAGCGCGTCACACATCAACAGATTGACTTCGAAAGAATTCTGGTATATAGTATTCCTTCCGTTCCTAAATATAAGTCTTTGTAAAGATTCCAATATGAACCACGTACGGATGTATATAGATGCATTTGAAGGATAGATTCACTCATTTTATTCAGTATTTGGTCTATAATGGAATCTCTATAAAGACTTTTATCTAAGAATGGAGGGAGTAATCCTGAGTCATTACAATTTGTTTCAAATCAATGATTTTATTTACTAATTAGGTAAGATTGTAATTTACAAATATAGTTTCACTTCTTGTTTACAAATATAGATTCATTGTACAAGCTCATTGTTTCGAAATATTACTTAGAACACAAATCCACTTGAGGAGCAAGCTATTCTGCACGATAATTTGAACCCATGTTATTATCAAACATATATTTTCATTCATATCAATTCTACTTTTGAGACTATTTTTTTTGCGTGTGTTGTGTGTATCAGAAACGATTATTATCGTTCTCGCCCCCCTTATGCCTAAATCCTGGTTCCGCCCCTGGGCGTGGGCAACCCGGCAGTCGAACCGGGCTTGGCCTCACTTTCCTCTCAGAAGCTCGGAAAAGGCTATGAAATGATTGTCTTTTTAGATCTTTCCTCTCAGTACTGTCTCAGCTGCCGAATTATCTCGTGTTGGCCGAAGGCGACGGGAGCGCAAGATGACTGCGCACCGGTCAAAACGAGCGTGAATCGCCTTGGAACAACGCCGACTCCCCACCACTATTCGTACGTAAGGCCAAATGGTTGGTGTCCACGCACACATGGCTCCAGGCGCCCGCTAGCATGGACATGATGAAAAAAGAGAGATCGTTCCATGTTTTGCCGATTTTTGCGTGATAAACGCCAAGAGAGATCGCTCAAGTTGGCCCTGTTGCAAGGAAAATTCAGGTTTTGGTGTTGGCGGTAGCGGCTCAAGCTGGAAGCTGCCTTGAATACGCCAAGAGAGATCGCTCAAGCAGGAAGCTCGCGGTATACCCGATCGAACAGGTGTCAGAGACTAACGTTGGACTAATGGGACCTAAATTTTGGATGAGCTGACCGGGATCGATCTGCAGGTGCACGTGAGCTAAATCTTTGTCTATAAATATGCATGCGATGCACCACTCTCTTGCACAATCCACTAAGCACCACCACTCCACCACCACCAGGTAGCTAGTAAGCCGGCGTAGCTTTGCTCTTGTAGCTAGCTAGCTAACCATGGCCGCCTCTGCCTCTTACCTTTCTCTGGTGGTGCTCGTGGCTCTGGCCGCCGTGGTGTCGGGGCAGCTGTCGCCGACGTTCTACGACACATCCTGCCCAAGGGCCCTGGCCACCATCAAGAGCGGTGTCATGGCCGCCGTGAGCAGCGATCCTCGGATGGGCGCGTCGCTGCTCCGGCTGCACTTCCACGACTGCTTCGTCCAAGTAAGTTGGCCACATGCATGCATGCATATCCCGATAGCCGTCACGTACCCTGTTTTGTATAGGTTTTGCTTGCTAAACACTATAAGCATGTGATGTGCAGGGCTGTGACGCGTCTGTTCTGCTTTCTGGCATGGAACAAAACGCTCTCCCGAACAACGGGTCACTGCGGGGCTTCGGCGTCATCGACAGCATCAAGACACAGATCGAGGCCATCTGCACCCGACCGTCTCCTGCGCCGACATCCTCACCGTCGCTGCCCGTGACTCCGTTGTCGCCGTAAGAATATCATCTTACGATCGTGTACATCATCGATTGGATGCCATCGTTAACCGTTTTCTTCGTATCCTTCGCGTGCAGCTCAGAGGGCCATCATGGACAGTCCCTCTGGGAAGAAGGGATTCCATAGATGCAAACGAGGCGGCGGCAAACAGCGACCTCCCAGGCCCTACGTCTAGCCGGTCAGATCTTGAGCTGGCATTCAGCAACAAGGGCCTCCTTACGGTCGACATGGTGGCCCTCTCCGGCGCGCACACCATCGGCCAGGCGCAGTGCGGGACCTTCAAGGACAGGATCTACAACGAGACTAACATCGACACGACCTTCGCCACATCTCTCCGGGCCAACTGCCCCCGGTCCGGCGGCGACGGCAGCCTGGCGAACCTCGACACGACGACGGCCAACACGTTCGACAACGCCTACTACACCAACCTCGTGTCACAGAAGGGGCTCCTGCACTCGGACCAGGTGCTGTTCAACAACGACACCACCGACAACACCGTCCGGAACTTCGCGTCCAACCCGGCGGCGTTCAGCAGCGCGTTCACGACGGCCATGATCAAGATGGGCAACATCGCGCCGAAGACGGGGACGCAAGGGCAGATCAGGCTCAGCTGCTCCAGGGTGAACTCGTGATTGAATGACGAGCTACTACCTAATACCTGGTCGGCAGCGCTCGCCAGCACAGACACCTGATGAATGAATAAGGCCACAGAACCAATGGCCAATATAAATACCAGCACTTGAAATGTGTATTTTATGTACGAGCAGCAGCAAATCATGCATGCATCCACATATTATGTAACAATCGAATTCCCACTTTCTCATGCAAAGGCATGGAGAATTACTATCAATCCTACTTATAGTTGTATACATAATAATGAGATATAAACTTCTGCTTTTACATTTGGCATGACGTGGGCAAGGAGAACTACTATCAATCGTAACACTTGTATACATAGTGAAGATATATACACTTCTCTTTCGACATTTGGCAGGAGGTAGCCGTGCTCGATTATTTTAGGAGAAAACATTTTTTTTCAATGTTAGGAGAAAACTCGAGCATGTGAACTATCGTATGCGCTGCGCTTCCGATTCCTATATATCACCCATTGCGGAAGAAAGAAGCGCCTCATAGGTGCAAAATGTTTTTGTTTTTTCTTTTTCCATTTGTCCCGTGTTCTTTCTTCTCTGTGGTTCTCAATATTCTCCCATTTCCCTTTTCCTTTTTGTTTTTTAGGATAAAATATGTAAATTTTTCCAAATTACGTGAAAACCTGTCTTCAAAGCTTGAGTAGGGCGTTTCGGTGCCCTGCACCTGGTTAGAAAAAAATCGTAACAAATTCAAACAATAATCAAAAACTTCCACAATTTTTTTGTGCGGTAGAAAATTTGATGCGTGAGGCCCGCTCCACATTTCAAGTCATTTGGACAGCTAAGCAGCTCTCAACAAAAAAGACAAATCGGGTCAAAACAGTACATGAACAGTAAACATTTTTACAAACCCCCATTTTTTCTGAGAGCTTCTTAGATGTTCAAATAATTTGAAAATTGGAGCGTACCTCATGCATCAAATTGTTTACCACAGAAAAAAGGTTTTTTTTTAATTTTCTAGCTTTTTTTGATTTTTTTTGTTAGCGCGGGTGCAGATGAGCTCGGGTGCAGAGATGGATTTTCGGTCTTTGAAACGATTAATATACTTTCTTTCTAGCCAAGTTTTTTTGTGGGGAATTTTCTTGCCAAATAATAATGCAGATAAGTTTTATGAAAAGCCAAACTTTGCAAACATTGACCAAATTCATATAAAAACTATCGACAATTACAGTACCAAAGGATTTGTCATGAAATATATTTTTGTATGCTATGTATTCAGTATTGTAAATGTTCTTATTTTACTATAACTCAGTGAGTTGGACATTGGAAAACAAATATAGGCACCAAAATTTGGCGAGGACGGACTATATGAATTTTTCTCTATGTAGCGAACAATTTTAAAATATGAGATGCACATGTTTTAAAATTTCATAAACGTTTATTTACAGTTGCATGAATATTCATTAAATATTTAAATTTCCTCCTTTAATGAAAATAATTGTTTCCATTAATAGAAAACCAGTGATTACTTTTGTAAAATATATATGAATTACTGGGCCAGAGTGGTCAGTCTAATCTCACACGATATCAACGTTTCCCCAAATTTTGCAAACCTTCTCTCTCAAATATTTTTTCTTTCAAGCCGCGCTACACGAGAATCCTATGTCCTGCATAGTTGGGTCGGTCCAATATCAGGTCATTTTTCATTTTCATTTTCTTTACTCCTCCTTTTCGCTTTTTTCACTATTTACTCCACTTATTGATTTTATTTTTTAAATATTTGATATAGCTTTGTCTTTTTCATCATCGTATATGATTTTGCATGTAAACCATTTTTTAGAAGTAACAAATATTTGTTTTCAAATATATGCATATTTTAGTCTAAAATACATAATCATCGTTTTGAGATATATTGAATTTATGTAGTCATGAATGTTAGCTTCGAAGTACATGCAATTTTAAAATTAATAAAAGCTAGTTTTTCGTACAAAAAAGAATTACGCAAAGAAATCATCCAATTCTGCTCCACGCACTCGTGAGGTTATCTATGAGGTTTAGGTTTCTAGTTGAAAACATACTCGGATGAATGTTGAGTTTTACGCTTCTATTTGGATAGTGGGTTTGGGTAAGTTTTCACCGATCACCCCAGTCGAGCAACAAGGGTCACCATTGAAGTTGTATCGTGTAGACAAATTGTAATCGAGGCTACATCCCTCAAAGGGACAAGGCCACAGTATGGAGTAGTGGCCGAACAAGGTCAAACCAATAACGTTGTGTGATCTCGCAAGTATACGTCAACCCGTTAAATCGCTGCCATATACGCCCATTGTTACAAATGCCGACTGTGACGCTTGCTAGCATTATGGCACCCCAATTTACGTTGTTATTTTTACCAGAAAAAACCCCTATGCCTACGGCCCAGGCCGTAGGCATAGCCCTGATTCCCGTCGGGATAGGCCTATGCCGACGGCCCCCGTAGGCATAGGGCCGTCGACATAATATTCGACGGTGTATCTCGGGATGCCGTCGGCATAGAAAAGCCGTCGACATAGATAATTTGCCGACGGTGTCCGTACATCTATGCCGACGGCCAGGGCCGTCGGCAAAGTTCGACGCTAACGGTGGCCGCCGTCAAGTGCTGCCCATAGAGGAGACGCCACGTGGCAGGGCTATGCCTACGGCGTAGCCGTAGGCATAGTTTCAAATCTATGCCGATGACTACGCTGTAGGCATAGCCCTGCCACGTGGCGGCGTCTACAAGCTCCGTAGGCAGGGCTTTGCCTACGGCTTGGCCGTCAGCATATATCTAAAACTATGCCTACGGCCGTGCCATAGGCATAGGTCCAGGCTATGCCGACGGCCTAACTGTAGGCATAGTTTTAGATGTATGCCGACGGCCTAACTGTAGGCATAGGCTCCACGTGTCGTCCTCTGGTAGCTCATGGTAGCCCTATGCCTACGGCTAAGCCGTAGGCATAGTTTTCGTCTGTTTTTTTTCTTTTTTCTGTTTGATTTCAATTCAAATTCCCAGCATATATATATGATGAAATAGACATACACAACATATATATGTATCATCCTCACAACAAACACCATCACAACAATATAAGTATCATGACAAACATAACCATCATCACAAACATAAGCATCTAAAGAAGCACACAAGTTATCTAAAAGACCATAAAAGACCACAAGTCATCTAAAGAACACAAGTTTATGATCACCACCACCGTCACCCAAAGGCTTAAGCACCAGGACATCCACCACCACCACCAAGGTCGTCACCGCCAAGTCCGCCGAAGCCTAGGTCATCACTGCTAGCGGCAGCGCTACCGCCAAGACCGCCACCGCCTCCATGGATAGGAGTGACCGGGCTCCGTGACTCGGGAGTGATGCCAAGACCAGCACCACCACCAACGGTAGATCCACCGGTTCCCTGGATGTTGAAAAGACATGTTAAGGGGATATATGATTGTGTTGAATAAACAGTATACTTTGGGTGAATAGTTTGAGATGTACTAACCGGCGAGGGGCCAGGGTTCTGTGTCAGAAACTCCTCAAAAGTAAGAAGCAATGGTTGTGGTGGAGGAGATGGTGCTGGTTGCAATTGAGGAACCCTGCCGGCCGCCATTTCCTCAAGGAAGTGTTGCATCATGCGATCCCTCTGCTGATGGTATGCATGAAGGCTCTCGTGCCACGCCATGGTCTCCTGGCGTGTGTACTCTGTGTAGGCCTACGGTATGACATGATGGTACTCACAAAACATCTCAATGCAGAAAATAAAGTGAGCAATGAAGATAAGAGGGAAAATACTTACAGAGTTTCGCTCAGCAAAGAGGGACTGTGACACCGCACTGGTCATGGACGTGCTCGTGCGCTGCCACAGGCTCGGGTTGGTAGCTCGGAGCTGTGTGTAGGAGATAGAAGGAGTGATCACAGCATCCAGAAACGATGACCGACCGTGCTTCTTCCCCATGCTCACCACCACCCCCTCGTCCAGATCCGCCGCAATGGGGTCAGGTGTGCCAGGATGTAAACTCAGATACCCCTCGGAGTAGGCCTTCTTATACTCCGCGGTCTTGCCGTAGTACTTGGCCTCGCCAGGCTTGGGCTTCCTTCGTGTATGGGCGATCTCCCACGCCTCCATGTGTGAGAGCGGCCGCTTCAGTTTCTCCTCCTACACCACCAAACAACCAAACAGAGGTTAGTCATACATAAGAAAGTGATGGTAAAAAGAAGAAAAATGTTTAATGTACATAGATATACCTCAAGTGTCTTGTGAAGAAAGTGGTTTCGGTTTCCCTGAGCCTGTATTCCCTCCCTGCCTCTGTTAGCCTTGTTTCTGATGCTCGTAGCCGCCCAAGCTCCATCATTATCACACCACAGATCCACCAATGCTGCCCAGGACTCGTCTTTTCCATAACACCAATTTGGACATACCTACATAATGAAAGCATACTGACATGTCAACACGAAATGATGAAATGTACCACAAACATTGGAAATAAAAATCTTTTATACTTACCGCCAAGTACTGGTGCCTCTCCAAGGTAATGTCCGTCCTCCGCGCTTCTTCCTTGGTCATCTTCACACCAAGAGCGTCGTGATAGTATGTCGAGATGGCCACCCAACGCACCTCGTACTGCATCTGGCGGGCCTTACTCTTGGCTTGGCAAAGCACGATCTGGTCGGCAATGGCCTTGTGCTTCGGAAGAGCTCGATAGTATTTCTACAATCATTCATGAAACCAGAATGGAAGAAGCCATGAGTTAAATCATTCATGAAACCAGAATGGACTTGTGCTTCTGAAGAGAACTCACCCAAAAATAAGTGATCACGGCCTTAGCATGGGTCTCATAATCCGCGTGGGGGCCGCTACCCGGTGGTCCCAGCTCGTGGCCAAAACCAGGCGGTCCGGGTGCCTGACTGGATCCGGACAATACAGCCCCGGCCAGTATACCTTCAGCAAGACAGTGATGAGGCCGTTGGGAATACGGGCCCCTTTAGGATATATCCAGTTGCTGCAAAAGAATGAAATATTAGCATGTGACAAGCAAAATAAAGTGAAATATAAGCATGTGACAAGCAAAATAATGAAATTATTATAAAGTGGCACTTACTTTTTCCCCGTGGGCTCGATGAGCCACTTCTGCTCCTCGATAGCAGGAATCTGCTTTGGTACCTTTGCGTTACCACGCACCCACCCCTTGTTGCCAACCCCCTCCCCGCCACCATCATCACCCCCGCCGCCACCACCCTCCTCCTCGCCTGCCTCCTCTTCCTCCTCGTTCCCCTCCCCAACCTCCTCCTCCTCGTCCCCACTGGTAGAAAAAGGGCATGTTGTCCCGGTTCGTAAGGGCCTTTTGTCCCGGTTCTGGAATCGGGACTAAAGGGTCGGTACTAACGCCCTGTCCCTTTAGTCCCGGTTCAATCCTGAACCGGGACAGATGGGTCTCCACGTGGCCTGTGCGCGGAGCCCAGGCAGGAGACCCTTTGGTCCCGGTTGGTGGCACCAACTGGGACCAATAGGCATCCATGCGTCAGCATTTCTGTGGTTGGGGTTTTTGTTTTTTTTTGAAAGGGGGGGGGGTTGGGGGTTTTGGAGGGTTAATTTAGGTGTTTCATATATTGTGTTAGCTAGCTATAATTAATAGAGAGAAGTGTCCTCTCTTATGTCCGTGCTTGGTCGACGCTACGTACTATACATACGTATAGAGAGGACTAGACACGCTAGCTAGCTAGTAAGCAAACGAAGGAAACAGAAGATTGTCATGAACATATATGCATACAGAGAGAAGTGATATCGACCACCTCTCCTTCTCCGAGAGATTGGTCGAACAACAAGTTCTCGTATATCTATCCGACACTACCGGCTACATATATACAATAATTATCTCTTACAAATATAATCATGCGACTCAGGGTCCACATAGTATTCTCCGTCTTCAGGGATCACGTGGTCAATAAAGAATGCCACCAATTCCTCTTGAATTGCTCGCATGCGAGCTGGTTCTAGGAGTTCATCCCGCTTCCGAAACATCTAATTTAAAGAAGGGGGTCAATACATATATATATGAATGAATGAAACTCAACACAAATGATGGTAATAAAATAAAATTGTGAATGTTGTTATTTACGTACTTCATATTGTTCGTCAGTGTAGCCCCGCTCACAGGTCGTGTGGCGGATGGACTCGCAAACGTAGTATCCACAGAAATCATTCCCTTGTTCCTACCACAACCACTTTACAAGAAATATAGGTCAATCAAATTGATAAGCAAGAATGCCAAATGGTATTCATGAAACTAGCGCTTGAATGACTAGTAGATGCGCGGAACATGCTACTATAGTACTTACTTTCGGGTGTCTAAATTGCAGCTCCTTCGGCAGTCCCGGAGCTTTTCTGGTGAATTTTCTCCAAACCCTGCCGGACAAAGAAAATAATTACTTGATATATCAGGAAATGAACAAAGTTGCTGATATGGTGGATAATGATCGATTTAACTTACTTCTCGAGTATTTGAGTCATGTCTGCATAGTCCTGGGGACCTTTTAGTCTTGAGTCTAAGACGGTTACTAGTCCCTGCTCAAGCTTAATCTCTAGGAGAATATAGTGGAAACTGCACACGCATGCATAACTCATCAATTACATTACTATAACCTTGACTAATATATAAGGGAAACCGAATACGTACACGACAGTAACACTCACTTGAAGTTGTAAGGAAAGAGTATTATATCTTTGTTTTCATATATTACCAATGATCGTAGCAAGTTGGCCTCGGTAGCTGCGGCATGAAATTTAACCTGAGTTGCATCTATGAGATATGTGTTAATGAACCCAATAGCACCGACTTGTCTTTTCTTCAATTCGGCGATCTTCAATCTGCATAATATAGTGAGGATGATTATAAATACATGCAATGAAAGAGCTGAGCTATATAAAGAGACTTAGTGACAGAAGTAGTACTACTTACAGACAGTAGCAGGCGACCGTTGTTTTATCGAGGGCCAATTGATTGAAAAACTGATAGAACTCCTCAAATGGAACAGGCAACAGTTCAATTCCAACGAGGTCATGCTCCTTTTTAACTTTCACATACAAAGTACTCCTCCCCCCCAGAGTCTCTGCAGATTTTCAAGTACCAATCATGCAATCTTCGCATCATCGTTGATAGAGATCTTTCATCTTTGACGAGAGGCTTCCCGTACTCGTATCTTTGTATCTGCACCTCCATGGGTTCATAATGTACATCGTCGGGCAGGTAATCTGCAAGATTGCTATAACCGGGCACCATCCTCGGATCATTAGCGACATTGTGGCTAGGAACCTTTAGCGGGAGGCACGATTGCTTCGCTTGTTCGCCGAGCTGGGCAATTTGTTTCCCAGCTCGTCGTTCTTTCAGCCTTTGATCACTGACAGTACTTACCGACCGCTCCGCTTCGGCAAATTCCTTTCCAATAATGCGCTCATAGTTTCCTTCGGGCGGAGACTTGGGTGGTTTTGTCAGGGCAGTCAGAGTGCGCTTCGCTTTCACCGGATCTACCTTCTCCTCCGGAAGTGGATGTCTCTTTTCTTTCAACCCTTGAAACACTACAAGAAATATGTCAACTTGTGACCACCACTATTGGTCACTGAATGGTCACAAATTTCCATTTGTGACCTTTTTGTGACCAAAACATAAGGTCAAAAGCTGGCCGTCATAAACTGACTATAGCGACCTTTCTTCTAGAATGGTTGAAGACGTTTACGACCAAAATATGCCTATTGTTCTGTTTTGGTCACTAGCAGCCTCCCTAGGCCATGTAGGCATCCAGCGTGGCAAGCTGATGTGGCACAAGATTCAGCCCGGTCCATTTCAGTGCTTTAGATGGGCCGAGCCCATTAATTCAGCCTTTTTAATATTTTTCCTGTCAATTTTTCTTCGATTTCATGGGCCTAGCCCAACATTATAGCCTTTTTATTTTCTGGGCCATGGCCTTTTTGGCTCAACAATTCCAGATTTTTTTTATAATTACATTTTTCTTTTCTTGTTTTAAGATGGGTCAATTGAGATGGGTCTCAATTGTAAGTTCTGGTAATTGGTCCCAGTTGTCAGGTTCTAGTAAGTGGGTCCCAATTGTCAAGGTCATATTCTTCAGATTTCAATTTCATAGTAAAAAATAGCCAGTATTTAAATTGGCAGACAAAAAAATACAAGTAGTACTTAAAATAACAACAGCCAAAATCAGTGTGGAGTTGTTACTCTATAAATAACACATAATACATCTTCAATCACTGTTTTACAAGCTCTATCTGTAACAACAACAGAATCAGTAAGGAGCTCTATGTGTAACAGCTACAGAATTTACAAGCTCTATGTGTCTTCAATCTTCTTCAACATGGAGCTCCTTCGGCACAAACTGGGCACCTGCAACATCACAGGAAGGCAATTTTAGTGCTCCATCAAAGAACCAAGTAAATTGCCCTCAATCATACAAACAAAGTAATATGTTGAAGAATAGGTTCAAATGAGAAGGCATCATGAAACTAGTGATACAACATGCAGAAAACACTACAATGTAATATTGTTGTAAGTTCATATCAGCGCAAAATTAGCACTATTATATAGAGCAAATGATATGCCCCCCTTTTAATAAAACTGTAGTGTATGCTAGTGACAAAACAAGGGATAGGACTAATATGATGTGCCAGATTGCCTGCAACAGTGCATGCATCTTCATATTTCAAAACGACCAATAGACTAGTTAGCTGGCAAAATACTAAAGAAGGCATAGACAGAAACGAAGGTAACATGCATCACATCAAAAAATAGTAAGCACTGAAGCTACATCATATCTACAGTAACATCACCAATCAGGTTGCATGTGTATGCTAGAAATCAAGAATCGAAAGGACTTCAACTTGTTTCGAATATCTTGCCTCTGTTGCTCCCAGTTCAGTAAAGAAATGGTCAAGCAGTGAGCGCTTCGCCTCATGGATTTAGCAGTGCACAATAGATTTCGTGATGGAGCTTAAATAGAATTCCTGCAAAAGAACAATAAAGAGCTATACAGTTAAGTAAGCATCCTTGGCTGTACAAATAAGTGGAGAGAACAATAAAGATCTATATAGTCTAGAATTTCGGTTGAGAAACAGTAACTTGATGTAAAGTCGCTTGAAAACAGAAAACACCTTACAAGCTTGTGAAGCTTACCATGATTTCAAAAGCAGGGGTTATCTAATCTTTTATGCCATCCTCCCAAAATTTGGCTAGATGATTCTGCAACTGTAGTTGTACCCAGCTGCTCAAAATATAAACATATAGATGAGTGCTTCTCACATGTCACCAGAGGTAAATAGCAATACACATAAATGAATGAACAGGGGCATATTCTACAGCAAGATGAACCAACAAAGATATATCTTGTAGCCTACAACAATCAAGTTAGAAATCACATCCATTTTGTAATTAAACAACACCTAAATATATACATGCACTACTTCAGGAAATTTATGACTAGGAGATGTATTAATAGAAGATTACGAACTAATGTACTTGTACTTGATCTAGTTAAATAAATGCAGATTAAGTTCCTGGTACAACCAACTCCAACTTATGCTACTAGCTATTGACAGAAAAACACACACAGAGAGAGAGAA
This sequence comes from Triticum dicoccoides, assembly GCF_002162155.2. Lineage (NCBI taxonomy): Eukaryota > Viridiplantae > Streptophyta > Magnoliopsida > Poales > Poaceae > Triticum > Triticum dicoccoides. The sequence continues at coordinate 67,409,659 of NC_041382.1, read as the reverse complement.
GGGGGGAGATCCAGCGACAATATGACTACAGCAGGCGACCCCGAGGGAAGATCAGTCACTCGACGCGGCATCAGCTTCAGGCACCTTCTTCTTGAAGATTTCTTCTTTGCCCCTGAAGAAGCATCCGCCAGCAGGCTTAGCGTGCCTACAATCTGCATCATCATGCATGCACAAGTGTGTCAGTTTCAACATAGTAGGCTAGCTTTATAAGGAAGAAAGGAACACTCCATCCATCCATCTGATGCAAATATTTGCACTAAAACTATGATGAACCTGCACCCAGAATTATATCTCTAGGAGAGAGGGCCCCGCTTGTACAACAACAATACCAACTAATAAAAGCTAATTAATAATCCTACTATATACTAGCATAAAAACCGAACAAGTACTTCCACTTCAATCAAGTGTGGACAAGTAACTGTTTAAGCAGGGACAGTTTCACAGCCCAATATTGATGTTGCTAAGAAGCCAAATATATAAATACGGAGCTGAAAGTGGTAACATATACATATACCTTCAGTACAACCTCCTCAAAGCACTACTCCACATTCACTTTGGTCTTCACAATGCATTCCAGATAGACATAAAGTCAATGCCTTCCTTCTTGATGACCACCCCCTCGCTCTCCTGCCAAACCCAACATCTAAATTCAGCTCTTAAACACAGACATGAATAAATCGACACGAGAAACCTACTATGCAACATGCCTCAACAAAATACAGACAATAAAGTAGTACTTGTGTCAAGCTGGTCTACTTAATCATGTATAACTGAAAACACAAGCATGTAAGCTGACGTGTAGTTCACATATACTAGGAAATTATATATGTACACTTGTTCAGTGCATATATATGTACTGTAAGGCTTCCCTGAAGTGACATTAATGAGGACCAAACATATACAGGCCCTTGGAAATAGAAGTTACATTCAGTTCACCATTGCATTAAAACCTACATGATGTAGTGAAAAATAACAAGAAAAGGTTTTCTAGTTATTAACAGGGCAAAAATTGATAAGTAGGAAGCTAGTCACATCAGGTAAAAAGTTAAGTAGCACAGTTTTCAATTTTAAGAAGCATAAATGCAAGCCAGTCCTAGATACTGTTCTTGGATGTTATCAGGACTCAAGCTGTAGAGTACAAAAAAAATGCAAAGGCAGATTAACAGACGCTTGCATTTGTATTGGGTTAGGTCAATCACAGATTTTCGGATGGAAAGAGCGTGTTGCTTGCATTCTTGCGCACGAGGGTGGTGCAGACATTCTCAACCTCCTGCAGCGCCCGGTGCATCGACAGGCCGACATCCAGCAGCAGAACCAGCCCCTCCTACACGACAATCGGCGAATCAAAGCCGTCATCGTAACATAAGTTATTAGGCTCCAATACACAGGCTCACAATTTGACATTCACACCACATCACTACGGATCTATCAGTTTAGCAATTGACATTTTTTTGAACAAGGATAAAATCACCCCTTTACTTTACTTGGAACTGAAAACTATGACACGAGCAGGAGTAGTCCCACTCACATCACTCTACATATAGTATGGTAATTATAACACCAATTCTCATGCAAGTCAAGAACCGGGCTAGTTCATATATCTCATGAATCGAGAACTATGATACGGGCAGTAGTAGTACCACTCACGCCACTACTGTATATTACCACCAACTTTCATGCCCGTGCAAGAACCCGACTAGTTAACATCCAGTCACTAACTACCGAAACCAGTGTGTCTGAACCTGAAGGACTGCATGAGAATTGGGTCAAGTTGGAGCGTGATAGAGCTATACTCGTCTTGGAGCGTGATTGACCCGCTTCCAGTGCGTCTGAACAAGAGTAGAGAAGTATATACCTCTCAGCTCACGTCTAAATGAGACTAGAGAAGTATGAAAGGGCACATTCTATAATAAGTTGATAACAGTCACAGCAGCATCAGGAAATTGTTCAGCGAGAACAGTATGAAAGGGCACATTCTATTCGAACCAAGACGAGTGAGCACAGCGAGCACGATCTTGGCACCGCAAATCGAATACAGCAGGACGGCGTGAACAATCGAGTCAGATCTTGTAGCGGGACCAGAGCGGTGAGCAGAAGTAGCAGGGCTGGGAGGACGCATACCAGCCATGGAGGCGCTTGTGGAGGTTGACGGTGTACTCCCTCGTGACAACCTCCTCCTTCCTCGGCGCTCCGCCCTTCTTCTCCTGGAGACGGGAACGGCCTCTCCGTCTTGCCCCCCGCAGCGGCGGTGGCGGCCGCGGATGCGTGGTGGTGGTGGATGAGACAGAGGAGACCGAGGAGGTGTCGTCGCCGTCCTCCGGCGGGACAGGGAGGCAAAGGCGCTCGGGAACGGAGCTGGTCGTGAGGAGGAGATCGAGGCTTGGGACTCTGGGTGCTGGACGCGGGCGCGTGCGGTTGAAGAAGAAGGGAGGGGTTGGATCGGAGGGCGCCACCACGGATCGGGGTCTGGATGTAGGACGGAGAGCCGGAGGTTGGGATCTGGATTGGGTGCGAGAGAGAGTGAAACGGCCGGTGTGGAAGGACGGTGGGAGACGATGGGAGAGCGATGCGGTGGGAGCCGCCATCTTCGATCTGGATCGGGGAAAGGAAGAGAGAGAGGTTGCTGTGGCGGTGGCGGATCTGGCCGTGGACTGACCTCGTCGGCTCGATCTAGTGCCATGGGAGAGAGGGAGAGGTGCGGTACAGAGTGCTGGCCGGGGAAGGATCAACGGCGGTGGGGGTGAGAGGAGGACGGCAGGATTCCCGCTTGAGGTGGCGGCGGCAAGGGAGGAATGCAGCGCTAGGGTTCGCGCGAGAGAGAGGAGGTCACGAGGGATGGGGTTGGGTGGGGTTCGAGAGAGGGGGGGTTTGCTGCCGTGGGTTGGATGGATGGACGGATGGACGGTCAGATGGATGCCATGTCACCGATCCAAGCCACAAGTAATTCCACCAATCAGAATTAAGTTTTTGTAGGGTTTTTTCTCCTTTTTTTCTCTTATAGGGCAAATGTCTAATGTTATGTCAAAATTCATGGCAAAGTTTGTCCAAATGATCTCATATTTTGCATAAGTGTGCATATTGGAATGACAAACAATGTTGCTAAAGGGAATTTTCATTTTCTTTGCACAAAAATTTTATTTTCCATTTTTCGAGTGCCCCAAAAGAGGGTTTTTTTGTGAAGGACCTACCATTTATTTGTTGCAAAATTGTACCAAATCAATTTTCTAAAATACTAGGCCATATTTAATGCACAATTGACAAAATGATTGGGTGTAAAAAGTTTTGATCCACCTCCTGTGAAAAATACAAATTTCCGCCGATTCGGTAGGAAGCGGGTCAAATTTGAATTATAGCTGCCTTGTAGTTTGCTCTTTATTTTTTCCAAAAATCATTTCTGGGTACATAAGTATCTATTTAATCAGAGAAACACCAAAAAAATTCCAAGATTCAACCACTAGCTAGGAACGGTCATTCCCGCCATTTTGACCGCATTTTGAAACGGGTATAAAAAATTCAAAAAAAATCAAAAAATTGGGAAACCTTCGCATTGTGTCATTATATGTGGCCAAGTTCACAGGAAAAATAATAAACTTGTAATACGTCAATTATTTTTAAAAAGTGTTCTCAGAAACGAGCTATCACGCGTGAAGATTCATGGCTTTCAAGACAAATGATCAATCTTATGGCCACATTCATGGCATAGTTTGTTCAAATGATCTCATATTGTGCACAAGGGTGCATATTGGAATTCCAAACAATGTTGCCTAAGGGACTTTTTATTTCCTTTGCACGAAAAATTCATTTTCCATTTTTCGAGTGCCCGAATTGAGTTCTTTTTGTGGAGGCCTACCATATATTTGTTGCAAAATTGCACCAAATCATTTTTATAAAATACTAGGACATATTTGATTCACAATTGACCAAATGGTTGGGTGTCAAAAGCCTTTATCCACCTCTGGTTAAAAAGACAAATTCCCGCCGATTCAGCAGGAAGCGGGTCAAATTTGAACTGCAGTTGCCTCATAGTTTGCTCTTTATTTTTTCAAAAAATCATTTCTAGATACATAAGTATATGTTTAATCAGAGAAACATCAAAAGTTTTCCAAGATTCAACCACTAGCTATGAACGGTCAAACCCGCCGTTTTCATCGCATTTTGAAACGGGCATAAAAAATTCAAAAAAATCAAAAAAATTGGGAAACCTTCATATTCTGTCATTATATGTGACCAAGTTTCCAGGAAAAATAATAAACTTGTAATACGATAATTATTTTAAAAAAGTGTTCTCAGAAACGAGCTATCACGCGTGAAGATTCATGGCTTTCAAGCCAAATGATCAATCTTATGGCCACATTCATGGCATAGTTTGTTCAAATGATCTCATATTGTGCACAAGGGTGCATATTGGAATTCCAAAAAATGTTTCCTCAGGAACTTTTTATTTTCTTTGCACGGAAAATCTATTTTCCATTTTCCGAGTGCCCGAATTGAGTTCTTTTTGTGAAGGACCTACCATATATTTGTTGCAAAATTGGACCAAATCATTTTTCTAAAATACCAGGCCATATTTGATTCACAATTAACCAAATGGTTGGGTGTCAAAAGCCTTTATCCACCTCTGGTGAAAAAGACAAATTCCCGCCGATTCAGCAGGAAGCGGGTCAAATTTGAACTGCAGTTGCCTCATAGTTTGCTCTTTATTTTTTCAAAAAATCATTTCTAGATACATAAGTATATGTTTAATCAGAGAAACATCAAAAGTTTTCCAAGATTCAACCACTAGCTAAGAACGGTCAAACCCGCCGTTTTCACCGCATTTCGAAACGGGCATAAAAATTCAAAAAAAAATCAAAAAATTGGGAAACCTTCGCATTCTGTCATTATATGTGACCAAGTTTCCAGGAAAAATAACAAACTTGTAATACGGCAATTATTTTAAAAAAGTGTTCTCAGAAATGAGCTATCATGCGTGAAGATTCATGGTTTCAAGCCAAATGATCAATCTTATGGCCACATTCATGGCATAGTTTGTTCAAATGATCTCATATTGTGCAAAAGGGTGCATCTTGGAATTCCAAATAATGTTGCCTAAGGGAGTTTTCATTTTCTTTGCACGAAAAATTCATTTTCCATTTTTTGAATGCCCAAAATGAGTTTTTTTGTGTGAAGGAGCTACCATATATTTGTTGCAAAATTGGACCAAATCATTTTTATAAAATATTAGTCCATATTTAATGCATAATTGACAAAATGGTTTGGTGTCAAAAGTTTTGATGCACCACTTGTGAAAAAGACAAATTTTTGGCGATTCAGTAGGAAGTGGGTCAATTTTGAACTGCATCTACGTTATTGTTTGCTCTTTATTTTTTCCAAAAATCATTTCTAGTTACATAAGTATCTATTTAATCATAAATACATGGTTTGGTGGCGATACGTCGAGGTTTCGATGTGGCCCAGGGCCCCAACTCCAAAGCGCGTAAACTCGCATGCCCGCCGCGTGGTCACCGCGTGACCTTGGCATTGACATGCTTTCTAGGAGGTCTAGGCATGTCTAGTGGGTTGGGTACTCCCCAGGTAGGTGCTAGGAAGAAAATTACAACAGAAGAATCTCACGAGGAGACTGACCTATGCTCAAAGATGAATTAGCAGCCAAGTGTTTGATTAGCGGTACGGGAAATGCACATGGCCAATGGGCGTGAGTTTTGGCTGAGGATGATCATCTACTAAGGATAATGTCTTCACAAATTTTTAGCTCAAAAGGAGGATCCTAGGTGGTACTTGCTTTGCAAAGTACCACGCTGGACAAAAATATGAATGTTGAAGCTGGGCTCAAAATAATGAATGGATTGAGCTGAAATTTGGTGGAGGATGGTTATTTGGGCATACGAAAGCATTGTAGAAAATTGATACCATTTGGACATGCCAAAGTAGTACTTCCTTCACAATGCTCTTCTATGGACAAAAACTTGGGAAAACTAGTGAGAGAGATTGGATGAATTAAATGAGCTAAAAATTGGTGTAGGTAAGTTACATAGGTATGGTCATGCACTGGTAATTTTCAAATCATTTGGGTAATCCTAGCTAGTACTTACTTCACAAAGCTTCTCTCGAGGTAGAAACTTTGGAAATTTCTTGAGAAAGATTTACTAGGAAAATTGAGCTGAATATTATCATGTGGCAATGATTTGGGTATGGAAGAGTGCCCGAAAAGTTTGAGGGTAATAGGAGGGGTCTATATAACACTTGCTTTGCAACGTGCCAATTTGGCCATAAAATATAAATTGAACCTAGGCTCACATAGATGATTTGACTGAGCTGCAATTTGGAGGAGGGTGATAATTTGGGCATATGAAGGAACTGTATAAATTTCATGTCATTTCGATATATAAAAAAGGTACTTCCTTCACAATGCTTCTATGTGGACAAAAACTTTGGAAATTTGTCGAGGAAGATTTGCTAGGCAAATGGAGCTGTATTTTGTCATGCGGTAATGATTTGGATAGGAAAGAGTGCCCAACAATTCTGAGGGCAATCAAGAATATATAAATAGCACTTCCTTCATAAAGTGCTGTTGTGAACAGAATAGGAAAATGAATATTGTTGAATTAGTTTTGAACTAGGCAAGGAAGGATTTTACATATTTGATGAATATATGACCCAAAGAATTTATGAGATTTTTTTGGGAATTTTGGGAATGACAAAAATATAGGTTGCTTCACAACCTAGGGTAAAAACTGCCACATGGACATCACACATAGGCAAAACTGATGAGGTGGCGCCTAGTCACAGCAACCCACCACAATTTACAAGGTTATGACCATCTATATTGGTCATGATCAGCTAGAAATAAGGCAGCAGACCAGTGCTATCTGCTTTATGACCATTTCGTGTAAGGAAATTACGACCTTTCTGACCAAAATGGTCGTTATAGTTTAGGTTTTGGAGCCCCCTGAATAACTTTTGACCAATTGGTCTGAAATGGTCATAGATCTATGACCAATTCTTCTAGGGTCACTAACAGAAGGTCACAAGTTGACATATTTCTTGTAGTGAAACCAGTCATCCACTTCGGTTCGTGCGATCTCGGCGTTCTCCTCCGGGGTCCTCTCGTATGGTAACTTCTCTGGAGTCTTCAGAGAAGGACCGAATCTGTATGTCCTCCCACCTCTGGCTGTACTGCTAGACGCCGGCCGAGCAGACGGAGCCGTTGTCTTCTTTACTTGCTTACGAGGCGGAGGAGAAGGACTACGACGCGCTAGAGCAGCCAGAGCGGCGGCAGGTCTCTTCCGCCCTTGCTGACGAGGCGGAGAAGGAGGAGGCTGGCTGCTCGAGCGCGTCGGCGCAGGCGGAGAAGGAGGCGGAATGCCGCCACGCACTGGAGAAGGAGCCGGTCGAGTGCCCTGATCGTCACTCGCCGGAGGAGGAGGCGGAGTGCCCTGACTCGCCGGAGGAGGAGGCAGTGGAGGAGGCGGAGTGCCCTGACTTGCCAGAGGAGGAGGAGGAGGCGGAGGCGTCCAATTCGGAAGGTTGATGAGCTCCTTCCGCTATAGGCATGGAGTCTTCAGAGCAGACCCTAGCCTAGTCTCCCCTTCACCGGTAGGGTGGTCAAGCTGGAGGTCCTCAAATCCCTCCGTTATTTCATCCACCATCGCCCTAGCATATCCTTCTGGAATCGGCCGGCAGTGAAAAGTTGCATCGGGTTCAGTAGGATAAACAGAGCCAACAGCCGCCTTAACCTTCAAATTCATCCATTGCGTCATAAGGTGGCAATTTTGAGACTCCGTGATAGCATCCACGGGATAGCTGGCAGGAGCCGTCAAGGCATGCTCCGGCTGAAGCATCTCGGTGGAAGCCACGCTGCTTCTCCGCTGAGATGGCGGGGTAGCTTCGGGGGAAGCTTCGGCAGTATGTTTGCTGCGATTTGCTTCTCGTTCCTCTATCGCTTGTACCCTTGCTTGCAGCGCCTGCATTTGGGTCTGCTGCACTTTTTTCCTCCTCTCATGGGATTTGTAACCGCCTGCGTCCAGAAACCCAACCTTCCACGGAATGGAGCCTGGCGTGCCTCGTATCCGTCCAGGGTGCTCAGGATTCCCGAGGGCCATTGTGAGCTCGTCGTTCTCTCTGTTTGGAAAGAACGTCCCTTGTTGCGCTGCTTCGATATAGTGCTGAAGCTTCCTGACTGGTATGTCCATTTGATCGTTCGTCCAAATGCACTTCCCTATTACAGGGTCCAAGGTTCCGCCAGCCCCGAAGAACAAAGTCCGGCAACAGTCTGGCCAGTTAATTGTCTCTGGTTCGATCCCTTTATCAACCAGATCATTCTCAGTCTTGGCCCACTTAGGCCGGGCTACGAGGTAGCCACCTGACCCCATGTGATGGTGATGCTTCTTCTTTGCAGCATTTTGCTTGTTTGTCGCCGACATCTTCTTACTCTTTTCCGATGTCTTGTGGGCCACAAATGCAGGCCAGTGATCTCTGATCTTCTCATATCTGCCCTTGAATTCTGGTGTCTCATTATTTTCGACAAACTTATTCAGCTCTTTCTTCCACCTCCTGAATAGTTCTGCCATCCTCTTAAGAGCAAAAGACTTGATTAATTGCTCTTTAACTGGCTTCTCTGGATTATCCTCTGGCGGTAGGGTGAAATTTGACTTCAGCTCGGTCCAAAGATCATTTTTCTGCATATCATTGACATAAGACTCCTGAGGGTCTTCTGTAGCCGGCTTAAACCATTGCTGGATGCTGATCGGGATCTTGTCCCTAACCAAAACCCCGCACTGAGCAACATATGCGCTCTTTGTCCGGAGGGGTTCAATCGGTTGGCCGTCGGGCGCGATTGCTATGATCTCAAACTTTTCATCCGAGCTCAACTTTTTCTTCGGGCCTCATCTCTTTACCGAAGTTGTGCTCGATCTGGAGGGCTAGAAAAAAGAACAAAGACTTAATTAATATGTGTACATACCAAAACAATGAATGCATCAATTAGCAAGTCAGCAGAAGCTTAACTAATATATATACCTGGCCGGACTCGGTTCGGTCACCGGAGACGTCATCACGGCCTCCTTCTTGCACTGGCATTGGGTCACCGGAGCCGTCCTCAAGATCTCCTTCTTGCACCGGCATTAGGTCACCGGAGCCATCATAATCAGCTGCTTCCAGACCATCGATCTTGTTGAGAAACAACGAGCAGATGACATCACTTCCTCGTGCGATTATGTCCCCCAACAACTCTTCTTGTACTTCGTCTCGGGCGGTGTCCATAGTTTCTACAAATATTGACAACATGGCAATTATTATTCAAACATGACAGATGGATATATTAGTGGCAAAAACGTAGAACTAATATTAATTAGTGGCCTCGACGCTACTTCTCTAGGGTTTGGGGTGGCCTCGACGCAACTTCTCTAGGGTTTGGGGTGGCCTCGACAACGCTTCAAGGATAAAAAAAGAAGAGGAAGAAGAAGGAAAAAAGAGGAGAAGAAAGAATAGAGGAGTTCTTACTCTTCTATTCTTTCTTCTCCTCTTTTTTTCTTCTTCTTCCTCTTTTTTTTATCGGGAACGAGGGTCGTCGAGGGTCACCGAGCGATAGAGGAAACCCTAAATAGCAAGTATCGTGGGTGTGAGATACATGTGGCCGTCGGTGTCGGACACTACATCCACGTCCCACAAGTGACGTGGGCGTCGAAGCCCGCGCCACTTGTGGGACGTGGATGTAGTGTCCGACACCGACGGTACATGTATCTCACACCGACGATACTTTCTATTTAGGGTTTCTCCTCTACCGCTCGGCGACCCTCGACGACCCTCGTTCCCGATAAAAAAAAATAGGATCGCCGAGGGGTCAGGAGGATCGCCGATTCTTTCTTCTCCTCTTCTTTTTTCTTCTTCCTCTTCTTTTTTTATCCTCTTCTTCCTCTCATGTCCGAGAGGATCGCCGAGGGGTCGGGAGGTTGCCTAGTGTCAAAGGATTCAACAAAACCATGTCTTCATCATTAGGCGAAAGTAACATGTGCATGATGGTACGAAGCTCTCCAAAGTTATTTTGGAACGGAGTCCTAGATAAGATAATTTGCTTTTTGGTACAAAGTTCAGCAAGAACCTTCCAAATATCGTTATTTGGAAGGCCTTTGCTGAAATTCATACAAAAAGGCAAATTATCCTATCCGGGACACCATTCCAAAATAACTCTGGAGGACTTCGTCATGCCCTGGTTACTTCCGGCTAATGATGAAGCCATGGATTTCTTCAATACTTTGACACTAGGAAACATCTCTCGACCCCTCGGTGATCCTCGAACCCTTGATGACCCTGGAACCCTCGACCCCTAGACGACCCTGGAACCCTCGACCCTCGACCCCTCGACCCTATAGAACCCTCGAAGAAAGGAATAGCTAGAGGAGAAGATCGAAGAAAGAAAGAAGAAAAAAAGAGGAGAAGAAGAAAGGAATAGTGGATCCTATTTTCTCTTCTTCTCCACTATTCCTTTCTTCTTCTCCTCTTCTTTTCCTTCTTTTTTCTTCTTCTTATTTATTTCTCCTCTTCTTCCTCTCCCCTCTCGGCGACCCTAGACCCCCTCTCGACCCTCGACCCCTCTTTTTTTTTCTTCCTCTTCTTTTTTATCCTCTTCTTCCTCTACCGCTCGGCGACCCTCGACGACCCTTGTTCCTGATAAAAAAAGAGGAAGAAGAAAAAAAAAAGAGGAGAAGAAAGAATAGAGGAGATCTTCTCCTCTATTCTTTCTTCTCCTCTTTTTTTCTTATTGCTCTTCTTTTTTATCCACTTCTTCCT
>NC_041382.1:67398110-67398636 GCF_002162155.2 Triticum dicoccoides | reverse complement strand
ATCATCATCTATCATCCCCCCTCTCATGTTCGACGACCCTCGACCCCTTGGCCGCCCTCTCGACACACCCACGACCTAAAATGACCTAAAATGAAAATAACCTAAAATTCACTAAAGTTATCGATGACCCTCTAGACACACCCACGAATAAGAAAATATATCATCTTCGTCATCTCCTCTTCTTTGCATATTCACATAGCCACATACACATACATAGCCACATACATATTCATCTATAAATAAAAAAAACATCATAGGTACAATTCATATCGACATTTATACATACATGAAGAAAATTATATGTACATCGTGAACAAAAAGATCATCGAGCAAAATTATTTTCCATGAACATACATATAGCCACATTCATATAGAACTTTTCTGAACATATATAGATGATTTTCTAAAAATGTAACTTTTGCATATATGAACATATATACATAGAGAAAATACATGCATATATAGCCATATCCATAAACAGAGAGCAGCGGCGGCAATGGGTGGCGTCGTCGGTGACGGGGATGGG
>NC_041382.1:67391009-67396595 GCF_002162155.2 Triticum dicoccoides | reverse complement strand
GTTTTTTTGATTTGTTTTTTGCATTATTTATTTTCTTTTGTTTTTTGCTTTAATTTTTAATTCTATTTGCTTTTAGGTTAGCAAAATTATAAACTTTCTGTTAGTGCCATTAGTTTTAGAAAAATTATAAACTTTCTGTTAGTGCCATTAGTTTTCAAATTTGAATAGTTAAAATTTGAATTCTTTGAAAAATGTTTGAATCACAAGTTTGTGATTAACTTACTAAAAAAATGAGAATAGATGCGCTTATAGAGAAAATTCAACCTAAATTCCTAGTAAATTTCTATGAATTTCAGAGAAATTCACTATGAATTTAGGTTAAACTTTTCTCTACTAGGGCATCTATTTTCACTTTGAGAGGAGCTCAACAAGGCAGAGTGGGAAGGGCTTATAAACCGGTGTGAGCCCCCTTCGGTTGGCGAGGTGGGACTAAACTCTGCCCGCAACGAGGACCAATCCTTTAGTCCCGGTTTGTGGCACAAACCGGGACTAATGGTCATGGGCCAAGGGTGAGGAGCAAAATTATAAATTTTCTGTTAGTGCCATTAGTTTTAGAAAGTTGAAAGTTGAAAATTGGCATGGGCCAGGGACTAATGGTCATGGTATTACGAGGGCCGAACCATAAGACATGAAAGTATTTCAAATGAACTCTGAAAAAGTTGAAAGTTGGCATGGTATCATAATTTCATCCACATAGCATGTGCATGTACAAAACAGACAATGGTAGCATGTTCGTGTGTTACAAAGTTGGCATGGTATCATCATAATAGTTGCGGGAGAAAGTCTTCACTTTTTCTTTGCTTGTGTCATTTGCTTATTGCGCCGTAACCATGGATAATCTTCATTGTTTATCAGGATGCTTGGGTCAACCTTGACATTGAAGGGAGGAATTTCATGAAACTTTTCATAATCTTCAAACATGTGTGTTTTGCCGTCCACTCCCAGGATGTCCCTTTTTCCTGAAAGAACTATGTGGCGCTTTGGCTCATCGTATGATGTATTCACTTCCTTATCTTTTCTTTTTCTCGGTTTGGTAGACATGTCCTTCACATAGATAACCTGTGCCACATCATTGGCTAGGACGAACGATTCGTTAGTGTACCCAAGATTTTTCAGATCCACTGTTGTCATTCTGTACCATGGGTCTACCTGTACCCCGCCGCCTAAGAGATTGACCCATTTGCACTTAAACAAAGGGACCTTAAAATTAGGTCCGTAGTCAAGTTCCCATATGTCCACTATGTAACCATAATATGTGTCCTTTCCGCTCTCGGTTGCTGCATCAAAGCGGACACCGCTGTTTTGGTTGGTGCTCTTTTGATCTTGGGCGATCGTGTAAAATGTATTCCCATTTATCTCGTATCCTTTGTAAGTCAATACAGTCAAAGATGGTCCCCTGGACAACAAGTACAACTCATCACAAACAGTGTTGTCACCTCTGAGACGTGTTTCCAACCAACTGCTGAAAGTCCTGATGTGTTCACATGTAATCCAGTCGTCGCACTGCTCCGGGTGTTTGGAGCGCAGACTGTTCTTGTGTTCATCGACATACGGGGTCACCAAGGTAGAGTTCTGTAGAACTGTGTAGTTTGCTTGAGACCAAGAATATCCATCCCTGCATATTATTGAGTCTCTTCCAAGAGTGCCTTTTCCAGTCAGTCTCCCCTCATACCGCGATTTAGGGAGACCTATCTTCTTAAGGCCAGGAATGAAGTCAACATAAAACCCGATAACATCCTCTGTTTGATGGCCCATGGAGATGCTTCCTTCTGGCCTAGCACGGTTACGGACATATTTCTTTAGGACTCCCATGAACCTCTCAAAGGGGAACATATTGTGCAGAAATACGGGCCCCAAGATGACAATCTCGTCGACTAGATGAACTAGGACGTGTGTCATGATATTGAAGAAGGATGGTGGGAACACCAGCTCAAAACTGACAAGACATTGCGCCACATCACTCCTTAGCCTTGGTACGATTTCTGGATCGATCACCTTTTGAGAGATTGCATTGAGGAATGCACATAGCTTCACAATGGCTAATCGGACGTTTTCCGGTAGAATTCCCTCAATGCAATCGGAAGCAGTTGCGTCATAATCATGTGGCAGTCATGAGACTTTAGATTCTGAAACTGTTTTTCTAGCATATTTATTATTCCCTTTATATTCGACGAGAAGCCAGTCGTGACCTTCATACTGAGCAGGCATTCAAAGAAGATTTCTTTCTCTTCTTTCGTAAGAGCGTAGCTGGCAGGACCTTTATACTGCTTCAGAGGCATGCCGTCTTTTTTGTGCAAACGTTGCAGGTCCTCCCGTGCCTCAGGTGTATCTTTTGTCTTCCCATATACGCCCAAGAAGCCTAGCAGGTTCACGCAAAGGTTCTTCGTCACGTGCATCACGTCGATTGAGGAGCGGACCTCTAGGTCTTTCCAGTAGGGTAGGTCCCAAAATATAGATTTCTTCTTCCACATGGGTGCGTGTCCCTCAGCATCATTCGGAACAGCTAGTCCACCGGGACCCTTTCCAAAGATTACGTAGTGTAAATCATTGACCATAGCAAGCACGTGATCACCGGTGCGCATGGTGGGCTTCTTCCGGTGATCTGCCTCGCCTTTGAAATGCTTGCCTTTCTTTAGACATTGATGGTTGGTCAGAAGAAATCAACGATGGCCCAGGTACACATTCTTCCTGCATTTGTCCAGGTATATACTTTCAGTGTCATCTAAACAGTGCGTGCATGCGTGGTATCCTTTGTTTGTCTGTCCTGAAAGGTTACTGAGAGCGGGCCAATCGTTGATGGTCACGAATAGCAACGCCTTAAGGTTAAATTCCTCCTGTTTGTGCTCATCCCACGTACGTACACCGTTTCCATTCCACAGCTGTAAAAGTTCTTCAGCTAATGGCCTTAGGTACACATCAATTTCGTTGCCGGGTTGCTTAGGGCCTTGGATGAGAACTAGCATCATAATGAACTTCCGCTTCATGCACATCCAAGGAGGAAGGTTATACATACATAGAGTTATGGGCCAGGTGCTGTGATTGCTGCTCTGCTCCCCGAAAGGATTAATGCCATCCGCGCTTAAAGCAAACCATACATTCCTTGGGTCCTTTGCAAACTCATCCCAGTACTTTCTCTCGATTTTTCTCCACTGCGACCCGTCAGCGGGTGCTCTCAACTTCCCATCTTTCTTTCGGTTCTCACTGTGCCATCGCATCAACTTGGCATGCTCTTCGTTTCTGAACAGACGTTTCAACCATGGTATTATAGGAGCATACCACATCACCTTCGCAGGAACCCTCTTCCTGGGGGGGCTCGCCGTCAACATCACCAGGGTCATCTCGTCTGATCTTATACCGCAATGCACCACATACCGGGCATGCGTTTAGATCCTTGTATGCACCGCGGTAGAGGATGCAGTCATTAGGGCATGCATGTATCTTCTCCACCTCCAATCCTAGAGGGCATACGACCTTCTTTGTTGCGTATGTACTGTCGGGCAATTTGTTATCCTTTGGAAGCTTCTTCTTCAATATTTTCAGTAGCTTCTCAAATCCTTTGTCAGCCACAGCATTCTCTGCCTTCCACTGCAGCAATTCCAGTACGGTACCGAGCTTTGTGTTGCCATCTTCACAATTGGGGTATAACCCTTTTTTGTGATCCTCTAACATGCGATCGAACTTCAGCTTCTCCTTTTGACTTTCGCATTGCGTCCTTGCATCGACAATGACGCGGCGGAGATCATCATCATCGGGCACATCGTCTGGTTCCTCTTGATCTTCAGCAGCTTCACCCGTTGGAACATCATTGGGCACATCGTCTGGTTCCTCTTGATCTTCACCAGCTCCCCCCGTTGCAGCATCACCGTATTCAGGGGGCACATAGTTGTCATCATACTCTTCTTCTTCGCCTCTTCCATCATAACCCCTATTTCTCCGTGCCTCGTCCAAACATTATAGTGTGGCATGAAACCCTTGTAAAGCAGGTGGGAGTGAAGGATTTTCCGGTTAGAGTAAGACCTCGTATTCCCACATCACATAAAACCATTCTGCTTGTTTGCCTCAGCCGCATCGAGAAACTCATGCACGCCCTTAATGTACTCGAGGGTGTGTCTGTCACCGTATATCCATTGCCGGTTCATCTGCGTGCATTATATATAATTAAGTGTCCAAATTAATAGAAGTTCATCATCACATTAAAACCAAAGTGCATACATAGTTCTCATCTAACAACATATATCTCTCTAGAGCATCTAATTAATTAAACCATACATTGAAACTATGTAAAATATTTCAATGCGAAAACAAATGCGATCATAATCGCAACCAAGGTAACAATTGATCCAACGGCATAATGATACCAAGCCTCGGTATGAATGGTATATTTTCTAATCTTTCTAATCTTCAAGCGCATTGCATCCATCTTGATCTTGTGATCATCGACGACATCCGCAACATGCAACTCCAATATCATCTTCTCCTCCTCATTTTTTTTATTTTTTCCTTCAACAAATTGTTTTCTTCTTCAACTAAATTTAACCTCTCGATAATAGGGTCGGTTGGCATTTCCGATCCACATACATCCTACATAAATAAAATCTATGTCACGTTGGTCGGCATAATTTTTATAAACAATAAATGAACCAATAGCTATAAAGATAATATATATACCACATCCGAATCATAGACAGGACGAGGGCCGACACCAAAACCATCGCACTATATAAGATGCAATAATAAAAGTAAGAAAATAATACAAGTATCTATGTAAACATACAAGTAAGAATATTTTTCCTTTCAGAAAAAAGATAAAACAAGAGGCTCACCACGATGGTGCCGGCGATGAGCTCGGCGCGGGTGATCGACGGCGGTGAAGACGGGGACGGGGCGTGACGGACCACTAAACCTAGACAAATATTATGGAAAATGGAGCTTGGATGTCGAGCTTGGAGAGGAGAAAGCTTAAGTAGTGTGGCTCGGGCATTCCATCGAACACCTTGTGTGCATAGGAGGTGAGCTAGAGCACCACCAAGCCCTCTCCCCCTCGGCCAGAGAAAAATAGAGCACTGGGGTGCTCTGCTCGCGAGCGAGGGGTATATATAGGCACCTCATTGGTCCCGGTTGGTGACATGAGCCGGGACTAAAGAGGAGCCTTTGGTCCCGGTTCAAGCCACCAACCGGGACCAATGGTGGTGGGCCAGGAGCGAGGCCCATTGGTCCCGGTTCATCCCACCAACCGGGACCAAAAGGTCCAGATGAACCGGGACCAATGGCCCACGTGGCCCGGCCGGCCCCTGGGCTCACGAACCGGGACCAATGCCCACATTGGTCCCGGTTCTGGACTGAACTGGGACTAATGGGCTGACCCGGCCTGGACCAAAGCCCTGTTTTCTACTAGTGCCCCCTCCCCAACTTCCTCCTCCTCCTCCCGAACCTCCTCGTCCTCTTCCTCCTCGTTAGAGGGTACCTCACTAGAGGAGTGCCTTGAAGGAAACACCCCTAAGTCGGTGAGGGTGCGCTGTTTCTGGCCGCGACCCCCTGTAGTGGCTCTCCCCCCACCCCCTCGCCCTCTAGGGGCTCTCCCCCCGC
>NC_041382.1:67389152-67390741 GCF_002162155.2 Triticum dicoccoides | reverse complement strand
GGGGGGGGGAGGAGGATTACGTGCTCGACCACTCCGACTAGGCATGTTGACGACCTTGCGTAGGAAACCCACGCCGTCAGCCTTCCCCTTGCCCATGTTCCACAAACCTGCATTGAAAAGAGAATAAACAATTAATACATTAAAATGAAGGAAAAGGCATAATAATAAGGAATAATAAACACATTAATAAAAAGATGGGTCCTAATCCCACCCGACGATGTGTAGATTGAATACGTTCTCCATGCTCTACCCCGTTCCAAGACAAAATTTCGGCAACACCTCCCCGCTGTTCTCCAGATACACGTCACGGCTAATAGCCGAGAGGATGTGCTCCGGAGAACAACGGGGAGGCGCCGCCGAAATCCTGTCTCGGAACAGGGTAGAGCATGGACAACGTACCCAATCTACACATCCTCGGGCTGTCCGTGGAAAACGCTGGACAATCCGAAAGAGCTGCGGTGATAAATATGCAATTGAATGCATATTTATCGATGCAACCATTTCGAACGGGAGACGCCTAGGTTACGCGACTTGACGAGAAAAGAAAATCTAGTGACATGATTATTAAGATGGATTTGTAGCTCACCCTCGACTGTAGACGAAGTAGTCAAACAGCGACGAAATCACAGACCAATGCCTTCGACGACGATGACTCCAAAGATATGCAACACCAGAAAGCCTGTAAATTTTACCGACAAAAAAACTTAGATCATCAAGTGTCAAAAGCTTAGATCACGGACCAATGCCTTCATAGATTTATTTACTAGATGCCTTCATGGATTTTTTAGCAAGACCATGAAGTGTCAAAAAATATTTCATCATTATTTTGTAGCAAGACCATCATGAACAAAAAACCACTCATCACGAAGATGTGACACAACAAAAAAAGCTAATCCACCGTGCCAAAAGTATATATATCATCTCATCGCCGTGGAAGTATACATATCATTATATATTATATAAGTAATCTTAACATGGTAATCAAACTTGGTACATTTGTATATTGGGAGACAGCCATAATGAAAACTCCAAGCAAGTAAACTACTGTGACTAATAGGAGGTCCAAATCGATGTAAAATTTGGGTCTTGCTAATGCTCTCTAGTCCCTTCTCCTGTGCACGCACCACACCATATTTCATTACTTTTTCGTGATGAAAAACTAAAGCTGCTGTAGTGCTATTCCTTGCATTCGACATTCAGGAAGAACAACGTAAAATATCCAAGCACTAACAGTATATATATCGAAGCACCAAATTGACTTTTTTATATATCCAAGCACTAACAGTAGGTAAAAAACTAAAAAGAACTAACAATATGTACATATCCAAGCACTATAAGTAGGTATATATCAAATTGAGTCATTATCCAAGCACTAACAGTAGGTAAAAAGCTAAAAAAAGGAAAAAATCAGCCGCAGAGGACGCCGGACCGCCGGAGCCGGTGCTCACCAGTAGCAGAGGGCCGGCAAGGGGGCGCCGGACCGCCGGAGCCGCGGCCACGGCCACCTCACCAGCAGCTGCGGGGCGGGAAGGGGGTGGGGACGACGGGGCCGGGAAGGGGGCAGGGACGGCTGGCGGCGATGTGGGGCG
>NC_041382.1:67387469-67388680 GCF_002162155.2 Triticum dicoccoides | reverse complement strand
GGTGAAGGGCGGGGACGGGGGCACCGCGATGCGGCCAGGGCGGGGACGCCGCGATGCGGCCCGGGCCGGGGCGGCGCCGGCGCAGAAGAGGGCGGCGGCGGCGAAGATCAAGGCGGCGGCGGGGGTGGATCGAGCGGCGTGGAGGCAGAGTAGTCGGGGGCTTGGGGCGAGGTGGATAAGGCACGCAAGTGGCTTTTTCTTTTTTGCGAGGACTATTTTTTTTGCGAAAATTGTGGTAATAATGCCAGCTTTGCATGAAATTTCAAACAATATAGTATATTTGAACATGCATTCCAATCCTCAGTAGTTAGGTTGGCCTGTAAGAGTCCTGAAATAACTCTAGTGTACATGGTTGACTTATAGTAACTTCAAAAGAGGCTTTGTTCATCTGTACGCAAATGCTCAAATTCATGTAGCCAAGTCTTGGAACACATGAAAAATAAAATGTAGATATAACAGTAAACTATGGACATAATAGACATTAATTTCATAAGTAGAAAAATTATACAGAGCTGCGAGTGCGGAAATGATTAAAATAAGAGAAAATCTGGAGAAAAGAAAAGTTAAATTTTTTTGCGACAATCGTTTGACAATCTGATGTTATTTTCTTAATTTTTTTAAATGTGTACCATAACCATCTATGCTTAGTTCTTTTGATGTAAAAAAATAGATATCACAAGTTGGGAACGATCCAAAAGAACAACCAATGAACATGCATCATTGGGATGGAAAATAATACATTCTGTTTTTGTGCATACATAATACAAACATTCATTCATCTATGTATATACAAAAGTATGGCATAAAACAATGGACGGATGATTTGGGACAAACTCATAATATAGTAGGAATATATCAGGAGCCATGCAATGTTTCGGTGGCATAGCTATGCCCCGAAGGCCACCCCGAATCCCAGTTGACCAGGAGATCTAGCCCTTTGACTTTTGCCGGACGGGCTTTGACCAGTGGTCTCTTCCACCTGGTTGCGACAGGTCTGCCCATAGCAACATCCCCGAACACGGTCTGGACACAACCCACCACTAGATTCTCTCCAGTTCTACCGCACCCACACGATTCCCCCTCCAAGTGACAACGACACTGCCGTCCGTGGAAGGGGGGCCACACCACGGAGCGCCAAGACGGGCGTCTACGCATGCCACAACACTTCCACACATGCATCAGGAGCCGTGCGATGTTTCGGTGGCACGGCA
>NC_041382.1:67358249-67385827 GCF_002162155.2 Triticum dicoccoides | reverse complement strand
ATGTTTGGATGGCATATCTACGCCCCGAAGGCCACCCGAATCCCAGTTGACCAGGAGATCTAGCCCTTTGACTTTTGCCGAACGGGCTTTGACCAGTGGTCTCTTCCACCTGGTTGTGACAGGTATGCCCATAGCAACATCCCCGAACACGGTCTGGACACAACCCACCACTAGATTCCCTCCGGTTCTACCGCACCTGCACGATTCCCACTCCAAGTGACGACGACACTGCCATCCGTGGAAGGGGGGCCATAGCACAGAGCCCTAAGACGGGTGTCTACGCATGCCACAACACTTTCACACATGCATCAGGAGCCGTGCGATGTTTCACTGGCATAGCTATGCCCCGAAGGCCACCCTCTAACCAGATTCCCTCCAATGTCAACCAGTTCCCCCCTCTGTGACACGGCGGCAACAACGTTCACGAGGGGGGCAATCGATATACCATTAGGGTATGATATTTGTTTAGACAAGGCACATTTATATTGTAAAAAAACGAAAAATAATAAATAATACTAAAAAAATACAGGTATGCCTACGGTAAGGCCGTAGGCATAGCTGCGCACACCGATCTGAGGTATGCCTACGGTAAGGCCGTAGGCATAGCTGCGCACACCGATCTGAGGTATGCCTACGGTAAGGCTGTAGGCATAGCTGCGCACACGGCCATGGATCGATGATGTGGCGATGCATGCGGATTGATGACGTGGCAGAGGGCATGGGCCAGGTCTACGCCGATGGCTATGCCGTCGGCATATCTTTGCCACACCACAGACCCCCGCCCCTCGGATCGATGACGTGGAGGCGTCCAGGATCGGGGATGTCAATATATCTATGCCAGCTATGCCGATGGCTTAGTCATAGGCATAGTTTCAGATGTATGCCGACGGCCTAGCTGTAGGCATAGGCTCCACGTGGCGCCCTCTGGTAGCTCGTGGTAGCCCTATGCCTACGGCGAAGCCGTAGGCATAGTTTTTGTCTCATCCCCCTTTTTCCTGTTTGATTTCAATGCCGACGGCCGCCGTTAGCCCCGTCGGCATAGTTCGTACGCCGTCAAACGGTCTCCGCTGACCGGGTAGGCAGGCCTCATCTAAGTCGACGACCTCATCTATGCCTACGGCCCCCGTAGGCGTACCGCCAGAGGTCCCGACGGCGGTAGTATGCCGACGGCCCCCGTCGGCGTAGATCAACATATGCCGACGACTTTTCTATGCCTACGGCCTGCCCTAGGCCGTCGGGATATGTCCATCTATGCCTATGGGGACCGTCGGCATAGATGTGGCCGTCGGCAACTACATTAATTCTGGTAGTGTACATCATCACGTCTCCTCACCCTCCTCAATGCCCTCTCTCCTCCCACTTGCAGCCCTTCCTTGTCCCATGGAGAAGCACTACGAGAGGTCATGGGCGTTTATGAAAGTTGAGCAGGGTAACTAAGGCCAAAATAGATTTTGAAAATATGCGGGAAAACTGAAAAAGTTATACACAAGGTAAACAGAACCAGAGGGAGTACGAACAGGAGTCTACCTCTTGCCCCCCAAAAGTGGTGCTACGCTACACAGAATCGCAGGTTTGAGCCACCCTATGATCAATAGGCCTCTTCTGTCCTCCGTAGCTATACTTGGGGGTCATGGGGCCATAACTCCTCGAGTGGTTCTTTTGTCAGGTAAAGCGTCGATGAATTATGTCTAATATGATGCGACAACCGAAAGCAAATATTGTGAAGAAAAATGAGGTGAAAGAAACGAACAAGTAGCTGCGTGATGTGAAGAAAGTGGACTCGTCAAAACAAAGGTGTGCGTACATAGACCCAACGATCGTGTGAAAAAGTTGTATGCAACTAGGAAGATTTTTTTAGTTGAGTTGTTCGACTCAACTAAGAAAATTTTGAAAAAAGACAGTATTACAATTTGTCTTTCACACCACGCCACGTTTCAGAACCCACCTCATAGATCACGAAATGGTGTAAAAACTACTCCCTCTGTAAATTTTTATAAGTCGTTTTAGCTCATTATTAGTGAGCAGGTAGTAGAAAACCTTTCCTAAATGGAGTAAAAGCTGAAACGAAGAAAATTGAAATTACTCACATTTCTATTTATTATATTAGGTTTAGTTGCAAAACCAAAAGCTTAAGGACCATCAAGAGTTGGCGCCATTGAGAACACTACTATGTAGTCCAAGAAATTAAACTTGCCATCATATCGAGCTTGGGACAACCAAAAAGACAACTGCCGTAATACCTTTGTCGAAATCTGCCAATGTGTACCTGTATGAAAGGGTTCTCCTTGGTAATCATGCAAGTAGGTTTTTCTTTAGATAATCTCCCGAAGCTTATTTAACCGGACGCAAAGTTTATAGGTACAAAAGAAAGATCACCGGGGTGCCCTAACCAAACATGGCCACCCACCCCTAACCTTAAGACATGCTTCACTAGATTATGAGCCTCAAAATTCGAGCTTCTAAACTCATGGCAAAAGTTACAAGCTGTAAAAGAAAAGTTATGATCCATGATTTCATGTAGAACAGCTCCATATCTCGCCTTGTTCCCCTGCTTGAGATCATCCAAAACCACCTTACAATCTGAAGCAACATGTATCCGTGGAAGATTGAGAACATCAGCAAGGGCTAGAGCCTCCCGCACAGCTAGGGCTTGTAAAGTTTGTGGATCACATATTCCCTTGATAACTATAGTTGATGCCCCCTGAAACGTACCATCGTCATCCCGGCATATAGCAGCTGCAACTTCTCGTCACCGGTTGGTTGCAACCGCAGCATCAACGTTTATTTTTTGATATGTCTCAGGCGGAGGAATCCATTGAGCTCTCCGGGACAAAGAAGATCTTACTCGATCTATTGCTGGTTCCTCAATAGTTTGCAAGTGTACTAATAAGTAAGAATGGATGAACTGGTACGTCGCTTGTGGACTCTGGAAAACTCCTTCGTATATGGCCTTCCGTCTTGCTTTCCAAACAGCCCATAATGTTACTACCAGAGGAACACAATCCTTCTGGGATAGTACATCATTCATTGAAAAAAGCCACTTCTTCACATTAGGATCCCTGTTCTGGCTCATGACTTCCGTCAGAGAATTTTCAACTAAGGACGATATGCATCTTGACATAGTACAATCTAGCAGGGCATGCCTCCATGAATCCTCACACCCACATAAGGCGCATAAGTGGGATGTGGACATATTACGATGTTGGAAAAGATCCGCTGTCGGCATCGAATGTCTTGCTAGCCGCCATATAAAAAATTTCATATTAGATGGAACCCTATAGTGTGCCACAACGCTGTCCAAGCATTAGAGCTTACCCTCAAATCTGACGCCCCTGCATGCTCATATAGCCAATTTTCTTGGTGCTCCTTCTTGTTCAATATCATTCTATAAGCCGATCTGACAGAGAAAATACCATGCCGCTCGCCAGACCAAGCCCAGAAGTCCTCCACCGACCTCGTACAGAGTGGGAGGGCCATAATAGCATCCGCGTCGATGGGTAAAAACGTAGCACGAATCAGCTCCTCTCGCCAAGACGCTGATATGTAATCGATTAGTTCGGCTGCTAGCGTTGGTGGATTTGCCGATAGCGAAGTGATCGGTCGCAAAGGGCCTATTCTAGGAAGCCAGTTGGTCTCCTAGATATTAGTGTTGCGGCCATTCCCAATCCTCCTGATAATGCCTTGCTTCAAAATGTCCCTTCAACTGACTTGATGAGAACCTCTTTGCCTGCTGCTGAGAGGAGCTTCTCCATCCATCCTCTTACTTTCTCCCAAACCCTATCACTCAAGTACTTGAAAGTACCCATCTTTGACTGTCCAACATCTGTGGGTATGCCCAAATATCTATCACTCAGGCTGGTTGTAATGGAAATTATTATATACTAGTATCATGCATATGATACTAATGTATAATACTACATCCCTAATGCATGATATCATGTATTGGTATCATATAGGATTACATTTATTTTCATGCATGACACAAAGTAGCACATCATTTAATATGATACGGTATCATGATATGATACTCAAACCTCTCTTTCTTCATTTAATTCTATGACACCTCATCAAAATTGCTTAGTTGGCATGCATGATACTATCTATGATACTCCCATTACGACCAGCCTCAAAGATTCATTGTGCACATTAAGGCATTGATTAATGCTATCTTTGACCCCTTGAGGGCACCCTTTACTGAAGAAAATAGACGATTTAGCATTATTGATCCTCTGACCCGAAGCACTGCAATATTTGTCCAATAGGTTTTAGCAAGCCCAACCTAAAAAAAAATTAGCATGGCGCCGAGCTGGGCAGCTTTTTGTGCAGCTCGTGACAGTCCATTTGGTGAACATGACAACCGGTACTGTTTATTTTGGTTGGAGATGGATATACTAGTACGGTTGGTATGGTGTTCCTGGTGCAACGCAACAATGAACAATGAGTAATCTATTGGCTAGCTAGCAGGCTAGGGTTGTGGTAGCCGCACCACAAGCTCACAATTATTGTAGCTCACCAAATGGTTCGGAATATTAGTTGGTTGGCCCTGGCAATGTTCATCAATACATATGCCTCTTGCAGACCTGCCAAGTAGCTGTCAGAGGCACCAATGCTGCACCACCCAATACATGTTCTGCACAAACACAATCGCACAGGATACTCTGCACCTCTGTTGCATGTTTAAAATACGAAGTATGACTAGTAGGGAAATGGGCAGCATTTGAGAAAGTCCTTATCTGGTGCCTGGTGGCAAGCTCAAATGAGCTTGTTATGAACAGTAAAATCCGGGAAAATTTGATTTTTTTTTTGTCAAACATTGACAAATATTTTCAGAGCTCGCAAAGTTCCTTCCTGGAATGGTATTTCGTGGAACTGGTGGCAAAAAATAAAATAAAACCAGCAATCCAAAATGCTTCCGAAAATAGATTTTTTGGAGCATCAATTTTGTTTTTTTGCCACAACTACCACGAATGTTACTCCATGATGAAATTTTGCATGCACTGAAAACATTTTGTCACTGTTTTCCGCAAAAATATCTCAGAATTTTTTAACCTGTTTTCAATTATTTTTTGGATTTTACTGTTCACCCAAACGCATTTGAGCTCGAGCTGAAATACTTTGCGTCTGATGTTCCGAGCATTTGTCTTAATCATGAGCTAGCATTATTGTGTCGGAACAAAAGAAGTTCAAGGTTCTTCCACCCAATACACGTGGTTGTTAACAGGTAGGATGCCAGCCAGCCATGCAAAATTATGGTGGTTGTTAATGCACCACCTGAAACACAGCCTAAGTTGAGACCTATTTTTTTCCGATAAGGGCGAATTTATTATCTTAAAATGTAGCATCAAGAGGATACGGAACATTATAAGTAACATCGGGTCTCTGCATAACTAGGATGCACACAGCCAAATTCAAATGTCTGATAAAAATCATGAAATAAAACAGATAATCGACAACAGTAGAGTCCTATAGACCGACACACTATGCCTATATCGAAGGAGGTGGTCGATCAATCCGTAGGTCATGCTGCCATCCATGTTGGGAAAAAATCTCCATAGCCACCTGCTCCAATCGCGTACACACCATCTTGAACAATAGCTGGTACTCCGGTCGTTGTAGTATAGACCACATGCGTAGCGAGTGCGTACACCAGAAGATAACTTGTTGCGGAGAAGCATTTTTGTCATTAAAAACCAAATAATTTCTACATAGCCAAAGCGACCAAATTAAGACATACGCTCCCACCCTTATTAGTGTTTTGAACTTATTTGAAATACTGTCTAACCAATGACCAAAAATATTGGCAACAATTGTGGGCGGGTATAAATTTGATGCTACTTGGATGACTGACCACGTAGAATGTGCAAACTTGCATTGGCAAAAAAGGTGTTTGATTGTCTCGTTATGAATACAAAACAACACTCCTTACTCCCTGGCCAGTTGCGTCGTGTGAGATTGTCTTTGGTTAACACAACTCCCCTACGAAGATACCACATGAAGATTTTCACTTTTAGTGGAATCTTGGACTTCCAAATTTTCTTATTATTACTGATTGGTACCTCAGAATGCGTGAACTCATGGTACATAGAGTCTACTGTGAAAGACCCTGATGTACTAAGGTTCCAGCGAAACTCATCCCCCTTGTGTCAGGTTAATCGAATCCAGCCGGAATAAAAGATTATGCCATGACACAAGTCGAGGGCCAATCAAATCCCGCCAGATCGAAACATTCGGCGGGGATGAACTGAGCACGTGCGCAATAGTATTATTCTTATCGCGGGCAATGTTATATAAGGTTGGATACTGTTCTCTGAGACTGGCATTGCCTAGCCAGATCTCTTTCCAGAAACGACTCTCCGACCCGTCCTTTATCGCGAAAGATCCAAAGAGAAAGATATGCTTCTTTGCCGCCATTAGGCCAGCCCAAAAGTGCGAGTCACCAGGTTTCCAATATGCATGAGCCACCGCCTTTTGGCCTAGATACTTATTGCGCAGCATGGTTTGCCAAACACCATTCTCAGTAAGAAGTTTGAACAACCCTTTACTGAGCAGGGCCTCATTCTTGACCTGCGGGCCATGAACTCCGAGGCCACCTTGGTCTTTCGGCCTACAAACCTGAAGGAAATATGCCCTAGAGGCAATAATAAAGTTATTATTTATTTCCTTATATCATGATAAGTGTTTATTATTCATGCTAGAATTGTATTAACGAGAAACTTAGTACATGTGTGAATACATAGACAAACAGAGTGTCACTAGTATGCCTCTACTTGACTAGCTCGTTGAATCAAAGATGGTTAAGTTTCCTAGCCATAGACATGAGTTGTCATTTGATTAACGGGATCACATCATTAGAGAATGATGTGATTGACTTGACCCATTCCGTTAGCTTAGCATTTGATCGTTTGGTATATTGCTATTGCTTTCTTCATGACTTATACATGTTCCTATGACTATGAGATTATGCAACTCCTGAATACCGGAGGAACACTTTGTGTGCTACCAAACGTCACAACGTAAATGGGTGATTATAAAGATGATCAACAGGTGTCTCCAATGGTACTTGTTAAGTTGGGATAGATCGAGATTAGGATTTGTCACTCCGGTTGTCGGAGTGGTATCTCTGGGCCCTCTCGGTAATGCACATCAGTATAAGCTTTGCAAGCAATGTGACTAATGAGTTAGGTATAGGATGATGCATTACGGAACGAGTAAAGAGACTTGCCGGTAACGAGATTGAACTAGGTACTGAGATACCGACGATCGAATCTCGGGCAAGTAACATACCGATGACAAAGGGAACAACGTATGTTGTTATGCGGTTTGACCAATAAAGATCTTCGCAGAATATGTAGGAGCCAATATGAGCATCCAGGTTCCGCTATTGGTTATTGACCGGAGACATGTATCGGTCATGTCGGTATTACGAGTTTATGTGTTTTGATGTACCGAAGGTAGTTCGGAGTCCCGGATGAGATTGGGGACATGACGAGTAGTCTCGAAATGGTCGAGACGTAAAGATCGATATATTGGATGACTATATTCGGACATCGGAAAGGTTCTAAGTGATTCAGGTATTTTTCGGAGTACCGGGGAGTTACGGGAATACGGGGAAAGAAGTATTGGGCCTCATGGGCCAAGTGGTGGAAGAGAGGAGGCAGGACAAGGCAGGGCGCGCGGCCCCCCTAGCCCAAACTGAATTGGACTAGGGGACCGCCCACCCTGTTTCCTCCTTTCCTCCCTCTCCTTCCTTCTCCCTCTCCTCCTTCCTTTCCCCCTCCTAGTAGGAGTAGGAAAGGGGAGTCCTACTCCTACTAGGAGGAGGACTCCTCCTCCTGGCGCACCCTGTAAGGGCCGGCCGGCCTCCCCCCTTGCTCCTTTATATACGGGGGCAGGGGGCACCCTAGGACACACAAGTTGATTGTTCCAAACCGTGTGCGGTGCCCCCCTCCACCATAATCCACCTCGATCATATCATAGCGGTGCTTAGGCGAAGCCCTGCGTGAGTAGAAACATCATCATCGTCATCATGCCGTCGTGCTGACGGAACTCTCCTGTGAAGCTCTGCTGGATCGGAGTTTGTGGGACGTCATCGAGCCGAACGTGTGCTGAACTCGGAGGTGCCGTACGTTCGGTACTTGGATCGGTTGGGTTGTGAAGACGTACGACTACGTCAATCGCGTTCTCATAACGCTTCCGCTTACGGTGTACGAGGGTACGTAGACGACACTCTCCCCTCTCGTTGTTGTGCATCACCATGATCTTGCGTGTGCGTAGTATTTTTTTGAAATTATTACGTTTTCCAACAGTGGCATCCGAGCTAGGTTTATGCGTAGATGTTATATGCACGAGTAGAACACAAGTGAGTTGTGGGCGATACAAGTCATACTGCTTACCAGCATGTCATACTTTGGTTCGGCGATATTGTTGGATGAAGCGGCCCGGACCGACATTACACGTATGCTTACGCGAGACTGGTTCTACCTACGTGCTTTGCACACAGGTGGCTGGCGGGTGTCAGTTTCTCCAACTTTAGTTGAACCGAGTGTGACTACGCCCGGTCCTTGTTGAAGGTTAAAACATCACTAACTTGACGAAATATCGTTGTGGTTTTGATGCGTAGGTAAGAACGGTTCTTGCTCAGCCCGGAGCAGCCACGTAAAACTTGCAACAACAAAGTAGAGGACGTCTAACTTGTTTTGCAGGGCATGTTGTGATGTGATATGGTCAAGACATGATGCGAAATTTTATTGTATGAGATGATCATGTTTTATAACAGAGTTATCGGCAACTGGCAGGAGCCATATGGTTGTCGCTTTATTGTATGCAATGCAATCGCCCTGTAATTGCTTTACTTTATCATTATACGGTAGCGATAGTTGTAGAAGCAATATTTGGCGAGGCAACAACGATGCTACGATGGAGATCAAGGTGTCGCGCCGGTGACGATGGTGATCATGACAGTGCTTTGGAGATAGAGATCAAAGGCACAAGATGATGATGGCCATATCATATCACTTATATTGATTGCATGTGATGTTTATCCTTTATGCATCTTATTTTGCTTGATTGACGGTAGTATTATAATATGATCTCTCACTAAATTTCAACGTATAAGTGTTCTCCCTGAGTATGCACTGTTGCCAAAGTTCGTCGTGCCGAGACACCACGTGATGATCGGGTGTGATAAGCTCTATGTTCACATACAACGGGTGTTGGGGAACGTAGTAATTTCAAAAATTTCCTACGCACACGCAAGATCATGGTGATGCATGGCAACGAGGGGGGAGAGTGTGTCCACGTACCCTCATAGACCGAAAGCGGAAGCTTTAGCACAACGCGGTTGATGTAGTCGTACGCCTTCACGATCCGACCGATCAAGTACCGAACGCACGGCACCTCCGAGTTCTGCACACGTTCAACTCGATGACGTCCCTCGAACATTGATCCAGCCGAGTGTTGAGGGAGAGTTTTGTCAGCACGACGGCGTGGTGACGATGATGATGGTCTACCGATGCAGGGCTTCGCCTAAGCACCGCTACGATATAATCGAGGTGGATTATGGTGGAGGGGGGCACCGCACACGGCTAAGAGATCAAGAGATCAATTGTTGTGTCTATGGGGTGCCCCTGGCCACGTATATAAAGGAGTGGAGGAGGGGAGGGGCCGGCCCTCTCTATGGCGTGCCCTAGGGGAGTCCTACTCCCATCGGGAGTAGCATTCCCCCTTTCCTAGTAGAACTAGGAGCCCTTTCAAGTAGTAGGAGTAGGAGAGAAGGAAAGGGAAAAGAGAAGAGAAGGAAGGAGGGGGCGCAGCCCTTCCCCCTAGACCAATTCGGACTAGGCCTTTGGGGGGGGGGGCTACCTCTCTCTCTTTCCCCTAAAGCCCAATAAGGCCCATACACTCCTCGGCGAATTCCCGTAACTCCCCGGTACTCCGATAAATACCCGAATCACTCGGAACCTTTCCGGTGTCCGAATATAGTCGTCCAATATATTGATCTTTACATCTCGACCATTTCGAGACTCCTCATCATGTCCCCGATCTCATCCGGCACTCCGAACTACCTTTGGTACATCCGAACACATAAACTCATAATATAACCGTCATCAAACTTTAAGCGTGCGGACCCTACAGGTTCGAGAACTATGTATACATGACTGAGACACATCTCCGGTCAATAACCAATAGCGGAACCTGGATGCTCATATTGGCTCCTACATATTTTACGAAGATCTTTATCGGTCAGACCGCATAACTACATACATTGTTCCCTTTGTCATCGGTATGTTACTTGCCCGAGATTCGATCGTCGGTATCTCAATACCTAGTTCAATCTCGTTACCGACAAGTCTCTTTACTCGTTCCGTAATACATCATTCCGCAACTAACTCATTAGTTGCAATGCTTGCAAGGCTTAAGTGATGTGCATTACCAAGAGGGCCCAGAGATACCTCTCCGACAATCGGAGTGACAAATCCTAACCTCGAAATACGCCAACCCAACAAGTACCTTCGGAGACACCTGTAGAGCACCTTTATAATCACCCAGTTACGTTGTGACATTTGGTAGCACACAAAGTGTTCCTCCGGTAAACGGGAGTTGCATAATCTCATAGTCATAGGAACATGTATAAGTCATGAAGAAAGCAATAGCAAAATACTAAACGATCGGATGCTAAGCTAACGGAATGGGTCAAGTCAATCACATCATTCTCCTAATGATGTGATCCCATCAATCAAATGACAACCCATGTCAATGGCTAGGAAACTTAACCATCTTTGATCAACGAGCTAGTCAAGTAGAGGCATACTAGTGACATACTGTTTGTCTATGTATTCACACATGTATTATGTTTCCGCTTAATACAATTCTAGCATGAATAATAAACATTTATCATGAAATAAGGAAATAAATAATAACTTTATTATTGCCTCTAGGGCATATTTCCTTCAACGGGTGCAAGCCAGTTTTGCACTCGCAGAAATACTCGAGTTAAACTTGACGAGCCTAGCATATGCAGATATGGCCTCGGAACACTGAGACCGAAAGGTCGAGCGTGAATCATATAGTAGATATGATCAACATAGTGATGTTCACTATTGAAAACTACTCCATTTCACGTGATGATCTGTCATGGTTTAGTTTATTTGTATCACGTGATCACTTAGATGATTAGAGGGATGTCTATCTAAGTGGAAGTTCTTAAATATGATTAATTGAACTTTAATTTATCATGAACTTAGTCCTGATAGTATTTGCATAACTATGTTGTAGACCAATAGCTCGTGATGTTGCTCCTCGTTTATTTTTGATATGTTCCTAGAGAAAACTAAGTTGAAAGATGTTAGTAGCAATGAAGCGAATTGGATCCGTGATCTGAGCATTATCCTCATTGCTGCACAAAAGAATTATGTCCTCGATGCACCGCTAGGTGACAGACTGATTGCAGGAGCAAATGCAGACGTTATGAACGTTTGGCAAAGCTCTGTATGATGATTACTTGATAGTTTAGTGCACCATGCTTTACGGCTTAGAACCGGGACTTCAAAAATGTTTTGAACGCCACGGAGCATATAAGATGTTCCAAGAGTTGAAATTAGTATTTCAGACTCATGCCCATGTCGAAAGGTATGAGACCTTAGACAAGTAATTTTCCTACAAGATGTAGGAGAATAGCTCAGCTAGTGAGCATGTGCTCAGAATGTCTGAGTACTACAATCACTTGAATCAAGTGAGATTTAATCTTCCAGATAAGATAGTGATTGACAAAGTTCTCTAGTCACTATCACCAAGTTACTGGAACTTCGTGATGAACTATAATATGCAAGGGATAACGGAAACGATTCGCAAGCTCTTCGTGATGCTGAAATCGACGAAGGTAGAAATCAAGAAAAGCATCAAGTGTTGATGGTTGACAAGACCACTAGTTTCAAGAAAAGGGCAAAGGGAAGAAGGGGAACTTCAAGAAGAACGGCAAGCAAGTTGCTACTCAAGTGAAGAAGCCCAAGTCTAGACTTAAACCTGAGACTAAGTGCTTCTACTGTAAAGGGACTAGTCACTGGAAGCAGAACTACCCCAAGTATTTGGCGGATAAGAAGGATGGCAAAGTGAACAAATCTATATTTGATATACATGTTATTGATGTATATTTTACTAGCGTTCATAGCAACCCCTCAGTATTTGATACTAGTTTAGTTGCTGAGATAAGTAACTCGAAACAGGAGTTGCAGAATGAATAGAGACTAGTTAAGGGTGAAGTGATGATGTGTGTTGGAAGTAGTTCCAAGATTGATATGATCATCATCGCACACTCCCTATACTTTCAGGATTAGTGTTGAACCTAAATAAATGTTATTTGGTGTTTGCGTTAAGCATGAATATGATTTGATCATATTTATTGCAATACGATTATTCATTTAAAGTCAGAGAGTAATTGTTGTTCTATTTACATGAATAAAACCTTCAATGGTCATACACCCAAGGTGAATGGTTTATTGAATCTCGATCATAGTGATACACATATTCATAATATTGAAGCCAAAAGATGCAAAGTTAATAATGATAGTGCAACTTATTTGTGGCACTTCCGTTTAAGTCATATTGGTGTAAAGCGCACGAAGAAAATCCATGCTGATGGGCTTTTTGAATGACTTGATTATGAATCAGTTGATGCTTGCGAACCATGCCTCATGGCAAGATGACTAAGACTTTGTTCTCCGGAACAATGGAGTGAGCAACAGATTTGTTGGAAATAATACATACTGATGTATGCAGTCCGATGAGTGTTGAGGCTCGCAACATGTATCGTTATTTTCTGACCTTCACAGATGATTTGAGTAAGATATGGTTATATCTTCTTGATGGAAAATAAATCTGAAACATTTGAAATGTTCAAATAATTTCAAAGTGAAGTGGAAAATCATCTTAACAAGAAATAAAGTTTCTACGATCTAATCGTGGAGGAGAATATTTGAGTTACGAGTTTGGTTTTCATTTGAAACAATGCGGAATAGTTTCACAACTCACGCCACCTGGAACAGCACAGCATAATGGTGTGTCCGAACATCGTAACCGTACTTTATTAGATATGGTGCAATCTATGATGTCTCTTACCGATTTACCACTATCGTGTTGGGGTTATGCTTTAGAGACAGCTGCATTCACGTTAAATAGGGCACCATCTAAATCCATTGAGACGATGCCATATGAACTGTGGTTTGGCAAGAAACCAAAGTTGTCGTTTCTTAAAGCTTGGGGTTGCGATGCTTATGTGGAAAAGTTTCATCCTAATAAGCTCAAACTCAATTTGAAGAAATGTGTCTTCATAGGATACCCAAAGGAGACAGTTGGGTACACCTTCTATCACAGATCTGAAAGGCAATATCTTTGTTGCTAAGAGTGGATCCTTTCTAGAGAAGAAGTTTCTCTCGAAGGAAGTGGGTAGGGAGGAATGTAGAACTTGATGAGGTAATTGTACCTTCTCCCGAAATGGAAAGTAGTTCATCACAGAAATCAGTTCTACTGATCTATACACCAATTAGTGAGGAAGCTAATGATGATGATCATAAAACTTCAGATCAAGTTACTACCGAACTTCGTAGGACAACCAGAGTATGGTCCGCACCAGAGTGGTACAGTAATCTTTTCTGGAAGTCATGTTACTAGACCATGACGAACCTACGAACTATGAGGAAGCGATGATGAGCCCAGATTCCGCGAAATGGCTTAAGGCCATGAAATCTGATATGGGATCCATGTATGAGAACAAAGTATGGACTTTGATTGACTTGTCCGATGATCGGCGAGTCATCAAGAATAAATGGATCTTCAAGAGGAAGACGGACGATGTAGTAATGTTACTATCTACAAAGCTAGACTTGTCGAAAAGGGTTTTTGACAAAGTTCAAGATGTTGACTACGATGAGATTTTCTCACTTGTAGCGATGCTTAAGTCTGTCCAAATCATGTTAGCAAATTGCCACATTTTATGAAATCTGGCAAATGGATGTTAAAACTACATTCCTTAATGGATTTCTTAAAGAAGAGTTGTATATGATGCAACCAGAAGATTTTGTCGATCCTAAAGGTGCTAACAAAATGTGCAAGCTCCAGCGATCCATCTATGGACTGGTGCAAGCATCTCAGAGTTGGAATATATGCTTTGATGAGTTGATCGAAGCATATGGTTTTATACAGACTTGCGGTAAAGCCTGTATTTACAAGAAAGTGAGTGGGAGCACTACAACGTTTCTGATAAGTATATGTGAATGGCATATTGTTGATCGGAAATAATGTAGAATTTTCTGGAAAGCATAAAGGAGTGTTTGAAAAGAGTTTTTCAAAGAAAGACCTCGATGAAGCTGCTTACATATTGAGCATCAAGATCTATAGAGATAGATCAAGATGCTTGATATATTTTCAATGAGTACATACCTTGAAAAGATTCTTAAGTAGTTCAAAATGGAACAGTCAAAGAAGGAGTTCTTGCCTGTGTTGCAAGGTGTGAAGTTGAGTAAAGACTCAAAACCCGACCACGATAGAAAATAGAAAGAGAATGAAAAGCCATTCCCTATGCCTCAGTCATAGGTTCTATAAAGTATGTCATGTTGTGTACCAGACCTATTATGCGTCACCATAAGTTTGGCAAGATGGTATACTGGTGATCCAGGAGTTGATCACTGGACAACGCTCAAAAATATCCTTAGTGGAATAAGGAAATGTTTCTCGGTTATGGAGGTGACAAAGAGTTCGTCGTAAATAGTTACGTCGATGCAAGCTTTGACACCGATCTGGATGACTCTAAGTCTCGATCTAGATACATATTGAAAGCGGGAGCAATTATCTAGAGTAGCTCCGTGCAGAGTATTGTAGACATAGAAATTTGCAAAATACATACGGATCTGAATGTTGCAGACCCGTAGACTAAACTTCTCTCACAAGCAAAACATGATCACTCTTTGGGTGTGAATCACATAGCGATGTGAACTAGATTATTGACTCTAGCAAACCTTTTGGGTATTAGTCACATGGAGATGTGAACTAATCACATAAAGATGTGAACTAGATTATTGACTCTAGTGCAAGTGGGAGACAGAAGGAAATATGCCCTAGAGGCAATAATAAAGTTATTATTTATTTCCTTATATCATGATAAATGTTTATTATTCATGCTAGAATTGTATTAACCGGAAACTTAGTACATGTGTGAATACATAGACAAACAGAGTGTCACTAGTATGCCTCTACTTGACTAGCTCGTTGAATCAAAGATGGTTAAGTTTCCTAGCCATAGACATGAGTTGTCATTTGATTAACGGGATCACATCATTAGAGAATGATGTGATTGACTTGACCCATTCCGTTAGCTTAGCATTTGATCGTTTGGTATATTGCTATTGCTTTCTTCATGACTTATACATGTTCCTATGACTATGAGATTATGCAACTCCCGAATACCGGAGGAACACTTTGTGTGCTACCAAACATCACAACGTAAATGGGTGATTATAAAGATGATCAACAGGTGTCTCCAATGGTACTTGTTGAGTTGGCATAGATCGAGATTAGGATTTGTCACTCCGGTTGTCGGAGTGGTATCTCTGGGCCCTCTCGGTAATGCACATCAGTATAAGCCTTGCAAGCAATGTGACTAATGAGTTAGTTGGTGGATTATGCATTACGGAACGAGTAAAGAGACTTGCCGGTGACGAGATTGAACTAGGTACTGAGATACTGACGATCGAATCTCGGGCAAGTAACATACCGATGACAAAGGGAACAACGTATGTTGTTATGCGGTGTGACCGATAAAGATCTTCATAGAATATGTAGGAGCCAATATGAGCATCCAGATTCCGCTATTGATTATTGACCGGAGACATGTCTCGATCATGTCTACATAGTTCTCGAACCCGTAGGGTCCGCACGCTTAACGTTCAGTGACGGGTATTATGAGTTTATGTGTTTTGATGTACTTAAGGTAGCTCGGAGTCCCGGATGATATCGGGGACATGACGAGGAGTGTCAAAATTGTCGAGACGTAAAGATCGATATATTGGACGACTATATTCGGACATCGGAAAGGTTCCGAGTGATTCAGGTATTTTTTGGAGTACCGGGGAGTTACAGGAATACGGGGGAAGAAGTATTGGCCCTCATGGGCCAAGTGGTGGAAGAGAGGAGGCAGGACAAGGCAGGGCGCGTGCCCCCCCCTAGCCCAAACCGAATTGGACTAGGCCCCCCCTTTTCCTCCTTTCCTCCCTCTCCTTCCCTTCTCCCTCTTCTCCTTCCTTTCCCCCTCCTAGTAGGAGTAGGAAAGGGGAGTCCTACTCTAACTAGGAGGAGGACTCCTCCTCCTGGCGTGCCCTGCAAGGGCCGGCTGGCCTCTCCCCTTGCTCCTTTATATACGGGGGCAGGGGGTACCCTAGGACACACAAGTTGATTGTTTCAAGCCGTGTGCAGTACCCCCTCCACCATAATCAACCTCGATCATATCGTAGAGGTGCTTAGGCGAACCCTACGTCGGTAGCAACATCATCACCGTCATCACGCTGTCGTGCTGACGAAACTCTCCCATGAAGCTCTGTTGGATCGGAGTTCATGGGACGTCATCGAGCTGAACGTGTGCTGAACTCGGAGGTGCCGTACATTCGGTACTTGGATCGGTCCGATTGTGAAGACGTACGACTACATCAACCGCGTTCTCATAACGCTTTCGCTTACGGTCTACAAGGGTACGTAGACGATACTCTCCTCTCTCGTTGCTGTGCATCACCATGATCTTGCGTGTGCGTAGGATTTTTTTTTTGAAATTACTATGTTCCCCAACAAAACCACGCTTCATTTGGTCAACCTGTATTTTTTCTTTTCACCATCTCCTTGCCAAAAAATCTGGATCTAAAATGGTCCAGTCTTTGCAAGACCCCTTTTGGGAGTTGGAAGAAAGAAAGCATATAGAGAACCATATTAGTGAGGACGAAGTTAATCAAAACAAGTCATCCTCCAACTGAGAGCAGCTTTCCTTTCCAACTGCTCAACCGTTTCTCTAGACGCTCCTCCACATGCTTCCACTCCGCAATAGTGAGCCGTCGATAATGAACCAGTATTCTCAGATATTTAATTGGGAATTGGCCATGTGCGCAACCAAATAGGTCAGCATAGTCGGCCGCCACCTCAACGGCTTCTCCAAAGCAGAACAATTCGCTTTTATGGAAATTGATTTTGAGACCCGACATTTGCTCAAACGTTGAAAGCAACAGTTTCAGATTTCGAGCCTTGTCCATGTCATGTTCCATAGAAAGAATTGTGTTATCGGCATATTGCAAAATAGAGAGGCCACCATCCACAAGGTGAGGCACTACTCCTGCAATCTGGCCGTCTTGCTTAGCGCGCTTAATCAGAATAGCCAACATGTCAGCAACAATGCTAAATAACATTGGGGACATGGAGTCACCCTGTCGTAGTCCTTTTTTTGTCTGAAAGTAATGGACTACATTATCATTGACTTTGATGACCACACTACCTCCAATGACAAAATTTTGGATCCACTGACGCCATTTGTCGGAGAAACCTTTCATCCTTAAGGCATGTTGGAGGAAAGACCACTTGACCTTGTCATAAGCTTTTTCAAAGTCAATTTTTAAATACCACTCCACTCATGTTTTTACGGTGCATCTCGTGGACGGCCTCATGCAGGATTACTACACCATCTAGTATATTCCTTCCTTGCATGAAGGCTCTTTGAGATGGCCGGACAACACGGTCAGCTATCAAGTTTAGCCTATTCATAGCTACTTTGGTGAAAATCTTGAAGCTGACATTAAGGAGGCATGTAGGTCTAAACTGTTGTATCCGTTCGGCCTCTTTAATCTTCGGCAACAAAACAATCTCACCAAAATTTAGCCTGAATAGGTCAAGTCGATCGGCATGAAGACAATTGAATATTACTGATGCGTTTAGACAGCTAGACACTTTGCTACATAACAAACCTGAATTTTGTCCCGTGTGCATGCAGTGTTGCTGTCACACGTCGACTACCAACTGCTAATGGTATTCATACGAGGGTTAGTGAACAGTCCCAGCATTTAAGATGTTTGTAACTTAGGGATGGCCAATTAGCTGCAGTAAGAGACCTGGACTTGGAACATATCCTGAATCATAAGCGAACGAAAATTCCAGTTCTTCCACTCAACACATGTGGTTGTTAGCAGGCATGCCAGCCAGACAGCCATGCGAAATATTTGTCTGGGAGTTCGGATTTCTTCGAGAAGGGTCAAGAACCGATTTGAGTGATCGAGATATGCAGGTGGAGGCAAAAGTAATATACTGTATATCGGTACTAATCTAAAGGGACGTATCGTGCATGTGTTCGTCCTACTTTTGTTGACTGTGTATATCATTCGATCTTTTGTTGACTGCTAGAAACTTGGGATCACAAGTTTATAACTGATCCATTCCAGGGTAGAGATGAATTTTCATTTTTTAATAGAAAATATATAAATATCAAGAGAATATCAATTACATCAGCCTCTGCATTTAGGGCTGGACCAAAACGCTGTTAGCTCGTGAGTTCAAAATGATCCCTCGGTAGTTCGACCGGTTAAGCTCGTAGTTCGATTATTAATGAACAAAGTTTCCTTCAGCTCACTAAACTTAACGGCCTAAACGAACGGAGCTAACAAGTTTCAAAAGTAACTTGTTAAGCTCGTTAATACTCTATGCAACAAAGATTTTTATTAAGTGCTGGTATATCATTATAGCTAAACCCATCCATTCAATTTAATTGACCAAATTCAGCCCATAGGATGTAGCAACTGACACACATCCTTCATGGTCATTGTCTCCCTTCATAAAATTACCCCTCCTGCATCTGTATGCGGACAAGGGACCAGTCCGCAAACATGGGTGCAGGAGGCCATCATCCAACGCTTCCCGCATACATCCGGCCTTCTTCTTTTTATATAGTCCGCACGTTTAAATAGCCGCACACATAGAGTTTGGATGTTCAAATAGCCGCATGCATCACTAGTTCAAATTTTAAAAAGTGCAAATTTTACATTTCTCCGCACGCTCCGCGTCTTCAAGGACCGCCTGCATCATCGTCGTCTCATCCGTGTAGTCCTTCTCGCTAGATGAGCCATCAGACAACTCAACATAGTGCTCGTATATGTACTTCAAATCGGAATTCATTGGTAGAAAGAAGAAGGGAAAAAATTCAGCTCCAGCAATACATCAAACAGTTGCCGGGCATGGTGATTATAGCACTAGCAAATGGTACCTGGCGCGGTGGTCGGAAGAGAGGGGTTGAACAACGACGGAGGAGAAGCGGGGTGGAGCCTAGCTAGAACGCTAGAGGTAACGGAGATATAGAGTTCCGGCAAGGGTGTGGCGTGGCGGCCGGGGTGGTGGAGCGGCGGTGAAGGCAAGGGTGTGGCGTGGCAGCCGGGGTGGTGGTGCTGGAGGTAACGTGCCAAAAAATACGTCTGGACCATTCGGCGGCCGATACAGACTCGCGTTGGATGACAAACCATGTTTAGACTGCACGGTCTGAATGTATGTGAACAATTTAAGAGTCCACCTTGAAGATACCCTTACTCTCGTCTCACATGATGCAACACTTGGGAGCTGAACCAAAATAGGGTAACGCTTGTTAATGAGCGTCGCTAGTTTAACGAGTTTCAAACAACCCGTCGCCGCAGCTGGCCGGCCGACTGCATTTTCCAATAGTCAGTTGGCAAAACTATTTCAAAATATCTTTTGTCAGTTTGCAAATGCAAACATTGCAAAACAATCCATCCGTTCAACAACGGCGACGGAGGACGATCTTGCCCCGAACATGCATGCATGGATCCATAATCCGATCGTCAGCACGCGGCCCTGGTCGTTGGGTTCTTGAAATTTTCTAAGGGGGCGGACAGAAGCGACGACGACCGACGACGACAGGCCCGGTTGGCATGGCTCGCAAAGGGCCAGATATTGTGAAAAATATTTCTATTTCGGTAGACCTCCTTAAACACATGAACGGTTCAAATTATTCAATACCTCTTCGTTAGTAAAGGTACGATAGTCATATTTGTAAAAGTAACTCGCACGCGCCCTACGTATACATATTCTTACGTCGAGTCGAACTAGCGACCTCTTCCTCAGGGACGCATTAGCAAATGTGAGATAGCCATTATAGCAGGCGTGCACATTACGACACACTCTAGGTGTTTTGTCTTTCATTGCTGAGTAACCATGATTTGTTTTCGACTTCCGTCTGCATCATGGCCGTGATATCTGTGTTGCCTGACACGTGTGATGGTTCAACGCGACAGGACGACAATCATGACGACATCCTTGGCGCGCTGCCGGTCGGCTGCCGCTCCTGCTGATGAAGCTGTGTATCTAAGATAGGGTCATAGGTCTGACATAGACACCCTCCCCTAGGACACCATCTTAAAACCAGAAACATTAAAGGGATAGTATCATCCACTCGACTACAAAGCATTCCATTCCGAATATTCAGTATCACTCGACCACAACAATTAGCACTCGACAGACAGAAGACCTAAAGTCACTCTGCACGACAACGGTCGGACATTTACTCCATAGACTTAATAGGCATTTATATCACTTAATTGCTAACGTTACCAGTAACGCCCCCCTCTTGATGTACCTTAAACCCCTTGTAACGTGGGTTGGCTGGGGTCCTGGCGCACTCTATATAAGCCACCCCCCTCCACTGGCACAAGGGTTCGCACCCCCTGTAAACACACACATACATAATCCAGTCGACCGCCTCCGGACACCGAGACGTGGGGCTGTTACTTTCTCCGCGAAGGGCCTGAACTCGTAAAACTCGTGTGTACAACTTTGCCATAGCTAAGATCTTGCCTCCTCATACCTACCCCACATTCTACTGTCATTCTTAGATCCACGACAGTTGGCGCCCACCTTGGGGCAGGTGTCTTAGCGACTTTTCGGTGGAGTTGCGATTTTTCCGATTCTCATCATCATGGTTTCCGCCGGCGGACTGGTTGAGGGCCGCGAGATCCATCTCGGCGCGCTCGTGTTCATCGCCGACGACTCCGCTTGGCTCCAGGAAGCTCCACTCGACGTCGATGCGCTCCCCGTCCGCGGGGCGACGCACTTTCGCGCGTGCGTCCTTCTCCGGCAACCGTCGACTCAGTATCGGTCGGTTCCTATGGTGTCCTCATCCCCCGCCGCTCGCCGGCACAAGCGTTCCGGTCAGTCGCGGCTCCAGCTGTGGGTGAGACACACGGTAGCCCGCCAGTCGGCCACCTCACAAGTCGCGACAATCGAGCCCGACGAAACTCTCTATGGCATGTTCGACCTGTCGACTGGCTCCGTCGAGACCGCATCCGAGTGCGACAGCAGCGATCCCGCGGCAGAAGTCTTGATGGTCGACGGACCACCCAGTCCTCCTGGCTTCCCCCGCAACGACGATGGTGATGGCGGCGGCGATCCGTCGCGCGTTCACGAGGAGTACCGCCCCGAGCCCCTTTCTTTGCAGCGGAGGGAAGAGCTTCGCCGCCGCAACATGGATGCACTTCACACTCCTATCATTGGAGAAACCCCCGAAGTCCGGGCCTTGGAGGAAGTGCGCCTGGCCAACTTGGCTGAGCGCACTCAACTACAGAACCTGCAGCATGCACTCAACGAGCATGCTCGGCAGTGGATCCCTGAATCCAGTCGACGGCAGCTTTTTCAGCCTCAAACTCAGGTATACCGCACTCCGATTCAAAATCTCACAGCCGCAGCCCGAATAGCAGAGTCAATCCAACCTTCCCTGTCGGAGGCAGGCAGGGGTTTGATGCAGATCCGGGCCTTGCTCCGAGCAGCTGGAGAACAGAACACAGAAGTGTCTCATTCGCGGAATAGGATTCATAACATGTGTGTGGTAGCAGATACAGTACAGTCGGCCCACAGCCCAAGATCGCCCCCGCGGCGAGAAGGACATGGGCACAGGCAAGATCAGTACAGGACCCATGAGCAATATGATCACTGTCGTGGTTCTAAGTCTGACAGTATAGTGGGAGGTAGGTATGGAGAGGCAAGGTCCTAGCTATGGAGAGGTTGTAAACACAAGAGATGTACGAGTTCAGGCCCTTCTCGGAGGAAGTAAAAGCCCTACGTCTCGGAGCCCGGAGGCGGTCGAGTGGATTACGTGTATATGAGTTACAGAGTGCCGAACCCTTCTACCTGTGGAGGGGGGTGGCTTATATAGAGTGCGCCAGGACCCCAGCCAGCCCACATAGGAGAGGGTTTAAGGTGCGTTAAGTCCGGGGCGTTACTGGTAACGCCCCACATAAAGTGTCTTTACTATCATAAAGTCTACTTAATTACGGACCGTTGCAGTGCAGAGTGCCTCTTGACCTTCTGGTGGTCGAGTGAGTCTTCGTGGTCGAGTCCTTCAAGTCAGTCGAGTGAATCCCTCGTAGGTCGATTGGAAGGTGATCTCTTCTAAAGATGTCCCTGGGCAGGGTACTTAGATCAGGTCTATGACCCTACCCTAGGTACATGACTCCATCATTAGCCCCCGAATGAATTGAGGCTTGAGTGATGAAGGAGTTGATGTTGTTTCCGATTAGCCTTCGCATGCTAGTCGTACGTTGCTTTGAGCCAAAAAATCTCTTTGTTGATAGTGAGCAACTTTTCTTCAGTCGACTCGATCCATTCTTTTTCTTCGTCGAGTGATCTTTTGGACTTCGCTGATTTCCGAGCGACGGATCGCAGGAAATCCCACGTCTGGCAGACTGATCTGCCGTTCGCGGATTCCGCGGGATACGTAATTTGGGGGAGCGCGCGAAGCGGAGCGGTCCGCGGCGCTCGGATGGGACGGAGCATAGACGCCTCGATCCCCGCGCCGCTTTTTTTGCCACGTATCACGCCCGCGCAACTGATTCAGGATATGATTAGATCGACCGGGCCCACCTGTCATCCACTCGGAAGGGATCTTATAAATGCGCCCGGCGAGGGTTTTTTGAACAGTGCCTCAGCATTCTCCCTCTGCTCCCTTCGTCTCCGCCCAACGCGCTCGCTCTCGCCTCCGCACAACTTCTCCTCGCGCGCCTCGCCGGTAGCCATGGTCAAGGAGAAGACGGCGGCGCTGGAACGCGCGAAGAAGGCGTCGGCGACGGAGAAGGCGAAGGGGAGATCCACCAGCCGCGGCGGGTCTTCGTCTAGATCTCGCCTGCCGAAAGGCTGGGTCCAGGGAGATTGGATCCAGTCGACCATCACGGAGAAGGATCTCCTCGACATGGCCAACGAGGGCCTGATCCCTCATGGAGCTGCGAGGCTTCCGGGGAAAGAGTGGCAGCCCCAGCCGGAAGAGGGTGAGTGCGTGCTTCTGGCTACCCATGTTGACCGTGGATTCTCTTTGCCGCCGAGCATTTTCTTTCGCGGTTTCTTGAACTTCTTTGGAGCGCAACTCCACCACTTCACCCCGAATTCTATCGCCTATCTTGCCGCATTCGTGTCCATGTGTGAGAGTTTTCTGGGTTGTCGACCGCATTGGGGCTTGTTCAAGCACATATTCACGTGTCGCTCTCAGACCGTGAAGAAGGCGAGCCCAGGTGACGAAAGAACCCGAGTTGTCCAAATGTGTGGGGGTCTGGGGATCCAGATGAGGAACAAGAGCACCTTCCCAGCCATGACATTTCCCGAGTCGGTCAGAGGCTGGCAGTCGACCTGGTTCTACTGCCAGGATCAGTCGACGCCGGGGCAGTCGAGTGGACTCCCTCGGTTCACCATGGATCGAGTGAACAAGCCCTCCTCTCTGAAGGTGATTCCGGAGGAGAAAGCTGACGTGAAGATGCTGATGGAGCGTGTAGTTCAGTTGGTTCGGGATGGAGTGACGGTATGGATCTCCTGGAGGTTTTTCTGAGGCGTCGTATCCAGCCTCTTCAGTTCCGGAGCCATTGCATGTGGTTGTACTGCGGGACTGAGGATGTGACTCGGGTCAATCCAGAAACAGTCGACGATGCCACTCTGGAAAGGTGGATGGCCGCTGTTACTGGGAACAAGGATAACCCTCGCGGAGCCAGAAGGATTCCTCCACTCGACTGCCACAGTGATCCAAACAAGGTATGTCTGCTCCACTTCCCGTTGTATTCTCGTCACATTTATCTCTGTTTTCTCTGCCGATCGGTCGACTGATCTTTGTCTTGATGTCTATCAGGCCCTCACTGAGCTGTACCCGATGCCCAACGGAGCACAGGCTCCGACTGAGGAGGGAGAAGCGAGCGGGGGCGAGAGCCAAGAGGAGGAGTGGGACTCTGACGCCGCTGAGGATGATGACGATGATGATGACACTGATGACGATGATGATGATGTTGATGAGGACGAGGAAGAGGAGGAGGAGGAGGTTGCACCACCGCGCTCGGAAAGGCGGTCGAAGCTTGTCCACGACCCTGCGACTGAACGTGGCAAGGGGGTTGCGACTGTCACATAGTCGACCAAGCGCCCTCGGACCACCTCTCCGGCGCCGACTGAAAAGGCGTCGAAGCAGCCCAGGGCGGCCCCGTCAAAGCCGACCAAGCACCTGCCGAAGATGAAGGTGTCCATCCCCACCATATCAGGGTAATCATGTTGCTTAAGTCTTCTTGTTTTGTGTGAACTTTATCTCTGGTTGGCGCTGGAGTTAGTCGACTGACTCTTTGGAGGTGCAGTGCTGCTACTTCTGAGACCTCAGCCCGGGCTGACGATCATGAGATGGAGGACGCAGCAACCTCAAAACCTGGTACTATACTCTTAACCCCGTTTCTAGTCGACTGACTCATGATCTCTAATTCTGATCCTTTTCTGTAGCTCCATCCAATGTTATTATCACTCTCCCTAATGATGATGAAGATGAGGAACCGCTGAAGCACAGAATGAGAAGGAAAACGTCTGCCAGCAGGGTGCCCCAGGATGTGACGGTGCCTGAGACTTTGGTCGCGGAGGAGGAAAACGCCACTCGACACACTGTGTCCTTCGCAGA
Organism: Triticum dicoccoides; assembly: GCF_002162155.2. NCBI lineage: Eukaryota > Viridiplantae > Streptophyta > Magnoliopsida > Poales > Poaceae > Triticum > Triticum dicoccoides. The sequence goes on along the minus strand of NC_041382.1, from coordinate 67,360,845 downwards.
TCGGCTGACGAGTGCTCCGCAGCCCTCCCTCTTCATGACGCACCACGTCCCAGAGGACCAAGCTGGCGCAGTGAAGGAGGCGATACGCCAGGCAGGGATCATGATGGAGCAGTTGAGGACCATCCGGGATGCGAGCCAGGCAGCTTACGACGCCAGTTCCGCCCTTCAAAGCAATGTTCAGGTCAGTCGACCACCGCTTGTTTTCTTTCCAGAATTCATAGTAATCACCCACTGGGTGTGTCGATTTAAACTCCGTGTTAGCGGGGGCACGCTGAGTGCACCCGCTGGGTGTAGTCCCCAAGGCTAAGGTCGACTGCTGGCAGTCGGCCTTAGGCTTTATAAGTTCAGTCTTTCCGTCATTCGACTATGGCGAATGGATTTCACAAACCGGTGGGGGCACGCTGAGTGCACCCACTGGGTGTAGTCCCCGAGACTGTGGTCAACTGCTTGCAGTCGATTACAGTCTTAAAGAATACATCTCTCTCTCTTTTTTTTTGAGGTCGACTGGTCGACTCTATCTCCAATAGGATTAGTGGGGGCACGCTGAGTGCACCCAGTGGGTGTAGTCCCCAAGGCTAAGGTCGGCTGCTGGAAGTCGGCCTTAGGCTTTATAAGTTCAGTCTTTCCGTCATTCGACTATGGCGAATGGATTTCGCAAACCGGTGGGGGCACGCTGAGTGCACCCACTGGGTGTAGTCCCCGAGACTGTGGTCGACTGCTTGCAGTCGATTACAGTCTTAAAGAATACATCTCTCTCTCTCTCTCTCTTTTTTTGAGGTCGACTAGTCGACTCTATCTCCAATAGGATTAGTGGGGGCACGCTGAGTGCACCCAGTGGGTGTAGTCCCCAAGGCTAAGGTCGATTGCTGGCAGTCGGCCTTAGGCTTTATAAGTTCAGTCTTTCCGTCATTCGACTATGGCGACTGGATTTTGCAAACCGGTCGACTGGTCGACTCTGTCTTCAATAGGATTAGTGGGGGCACGCTGAGTGCACCCACTGGGTGTAGTCCCCGAGACTACGGTCGAATGCTTGAATTCGGCTGTAGTCTTAGAAACGCGTGATTTATCCTTTTCCACTCGGAAGTGAATTATCTTTGTCATTTAGTCGATTGGTTCTTCGAAGAACTCCTGTGACCTTGCGGCTCGCTACACTGAACTGGAAAACAAGCACATTCAGCTCGAGCTGAATTTGAAGCTGGTTCAGGAGAATCTGACGAAGGCAAAGGAGGAGACCGAAGGTATGTTTGGTGAGACCTCGACGACTGCTTTTTCCCTTCGTTTGTTTCAAAATCTGATCTTGCTGTAACTTGCAGGTAAGGTGAGGGAGGCCCAAAGGAAAAAAGACCTTGAACTAGCTGAGAGGATCAAGCTTGCCGACGAGAAGTTAGCTTCAGTTACCAAGCTTGAACAAAAAAATACCAATCTGAAAGCTGCTCTTGAGAAGAAAAACGATCTGGAGGCCTTCCTGAGTGGTCTTGCCAAGAAGCTGTTTCTTATGCTTGAAGGTAAACCTTCAACAATCACTTTCAACTGTGGTTTTTTTCATTCGACCATTGCTTTGACTCAGTGATCGTCCTTGCAGAATTTTGTCAAAACTTTGAAGAAGAGACTAGCCGGCTGGAACCAAACCTTGACCCCGTCAATTCTCCGGTGAACGACGAAGTTGCCATGAATGTTTTCCGACTGGAGTCCCGTGTTGCAGCTGCCGTGGACTATCTTGCAAGGCTGAGGGTCGCCACATCTCGCATCGACTCAACGCTCTGGCCCGGGGAGACACTCCAGAACGACTTCGAGTCGCTGATGGCTCGTTTGAACGCTGTCCCTAGTCGAGTGCAGGAGTGGAAAAAGTCCTCGGCTCGATGTGGTGCAGATGTTGCTCTGTGTCTAGCCCGAGTCCACTGCAAAGATGTGCGAGAAGACAAGCTGGCTGCCCTCCGAGTGGCCAACACCAAGAAACACGACTTCGGGTCCTTTATGGAAACTTTCCTTGCTGCTGCCACTCGGATCGCAGATGGAATTGATCTTGATGAGTTTGTTGCACCTTCCAGCCCTCCACAGGAGGGGTAAAAAACTTCTTCTAAGCTCGACGCTTTAAATTTGCCTCGGTATGCCGAGTGGAGTTGTAACCGATAAACCTTAACAGGCTTAGCGCCTGAGCACTTTCGGTTCCTTTAGGTATCGATCTGAACTTGAATTTGGTGTTTGAATATGATAGCTTTCGGCTCGAAATGTCTTTTGCAGGTTCAAAGCAAGACGCTCACTGCAGTCGACTTATTCCTTAATCCACTTAGGCGAGCGCTGGGCTGCAGCTAAACCTCCCGAGTGAGAGGTTTGCTCTTCACTCGGTAGGATTTTGATAACTTAGGCGAGCGCTGGGCTGCAGCTAAGCCCCCGAGTGAGAGGTTTGCTCTTCACTCGGTAGGATTTTGATAACTTGGGCGAGCACTGGGCTGCAGCTAAGCCCCCGAGTGAGAGGTTTGCTCTTCACTCGGTAGGATTTTTATATCTTAGGCGAGCACTGGGCTGCAGCTAAGCCCCCGAGTGAGAGGTTTGCTCTTCACTCGGTAGGATTTTGATAACTTAGGCGAGCACTGGG